>NC_142063.1:155203297-155536631 GCF_059756535.1 Pantherophis guttatus
GAATTGAAGAAGAAAGTAGGATACAAAATTGAGAAGAATATAAAATATTTGGGTACTACTCTGACAATATGATGTGTACGTTATTTCAAAATAATTATGTTAAGATATAGAATGAAGTTAAATAACATATGAGGTTATGGGAAAATATACAATTGTCATTGTTGGGAAGAATGTCTGTGATTAATTTTTTCTTGAAATGTTATTTTTGTCTAAGACAATGCCTGTTTTGACAACTGATGTGCTACAAATTTGTATGGCAGGGGAAAAAGTCACGAGTTAAATATAAGGAGTTATAAGATGCAAAGGAAAGAAGAGGCTTGGGTTTCCCTGGTTTGAAATTGTACTTTGCTGCTTGTTATTTAGTTTGGGTGAAAAAGTGACATTTCTGAGAAATAGAAGGCTTTTGGAGTCAGAAGGACTTGAACAGACTTTTGGGTGGGATAGATATTTGTGGTACGATAAAGCCAAAGTTCATGTAAATTTTAAAAATCATTTTGTTAGACATACCATATTGAGAATATGGACTAAATACTAAATAAATACATAAGTAAATCCAGGTCAAAAAATGTCTTTGTGGCTCTCAGCACAAAAAGCATTTTATAGAAGAGAAATGATAAGTAAACATGAATGGTTAACTTACTATGAGATAGTAGATTTTTTGTAAGGGGAATGAGTGAAGATTTAACAGAAAGGCATATATTTATCGATGGTTATCCTATGTACAATTGTTTGAAAAGTTTGAAATAATGTATGGTACTGAACACTGTATTCTATTTTGAACACTGAATTTAGAATAGAATTTAATACTATTTAAATTAAAATATAATCCTGTACAAATGATGAATATGTAATTGCTAAAACGATTAAACCTTTACTGAAATGTGAAACAGAAGGACAAATGAAAGAAAGTATGATAAAATGGGCTAAAAAGGTTGGTTACAATGTACAGATGAAGCAATGGGAAAATATATGGTTAAAAGGGGGAAATTTACATTATGTTATAGCCCTAAAGATATTTGTTATAAAATGATGTATCTCTGTAATTACTACAGTTACTACTCTGCTCAGTTTAATCATCAATTTAGGTGAAAATGGGAGACACAATCCTATTTAAGTCTACTCAGAAGTAAGTCCCATTAAATAAAGATGTTCATAAGGAAGGTGGCATAAGACACATGCTTATATTGCTAAAAGCAATATAAACCTGCCAATCCTTCAACTATGATTTTAGGTGTTGCCCTCTTGTAAATCTTATTTACAGGTAATAGATGAAAAATCTTGGGAAGCCACATTATGTTTGTGAAATGGGTGGGAACAAAGAAGAAAATCAAAAAGCATTTTTGAAAGCCAAATAGTGCAGCATGCAAAAGGACTCAAGGATTTGAGTTATGCCCTGTGTAGCAGATAACTGGAGAGGACATCTCCAGTTTCAAGGACATCAGTGAATATATATCCTTAGGACACCTGTATTCTTTGTCTATAGAGCCAGAAGAGAACCAGTGGAAGTTGTTGAGGTTCTAGAAATGTTGACATTATATTGTCAAAATACAATACATACAGTCTTTCCAATACATTTTCTTTCAAAAAGTGCCAGTGAGCAATGACTCGCAATACTTAGTTTAGTAAAAGTATGCTGAATGGAATGACATTTATTGACAGAAATCTTTTCTGAATTCTGTCTTAGGCTTTCCGGTATTTGCTACAAGTGAGATCCTGAACTTGATGTTAAAACCGATTACAATCTAACCATTTTCAATTTCTGTATATAGAACCAGTAGTAAAATTGGTGGGAGGCCCCACCCACTGACCCTGACGTTTGAAACCCTGAAAACGCTTCTGTGCATGTGCGTGGCCCCGTTGTGAACCGGTAGTAAAGGTAAGTAGAACCCACCCCTGACACACACACACACACACACACACACACACACACACAAGAAGGTTCTAGTTCCATTTTCTATTTAACTTTGATAAAAACAATCCTTAAAAAAACAACAAGGCATTTTCATAAAACATATTTTAATGTTTGTTTTGATTTCAATCAAATTACTAATCAAGCAAAGGATTCAGGGTGAATGTTTTCAGGATTTCTTTGGTGTAGATTAGTAGTCAAGCTGACCTTGATTGAATTCAGAAACTAAGCATAATTTGGCCCAACTAATATTTAATAGGAGTTTCCTGAAGGATATTAGGGTTGTTGTCTAGTCTTAGACAACTTCATACTCTTACTGAGAAAGGCTCATAGATATTTCCATGACAAGAAGTTGCACCTGAATCACAAAAGGCTGTACTTTAGTAGGCTGAGAATGCTTACTTTGGGTCGATTGGCTCTAAATTTTCTCTTTTCTACTTCATGGTTTTGAGATGGCCAATTTTGTAAAATTCCAAACCAGCTGATTTGTACATTTTGTTAAATGCAGAAGGTTCTATTTTTTTATATTATATATATATATATATATATATATATATATATATATATATATATATATATATATATATATATATATATATAATATTATATATTATATGTAAGGTTCTATTTTTTGAAAAACATCTCATTACATTTTACGGTTTGAGGTTTCCAATAAATAATTTATCATTTATATACATTCATTCATTACACCATGTCCTATTACTTTGATGATGGTGAATCTATTTTCCATGAAGGTTTTAATTGTTTTTTATGGAAGCTTTGATAAAAGACTCGGGGATTGTTTACTGCAATTATCTCTGTGTTGTTGTCAAGATGATCTGTTGATTCTCTCCTCACCTTGTTTTATTTGAATGGCTCAAGTGTCACTAAAAATAGGTGTTTATATATTGTTATTAAAACCAGAGCTTTAACAATAAATTAAATGTATTTCTGGAGAAATATTTATTATATCTTTGATGGTCCATAATTAATTAACTAATTGTAATAATGATGGCGTAAAAGATCAGTTCAGATCATTGACTAAATATATAATTCTATGCTTTATTACTTACAGCTTAGGAGAGAAAGAGAGAGAGGGAGGGAGAGAGAGAGAGAGAGAGAGAGAGAAAGGAATGTTACAAAATAGAGATCCATGTTCGCTTTTGATGCTGACTCTATCAGTGTTTGCTTCAGCATTGGCAATTATATGTCTCGGTCAGATTACTCCACAGAAAAAAAGCTCCAGAGTTAATTTTTTTACATCTATCTGCAATTTGTGGCAACGTACAAGATAGACACCATCATTATCAGAATTAGTCAGTAAATCATAGACCAATAAAGAAAAAAATTAAAACATTTGATTTATAAAAAGTAAATCAAAAGATCAGAGAAATCAACAAACATACATATCAAAACAAATAAGCAGGAAAAAAAAGTTGGTTCACTGGGTAAGCATTACCGGAATTCTCTCTGGAAAAAGAAGGGGAAAGAAAGCCTGCAGAAGATCTCTGCAGAAAGAGGGTTCTACTGCATCAGTGGTGCCATTGAGAAGTGGTGGATTCTGGTTTTAGCCCCTTTCCACTGATGGAAGTCTGGGGCTCTGAGGAGCTTCTCCTTGATGAGCTTCTACTAGACGAAACTGCTACCGGTTGAACAATGTAGTACTGCAGGTTTCATAGGTTAAAAACAATACTGTAAATGGTACCCAGGATTGATTGGTAACTAGTGCAGGGCTTGCAGAGTGACAGTGGGGGTGAACAGACCAGCTAACTCTGGCCAAAAATGTTCCTGCGAGAAATGCGGATTTGGCACTGCGGTGGCCCTATTTAATGGGTCTGTTCACCTTCCCTGCTGCTTGCAGTATCCCTGTCATGGATTCTCAGTAGAGGATGTAGGGTTGTCAAACTTGTGGCCCATGGGCCAGATGCGTCATGTGCTGGCTACGCCCACCCCTGGTTTAGTGAAGGGGGGGAAGTCATGATACATCACGTGACGACAACGTGATGTTGTGAGTTTGACACCCGTGTTGTAGACACATGGGCTGCTGCATTCTCTACCACTCGTACTTCCCAAGTAGTCTTTAAAGGCAGCCTCATCTAAAGCTTTGAATTAATCTATTTGGATTGTAATGAGAGCAAGAAGGCTATTAGGGTCTAGACAGATCAGCCTGAATCCAAGCAAGTGAATATTGCTGCTTGTACTTTGATTTTATCCATCAATACCTTCGTTGGCTTTGGTTAGGCAGCCACTATCTGTGAAAGAGCAGTGTGTGTGTGTGTGTGTGTGTGTGTGTGTGTGTGTGTAGTCTTTCTGGACTGTTTTAACAGCCAGCAGAAGCTATAGCTAGAGGGGCCTTTGCCCAGCTTTGTTGGTGTACCAGTTGTTAACTTACCTGGTACAGGAGGAGCTGGTGACAGTAACTTATGGCTTCATTGCTACTATATAAAAAGAAGAACCTTAATACACCTTAAAATCAAATCAGCTTATGATTTCCCCCAGAAGTACATCTTGCTATTGATTTATCTTGGCAAATGTGGAATGGGAAATACACATTTGCTGAAGTAATTAGTAGTTCCACCCACAAGACCAAGCTAGATGAAGCATGGGAGAGCCACAATCAGCTCTCCTAAGATAGTTTTCTTTAATTAATGCAGCAGCATTGACTTTAACTTTGGGCTGAGGAAAGAAATTAGACTTTTTAAAAAACTGGGTTATATTTCCCAAAGATGTTATTAGGATTTTGATTTTAGATTTTATATCCAATATGGAATAATACAACACGTAAGTATTTTTTTACTTATTTCAGTAATTAAGGTGTGCTGAATTCTGAAATTATTTTTGTTATTTTTACATGGCTTTTTCTAAAACATTTGTATTGCAGGTTTACATACATCAAACAATATTCCGAGGCAGGTACAATATTTTATTTTTATTTTATTTATTTATTTATTTTATTTTATTTATTATTTTATTTATTTTATTTTATTTTATTTATTTTATTTATTTTATTTGTATACCGCCCTTCTCCAATAGGACTCAGGGCAGTGAACAACCACGGTAAAACATAACATATAAAATTTAAAAACAGTTTAAAAGACATTAAATAATTTTGGCCATCGATTTAAAACAACCCAGTTAAAACCAATTACAAATTAAAACTGAAAGGATGGGATCAAGCCAGCCCGGCTAGATGAAATAGATGTGTTTTCAGGGCCTGACGAAAAGTCCGGAGGTCTGGCATTGTGCGTATCTCTGGGGGTAGGTCGTTCCAGAGGGCAGGTGCCGCCACAGAAAAGGCTCTCCCCCTGGGGGTCACCAGCCGACATTGTCTGGCCGACGGCACTCTGAGGAGGCCCTCTCTGTGCAAGCGAACTGGCCGGTGGGAGGCTATTGGCGGCAGAAGGTGGTCTCGTAGATACCCTGGCCCTAAGCCATGGAGCGCTTTAAAGGTGGTCGCCAACACTTTGAAGTGCACCCAGAAGACCACAGGAAGCCAGTGCAGCTCGTGCAGGAGAGGTGTCACATGGGAGCGCCCTGTCGCTCCCATAATCCCCCGCGCGGCCGCATTCTGGACCAACTGGAGCCTCCGGGTGCACCCCAAGGGGAGCCCATGTAGAGAGCATTGCAGTAGTCCAGGCGGGAAGTGATGAGTGCCTGAGTGATCATGCATAGGGAGTCCCGATCTAGAAAGGGACGCAACTGGTGTATCAGGCGGACCTGATAAAAAGCCCCCCTGGCCACGGCCGTCATATGCTCTTCTAAAGACAGCCATGTATCCAGGAGGACGCCCAAGTTGCGAGCCCTTTCCGTGGGGGCCAATGATTTGCCCCCAATAACCAGCGATGGCACTAGCTGGCTATATCGGCTATATTTGTCAAGAACGTATTAGGTAATAAGTATAAATATAGATTGGATACATAAAAGAAATACAAATACAAATACAAATAGAGAAAATATTAAGACAGGGACGGTAGGCACTGTGGTGCTCTTATACACGCCCCTTATAGACCTCTTAGGACTGGAGTGAGGTCAATAGTCGACAGTCTTAGGTTAAAATTTTGGGGGTTTTGGGATGAAATCACAGAGTCAGGTAGTGCATTCCAGGCATTGACAACTCTGTTGCTGAAGTCATATTTTCTGCAATTGAGTTTGGAGCAGTTCACTTTAAGTTTGTATCTATTGTGTGCTCGTGTATTGTTATGGTTGAAGCTGGAGTAGTCATTGACAGGTAGGACATTGTAGCAGATAATTTGATGAGCTACGCTTAGGTCATACTGAAGGTGGCATAGTTCTAAGGTTTCTAAGCCCAGAATTTCAAGTCTGGTGGCATAAGGATTTTGTTGCAAGCAGAGGAGTGGAGGACTTGTCTTGTGAAATATTTCTGGACATTTTCAATTCCAATATGTAGTGCGGGTTCCAGACAGATGAGCTGTATTTGAGAATTGGTCTAGCAAATGTTTTGTATGCTCTTGTTAGTAGTCTGATATTACCGGAGAAGAAGCTATGCAAGATTAGGTTTACAACTCTTAATGCCTTTTTGGCAATGTTGTTACAGTGGGCTTTGGCACTTAGATCATTAGATATGAGTACTCCAAGGTCCTTGACCAAGTGAGGCTCATCTATCAGGTTGTGTCCACTCAGCTTGTATTTCGTGTTCTGGTTCTTTTTACCAATGTGTAAGACAGAACATTTGTTGGTTGTGATTTGGAATTGGCAATTGTTTGACCATTCCAACACAAGGTCTTTTTGAAGAGTAGCAGCATTGTCTGTGGTGTTAAATATTTTTACATCATTGGCGAAGAGAACGCAGTTGCTTATAATATGATCGCAAAGATCATTTATGTATAGTATGAAGAGTGTTGGTCCTAGAATGCTGCCTTGGGAAATCCTACTATTAACAGGTGCAGGATTTGATAGGGCACTCCCTATTTTGACCACTTGTTGTCTGTTTGACAGGAACACAGCTATCCAATTATGTAGAGGTCCAGAGATGTCATAGGATTTTAGTTTTAGAAGTAGTTTGTACCACTGAATCAAAGGCTTTACAGAAGTCTATGTAAATTGCGTCTATTGCTGATCAAGATTTGTAGTCCATCCTAGTCCATGTTCTTGCAGTGTAGAAGTTGTAGATTACAGGATATTTTTTTCCTGAAACCAAATTGTTTATTGGAGAGTAGGTTGTTTGTTTCTAGATGGAGGGTAATGGAATGGTTAATGATTGATTCCATGACTTTGCAGGTGATGCAGCATAAAGAAATTGGTCTGTAATTTTCAACTAGGCTGGGCTCTCCCTTTTTGAAGATAGGGATGACCGTGGTTAGTGACCATAGTTTGGGTAGAGAGGTAGTCCTGAAGGATTTTTCAAAGATTATGCTTAGGGGTTCTGCTATAGCAGTGGAAAGCTTTTTTAAGAAATATGAACATAGTCCATCAGGTCCGATAGATAGAGATGGTTTTAGTCTGTGTAGTGCCTTTTCAACATTATCTTCTGTGAAAATTGTTTGTGTTAGATCGTTGTAGTTATTTGTGGTATGACTAGGAAATGTTGGGCATGAGCCATTGCTGTTTACAAAGACTGAGGCGAAGAATGTGTTGAAGAGGTTTGCTTTAACGGCTTCATCATTGCATTCTTTACTGTTAGGTCCTTTTAGGGGTGGGATGGATCTTGAGTCTTTAAGTTTGTTGTTTACAAAATTATAGAAGGAGTGGTTGGATTTCTCTTTTTGTTTGGTGTGGTAATTGGTGCTCTCAGTCTTTATTTGGTGGCATATTTTTTTGTACCGGCTTTTAAAGTTAGCTACATAGCCAGTTTGTTTTTTCACCAGAGGGATTTTTTTTTTTTTTGGATTGGAGTTTTCTTATTGATATGGGTAATTTGTTTTTCCTGGTTTTGGGGGTGATTAGTACATATAGTACTATGTATTATATAGTGGTACATATAGTTTAATAACTCTATTGATTTTGAGCAAGAAAATGTTATAATGATCTTCGGTAGTGTTACAGCCAGAGAATAGAATTTGCCAATCAAGAGATGAGAGGTTGGTGTCTATGAGATTATAGTTGGCTTTTTTGAAGTTGTAGTTAGATATTCCATTATTTTGGTGATTTTTGTAAGGGCGTATATTGAGACACAAGTCAATCATGCTGTGGTCACTGTTGGAAAAGGGTTCTTTTATTTGTAGTCCATAAATTGAGTTTAAGCTGTTGCAGAAGATGAGGTCGAGGCAGTTGCTGAGTCTAGTGTTGTTAGTTACTAGTTGATCTAGACCTAGATTTGTAACAGCATTGTATAGGGTTGTATGGATGGGTTCAGTTGTACATTCATTTATTGTCAAGTTAATAAGAGGTAGGTTGAGGTCACCAAGAAAGATGAGAGGGTATGGGCAGGAGGTTGCCCACGTTAGTAGTGAAGTTAACTTGTTTGCATATGCGATATCATAGTCAGGGGCTCTGTAACATAGTAAGAAGGGAAGTGTGGTGTTTAAGGACAATTCACAGATGATAGTTTATGGAAGAGCGAGTTCATGTGCAATTTGAATATTTTTTAGGTTTAGTGACTTTTTGTAGAAGATTTTGTAGAAGATATATTCCATATTATCTTGCTTCTGCACATATATTTGTGGGACAGGGTGAAGAAGGAAACATTTGAGTTCAGGTTGCAAAATTCCAGTTTTTTAAAAAAAAATCATTGTTTTTTATTTCTAGAATTCAAGGATAAGTGGAGAAAGATGTCTGAACAGCTCTGTAGAATAGTTATGCACAGTAGTAGTATGTTGGGCAGGATTGGGCAGAAGGGAAGAGTGCTGTCTTGGCAGGACACACATATAGAAACCCAGGAGTATCCCATTATATTCAGAATCAGCACAAGAGGGAGTTTATGTGTTATAATTCTGCCTGTGAAAAAGGAAAACAACTGCTATGTGGATTTAAAGTCATAGGCTTCCATGTTTGGGAACAGTGATAGGCAACAAAGATGGAGATCACACAATCTGGAAACAGATTTTGAGTAACCTGGACCAGCTTGTTGAAGTGATAAGAAAGCATTAGAGACAAGTATACTATGAACTCATAAGAGTTTTATCTTAACTGCAATAAATCTTCAATTTAACAGATGAGTGGTGGAAGGCATAGCCTTTAAAGCAGAATGCCTTGCGACTGCAAATGGGATTTTGCTCATGCACTGATTACACATTTTGTCAGATAAAATTTTATGCACAAGGGGAACATATAATATACGGAGAGATGTTGTCCTTAAACTGCTAAAACTGAGGTCATCAGTTAAACCAAGGATTTACTGCATGCTTCTTCAGTATTACAGTAGATGTTATTGTTAAGTCCAAGCCTTTATTATGTGATTAGAATTATGTGAGCAATAAGGAGAGCTCTCACTCTTCTCCACATCTTGGTTACCCAATCCTTCAACCTTCTGAACTCTGAGTGATAAGTGCTTCTTTATCTATCTATCTATCTATCTATCTATCTATCTATCTATCTATCTATCTATCTATCTTTCTTTCTTTCTTTCTTTCTTTCTTTCTTTATTTCATCAAGCAAGTATTAGATAACAGATATAAGTATAAACATAATTATGAATACATGAAATGGATACTAATAAAAGGGAACATTAGGACAGGGAAGGTAGGCACGTTGGTGCACTTATGCATGCCCCTTAAAGACCTCTTAGGAACGAGGTGAGGTCGACAGTAGACTGTCTAAGGTTAAAGTTTTGGGGGTTTGGGGAAGAAACCACAGAGTCAGGTAGTGCATTCCAGGCATTGACCACTCTGTTGCTGAAGTCATATTTTCTGCAGTTGAGTATGGAGCGTTTTATCTTAAGTTTGTATCTATTGTGTGCTCGTGTATTGTTGTGGTTGAAGCTGAAGTAGTCATTGACAGGTAGGACATTGTAGCAGATACTTTTATGTACTACGCTTAGGTCAGACCGAAGGCAGCATAGTTCTAAGTTGTCCAAGCCCAAAATTTCAAGTCTGGTGGCATAAGGTATTCTATTGTGGGTAGAGGAATGGAGGACTCTTCTCGCAAAATATCTCTGGACTTTCTCAATTGTATTAATGTCCAATATGCAGTGCGGGTTCCAGACAGATGAGCTGTATTCAAGAATTGATCTAGCAAATGTTTCGTATGCTCTAGTTAGTAGTACAATATTATCAGAGAAGAAGCTACGCAAGATTAGGTTCTTACCTTATTTAGGTGCATCAAAGGATATGGAACCTTTATAGTCAGCTCTCTATATTGTGTGGGGACCCTTTGTGAGGGCTCATCCCCTCACATAGCCAAAGGGGTATATTGCCTAAAGCAATTCACTCTGTAAAGATCTAAAATTATGCCTCTCTTTCCAAGTCAAGGGAAAACAAACTTTTCGTTTGCCTTCCATTTATAATTGCTTAATTTGCAATAATTGATTTGCCTTCATTTAGCTCAAGATCAAGTAACTCATCTTAATATGTGTAATTTGCCTAATTTGTTTAATGTGTCTAATTCATCTTTGCTAAAAGGAACATGCAGCTGACAGAAACCTATTCAGCCATATCCAGGATCACTGCAATTATGGTGAGGGGCTCACAATATGTTACTAACCAATCATCGAGGGACAAGAGGAAGGCTTTCTTTCTCTTTCTTTCTTTCTTTCTCTCTTTCTCTCTCTCTCTCTCTCTCTCTCTCTCTCTCTCTCTCTCTCTCTCTCTCTCTCTCCCCCCTCCCTCCCTCCCACCCACCCATCCATCCATCCATCCATCCATCCATCCATCCATCCTTACCAGGTCAAACAAGCTTCCCAGCAAACACTGACCAAAAAGATCCCCCTATGATATGAGCTTCTTCTGCGATCTTGTGCTCTTGAGTTTATCTTTGCAGTGTTAAAATTAGAGAAATGGGCAGTGCAATATATCCAGAGACTGAGGAAGGCTGATGTTCTCTGCAGGTATCCTGGGTTTCTTGGTAATAGTTCCTTTTTTGGGGGGAACATATCCTCCTGCTCCCCCAAGGTAATTAGTTTTCTTCCTGTTAACTCTCCAGGAAGTCCCTGTTATACAACTGCAACAAAGAGGGAATTCACATGCTACATTATGTGTTTAATATTGGCACCAAATTCACCACTTCTAGTTTTTATTGGTTCATTGGTTCATCTGATTTCATATCTTCAAACCAAGTTTTCCTTTACAAGTCACAGTTTTCTGAACATTACAATGAACAAAGGGGAGGAAAATTCCTTTAACAAATCAGAATAATATAAAACAAATATAATATAAAATAAAATATTTATATTTGTATATCAAATGAATTATATAAGATACAAATGTTTGTGAAATAGGGTTTACTAAGCGAAGTGGTAAACAAATATGAATTGAATTAATTGAATTGAATTGAACTTTATTTGGCCAAGTGTGATTCGACACACAAGGAATTCGTCTCCAGTACATCATCATCATCATCATCATCATCATCATCATCCCAGTAAAAGCGGGGAATAAAGAAGATAATAAGAAGGATAAATAATATAATAATACCACAACCACACTACATGGATAAATAGACATTAGACAGAACGATAAGAATCCAGAATTCAGCAGAGTGATGGCACAAGGGAAAAAAATGTCCCTGTGTCTAGTTATTTTGGCATGCAATGCCCTTTAGGGGCAACCTGAAGACAGGATTTGAAACAGTTTGTATCCAGGATGTGAGGGGTCTGAGGATATTTTCTCAGCCCTCCTTCTGACCCGTGCAATATACAGGTGTTTTATGGAAAATATGCAATGCATATCTTGAAAAAGTGTACAACTCAATACATTCAAATGCTAGCATGGTGTGTGTGTGTGTGTGTGTGTGTGTGTGTGTGTGTGTCTGTAATCTCTCATTCAACAATCCAAATTTGACATAGTTGCAGAAAGGAGAACTTTTGGACTCTGAAGCTGACATATTCACCCATCCCAGCTTGACTGGAATGTATAATAACAAAGGGGATGTACAAATATGGCAAGTTGGTTTGATTTTCCTGCCTCTTTCCCATCTTGAGAATGACATCAAGCAAACAGACCTGTTTGAAGGAATTTTGATGTCCTTTCCCTGTACTGTAGAGGTAACTCAGAGAGGTAGTTTTTTTTACAGGTTCCATCTAGCAAGAGAGCTCAGCTGCTTCTCTCAGAGTCAAAAGTAATAACTGTCATTTCTGCTTTCAGTCACCTGAAGGGCAGACAACAGGAACACACTGTATATGGGATAGGCCTTGAATATGTTCTGAGGCTGCAGCAAATTCAAAGCCCATTGTTGATGGGAAGAGGTTGCTGGGTGTACCTCTAATCATTGCTCCAGGCCTTCACTGTGTACTGCCTAGAAAGAACAATTAATAATGATAGACTTGAATGATAGAAGCTCCAGCATCATACCACTTATATTTTGTTTAGCTATACAACTAAGAACTTTTGAATGGATATCTAAACTGGGAATGGGGGACCTTGTCCTTTCTGTGTTGCTGAACTACAACTGTCAGCAGTCCCTGCCAGAATGGCCAAAGTTGAGGGATGGTGCGATTTATAGTTCAACAACTCTGGAAGGTCAGAGATATCTCTTCCTGAACTAAAGCATAAACAACCAGAATGTGAGAATGATGCATATGCAAACAGGGCACATTCTTCAGCCAGCTTCGATTCCTTGGTGTGGACATTTTGGGAGTCAAAATTTTGTTAAATGGATACTGCCTCCATGCAGTGCCTCCTTAAATTATTCCATCAGTACAGCATTTGTGTTGAATTAGTATACTAAAGGATGCCAATGGACAAACAGTGACTGATTGAAAGAATATTAAAGCTAGAAGGACTGTACAGCAGTTCTGTACTGTAGAGATGTCAAGATATTTTCTATTTACAAGAACTTCTAGTACTAGAAAATGAAATTAGATTTATCTCCTGCCAACCTAGCTGTTTGAAAGCATGCAAATGTGAGTAGATAAATAGGTACCACTTTGGCAGAAAAGGTTATTGTGTTCCATACTTTCATGCTGGCCACCTGATGATGGAAGCATCTCTCAGACAACACAGGCTCCCTTGGCTAAGAATAGGAGATGAGCACTGTCCCCTTAGAATCAGTCACAACTGGACAGGGGAAACCTTTAAATCTTTATGGTCATTTGTTAGGATATGGTGTAAGCCTAACAGGTTGTCCAGGCAATATATGGACAATATATGTGTTCTATGACTTTAACATGAATATGTATTATATGACTTTAAGAAATAATGCTAAGTCATTGTAATGCTGAGTCATTGTATCCTGATTAGATAAGCTCTGTTGTAACTGTATTTAAGAAGGGAGCTGAAATGTAGTCATTGATGATATGCTATCATCATGGGTGGATATGCTACCATCGTGACCTGTTACCAGTGTGAATGTGCTGCTGTTTATTACCTACTGCTGTTTTGTGTGGTAAGAAGACTTTTGTATCACTGGACTGGACTGATTTGACTGGCAAAGACTTGGATTGTTTAAAGACTATGAGATTGTTTTCACTGTGCACTATGCTCTGCTGGTTGGTTAACACAAGAATATCCTTAACATCATTAATAAGTTGGAAGACTATAGAAATA
Organism: Pantherophis guttatus; assembly: GCF_059756535.1. Taxonomy (NCBI): domain Eukaryota; kingdom Metazoa; phylum Chordata; class Lepidosauria; order Squamata; family Colubridae; genus Pantherophis; species Pantherophis guttatus. The sequence goes on from NC_142063.1 coordinate 155,216,804, forward strand.
GATGAAATATCTACAGCAGAATGCAATCAACGGAAGAAGAATCAATAGAAGCTCTAACCAAACTATACCAGCAAATCTGGAAAATAACACAGGCTTAACAGAGTGTACAAAAACTATTGTAAAATGACTACTTCACATCTTAGCAAAGTAATGCTTAGTATCATCCAATATAAATTAATTGCCCAAAAGATTGTCCAATACAGATTGGATATCCAACATGGAAAGGGAGAGGTCAAATGTTCAAGCTGTTTTTTTTAAAGAAAAGGACTAGTAATAAGAGACATTCTTGTTAGTGCATGACGTGTAAATGATAAAGCTAAAAATAAGCTATAATCATTGCTTCAATGATTATAGAAATGCTGTGTTGATCATATCAAGTTGTAGAATGTCTTTAGGAAAATGGAAATCTCAGAACAATCCATTATCCTTATGAGAATCCTATACCCAGAACAGGAAACTACTATCCAGATACATCCTAGTGAATAACTCCAGGTTGGCAAAAGAGTAAAACAGGGTTGTACGTTCTCTCCTTATTTATTCAGACTACAGTATATGCTAAAGTGAGAAAAGCTGGATTGGAAGGAGATGAGTGTGTTTTAAAATTGTAGGAAGAAACATTAATAACTTGCTCTACTTGATGACACTGCTCTGATAGCTGAAAATGCCAATGATCTAGAAACTCTAGTAATGAAAGTCAAGGAGCGCAGTGAACAAAAATGGGACTATTATCAAATATAAAAAAAGAACAAAATAATGACAACAAGTACAACAGTCAGCCGTACAATTGACAATGTGGTTGGAGACTGATCATCCTGGAAAACGTACATCTATGTTGTCAATAAAAGTCAACATCAGCTTGATGGCAGATAATCAAATGATCACAGCACTATTGTACAGCAACAAGCTGGTATGTGCTAGATCAGTTTGCTAAAATACCTAATGATTATCCAGGCAGACTGTTTAATGGGAGGAATGATTGGGGATGGACAGTAGGTTGAAATGTGTTAAATTCTTATAAGTGGCTGTAGCTTTTAATGTTCAGACAGAGTTCATCTTGCTATGAAACATGGTGAAGTGACCTGTTTCAGATTGTACTTTTAAGGAGAGAAATGAGGAGGACAGGAAAGGTGTTTGTGTCAGGGTAATGAAGATTTAAAGCTGACCAGCCATTGTAAGGCTGTAAATTAAGATGATGAACTGAGGATGAGTCAGCAGGGTTACTGGCACTTTAAGAAGCTGTCTATATAAGGGAGACCATTAGAGGGCATCTCTCACTCTCCTTGTGTATCACTCTCCTCCTTGTGTTCTATCTGCATTGTAGTTCTCCGCGTAGAGTTGAAGAAGATTGATTACTTGCCTGGTATGTGCCTACCACGTGTATGTCTGTATATAGAAGTCTTGTATATAAACCAGTGTTTGTAAGACAAACCTCTGTGTCCTATATTTTGCTCCTGGGTTGTCTCCAAATAGTAGTCTCGCTGTAAACACTCTGACAGTCTGAACTCTGGCCCTAGTGCGGATAGGCAATGATGCTATTTGGATCTTGCATCAATTAACAACAACAACAACAAAAAAAAAAAACAACAACTCTGGGCTACTACTTGAAAAGAGCCTATGAAAATCTGATTTTAGTAGAAGTAGGATGAAGGTAGAAATTAACCACAAAAAAGTTAGCTGGCCTGTACCTGTTCTATTAATGCATCCCTATTACAGGCTCTTTTTTTTGCTTCGATTAGCAGATAGAAGTACTGTGAAGGAAGAGACTGCTGTCTCAGACCAGACCTCTGAATACATCCACTCTTTCTTTTCTAAACTGGTATTCTTCTTAATCCTCTCTTCTTCCTCAGCATGGGTACCTCCAAATATATGGATTTCAACTCTCAAAATTCTCAGCAATGGCTATGTGGCCTGAGAACTTTGGAAATTGAAATGTATAAACTTGGTTGAGGAAGAGTTTTCTGTTTTCTTCTCTTACTGATACCTTTCTTAAGCTAATTTTAGTTAATATTGATTCAAACTTAAGGTGTTCTTCCCCACTTAAGGCTTCTATCTCTTTATTCATTTTATATTTTTTCTTCTCAACACAAGAAGACTATCAAAGCTTTTTTTTATATTAGAAGACATTATTTCCTTGCAAGACTAACAAAATTAATATAATTCATTTCAAAATTGATGAGAAAACTCTTTGTTTTCATTTTATACTATGATCTCTTCAGGGAACTAGTTAAAAAACAAAGCATGGTGAAATTTAATTTTAATTTGGTAGTTAGCATGCTGCAGAGATTCAGATATTACATGCCAAATAGCAGCCAAAAGCAAGGTGGGTTTTTTTTATAGCCAAGCTATAAACCTTATAAAAGTAAGTTTTATATTTGAAATGTTTATGAAACTTCAGCTTCATTTGCGGCTTCCTTAATACAATATGAATATTATATTTATTTATTTTGAAAATCTATATGGCCGCCTATCTCAAATAATATAATGAAGCCTCTAATACTCAGAAAAAAGACAACAATTAAAATGGTCGTCACTCTATAATCCAAACACCATACAATTTAACTGCACATATCTTAGCTAGGTGTGGTGTTTGGTGTATGGCAGTGATGGGTTTCAAATTTTATTACTACCGGTTCTGTGGGTGTGGCTTAGTGGGCGTGGCATGGCTTGGTGGGCGTGGCTTGGTGGGCGTGGCAGGGGAAGGATACTGTAAAATCCCAATTTCCTCCCGATTAGCTGGAACTTGGGAAACAGAGAATAGATGGGGGCGGGGCCAGTCAGAATTTTTACTAATGGTTCTCTGAACTACTCAAAATTTCCACTACCGGTTCTCCAGAACTAGTCAGAACCTGCTGAAACTCACCTCTGGTGTATGTATATGATGATGCACACATTGGAATGAAAGTACACAGAGAAAATTGTAATATGAAAATTGGGTTTATAACAACTATTGAATATATCATTGCTTCCAGTTGTTATTCTGATGGTCATTATATTTTCTGGATGGAACAACAAATTATACATGTACATAAAATCCTCTGTAAAGATGCACCCTATGTACCAATTCTAGGAATTGCATCAAATGGAACATTGTCTCTCTTGCACTGATATTTAGTCTGGTTACTGAAGAACAACAACAAAAGTTGTTTATGCTTATGCACATAGTGATAGCTTCCCTTAAAAGAGGAGCATATAAGTAAGCTGCACAGCTCCCTTGCATACCTTGTGCCATGAGAATTGCAGCAAGATGCTTTTCTGATATCATGGTGAAAATCCATATTACTTTTCTCATGTATGAATATTCAACATCATTGTTTCCTGCTTTCCTTTTTGTTTGTCATTTTTCTTCTTTGTGTTTGTCAATGTTCCTAGTGTACTCATTGTACTTTGAAAAAGATGTGAGGTTCACGTGGGGCTACCAGTATTAGTTTTAGCAGCGCTTTAAATTCTTTCTATAAAACTTGTACTCCTGTTCAAGTATGTGCTGGTAATGTTTAAAGAATGGCATCCTGCAGGGACTTAAATAAATAGAAGACAGGACACTAGGAATTTAAAAGCACATTGTATTATTTCTGTTTACCTCCAGGTCTCCATGTTGTTATCATGTATGTTCATGAGTACAAGTATATTAGGACGCCTGCTTGTAGCACTCTTCCTAGGTCATTGCTGTCCAGTTCTGTTCTACTTCAATCCTCCAAATGAATAGAATAGAATTTTTTATTGGCCAAGTGTGATTGGACACACAAGGAATTTGTCTTGGTGCATACTCTTTCGCTGTACATAAAAGAAAAGATATGTTCATCAAGAATCATAAGGTACAACACTTAATGATAATCATAGGGTACAAATCAGGGATGGGTTCTAAAATTTTTTACTACCGGTTCTGTGGGCATGGCTTATTTTGTGGGCGTGGCTTGATGGTCATGTGACAATTCTTTAGGATTTAGCAGAGGTACTGGTCTACCAGGCTTTTAACTGCTTGCAGAGCTGTACCAGTTTACCCATTTATTTTTGCAGGCACTGGTCTACTCATTTATTTTTGCAGGCACTGGTCTACCCATTTATTTTTGCAGGCACTGGTCTACCCATTTATTTTTGCAGGCACCGGTCTACTCATTTGTTTTTGGAGGCACCAGTCTACCACCAAACTGCCTTTTATCACTGATCAGCTGTAAGGCGGTCCTTTGAAGCCTGCGGCAAGAGTTTAAACAGTTTTTTTCCTTATAGCCCATCAGCTGGGACTCAGGAGGCAGCAATAGATTGGGGGTGGGGCCAAATAAAAGGAAAGGATAATGTGGGGTGTGTGTGTGGGGGCCAGAACTGTTCGGTGATGTCATATCATCACCGCTACCGGCTCGGCGGAACTGGGAGGAACCGGGAGGAACCCACCACTGGTACAAATAAGCAATCAGGAAACAATATCAATATAAATCGTAAGGATACAAGCAACAAAATTACAGTCATACAGTCATAAATGGAAGGAGATGGGTGGTAGGAACGATGAGAAGATTAATAGTAGTAATCAAGACTTATAGGAATCATAAAAGTTAAAGGCTCACACATCTGAAAGTTGCCAAAGGCTGGCCCATGATTTTGTTGCCTTGTAGTCTTTCTTCTGTATTCTTTGCTTCATTTTCTACTCAGAAACAATTCTCTATATCTGAGAATTCTGGAATGAGCTATGAAGATGTGAATCACATTTTGATATGGATTTATCCCACTATCAAGCAATCCTTTAACTATTCAGGCCATGGTTGCCATTTCCAGCACTAATGTTTATCGCGACTGAAGGCAGGAGACTTATACCATTTCAGACAAATGGTTGTCCAATCTCGTCTTAAAAACCTCCAGTGTTGGAGCAATCACAACTTCTGAAGGCAAGCCATTCCACTAACTAATATTCTGTCAGGAAATTTCTCCTTATTTCTCTTCAGGTCATTCTTTGGCTGCCTGTATTCCTAGACAGGGGCAGCCTGGTTACATCAGGTTTTGCTAAATGGTTATGCCTTCTCTGTGGCCTGGACTTGGGATAGAAAAAGGCCCCTCCTGCAGAATGAATAATGCATTGATTGTGATGCACAAGTTGTTCATCTGCTATCAGGGCAGATTCAAAGTAATAGAAAGCCACATACTGCCAGTCAAATAATTACTTCATTTATATAGGCTCCCAGATGGTATGAACTTTGAGAGAATTCATGTTGTCTGAACTTTGCTTCATTTGATGAGAATGTAGAGACAGGGCCACTCCATGGGAATAAATATTCTGTGAAATTCCCTTTAGACCACGCCCCAAAGTTAGTCTCCAAAGACATAAATTATATGTCATTTCAGAAACAATTTTCACCAAATCTTTAAATATATTAATGTATTTTATAACAGCTTTTTTTTAAAAAAATGGTAAATTTCTTCAGGAGTTACATAAATGCAAAGTAGCATATTTAAGAAATGAATAAATACAATAAAACTCCCTCATTTTGCTGCAGCTCAACTACTGTTGACATTATAATCTTTAAAAAGCTGCAGAAGAATGAAGCCAAGTTTGGGGCTGGGGGGAGGGGTTGGAACAAAGGTCTTTTTTTTTTACCTCAGGTTTGTTTGGTTTACTTTCATTGCTTTGCGTGGGTGAGGAATTGCTTTCCCCTGATCCTTGGTGGCACTCACCACAAAGGTATCAGGAATGCATTTAGTGTGTCTGATGCGATTACATTAGACTGTGGCAGGTGCTCCCCACCATCCCCTGCAAAGTCCTCACCGAGGTAGCCCGTAATGCCGGCGTTTCTGCTAGTTCAGCAGCACAGTGCCTCCCTTCCCCACAGCAAGTTTTATTTTCCAGCCTCAAAACGGATGGCATCTTTTCAAGATTGACCTAATGACTTGGGGCTCTGAGATTTGACTCAACCAGATCTGACCACACCAGCAAGACTTACAATTAGACTGCAGTCTCCCGAGTGCATTAAGATCTACAACCTCCTACAGCTCCATTAGTCTGCAGAACCACCAGAGTAGCTCTGATTGAAATTACCATTTTGATGCTTCTGGCCTTCAGATCTATTAATAAAAATAGAAAACTACCTATCCGGTTGTCTTCTTTTCCTGCCGCAGTCAATGATACACTGTATTTGCCAACAGCTAAGAAATACAATGTGGAGAATTACAGGCCTTCCACAGCAATATACCAGGTGTAATAAAATAAAAATACCAGGATGTAGGAGAATGGAACCCAATTTTCTAAGCACAAAAGAGCAACGGGTAGTTGGTTCCCTGGTGCTTAGCAGCATTTTTTTAAATCAAAGAAAGCATTTCCCTCAGCAGAATGTGGAGGAAGTTTGTTTTTCCTGTGAAATGTAATTTAATTGTAATTAGTTACAATAGTGTTGGTATCATAATATCTTTCTGAGGTTAAAAAAAAATGGAACAAGCAGGCTCTTTACTTTCGCCAGAAGTCTTTTTAAGGTAGACATAAAGCAAAGATGAGGACAAGGCAGATATAAAACACAGCTGATGTTGTATATGCTTAAAATAGATTAATTGAAAAAAATAAATAAAAAGAAAGATATTATAAAATGTGATGTAAAAGCCCATCAATTTTAATAATTTAAAAATTAAGAAAGAATCGAGTTAACATATATGTAAAGATGAAAGATGGCAAAAGGAAAAATGTGTTGCTGATGTCTATCTTTTTCTGAAAATATAAAGTGGTGGACAATATTTCTTAGTTGTTAAAAGTGAATTCAACCTTCCTTCCTTCCTTCCTTCCTTCCTTCCTTCCTTCCTTCCTTCCTTCCTTCCTTCCTTCCTTCCTTCCTCCCTTCCTTCCTTCCCTGCCTCCTTCCTCCTTCCTTCCTTCCTTCCCTCCCTCCCTCCCTTCCCTCCCTCCCTGCCTCCTTCCTTCCTTCCTTCCTTCCTTCCTTCCTTCCTTCCTTCCTTCCTTCCTTCCTTCCTTCCTTCCTTCTCCCCTCCCTTCCTTCCTGAATGTATGGAAACAACCATGCAGAAAGAGAGGAAAATATGGAAGTTTAAGGGAAAAGATAGAAGTACAAGTGGTGTGACTTTTTGTTATCAGTTCCATGGCTGCGGAATTATTATTCTAGCCTTCAGACTAGCCACTGCATTAGTATTAGATGTTTGTAATAGTAGGGTTAGTTAAATTTTGCAAACAAATTGAAAAAGAGAGAAATTGGGACATGGGATATATGGAAAGAATTCAGGAATTCATAGTTAATTAATATGAAAAACATACAACATAAACCCCAAAGAATTTCATGGGATACATTTTGGGTACACTAGCATAGGACTAGAGAATTGCATTCGTAAAAATCACTGAAAGCCTACTACAGTTTTCTGTATTGCATGAGTTCCATTACATCTAAGATGCTAACCATCAAACACATCTAAAGGAGTTTAACCCCATGCTGCCTTGCTTGAGAGACATTGTCTGGTTGCATATCTGTACCAGATGTAACATTAGCAGATTACAGATTACATCTGTTCTGAAGGATAGACCTATGCTTAAAACGTTGACACCCAATGTTAGAATCTGCTTGGATACATCTAGGAAGCAGCAGATGTGGTTTAAAGCTTCTAAATCTCATAGGGCAAACTTGTAGTTTACAGCATATTCAGGTTTAGGTGTTTATTTCTTGTAATAAAAAAGTGATTAAAATGCTTTGGGATGTATAAGCTAACCCTCTAAAGGAAACCAATTTAGCAAGAGGGCATATTATTATTATTTTTTGGCTGTACCTTTCTACTGAGAGCACAGAACAAAAATCACTTTCAGTACCAAAGTGACATAATAGATACAGATTTGGACTAAAGGGAGCTGAGTTGAAATCCCCAGCCGAGTGAGCAAAGATCATTTACTAACTTTCAGACTAAGCTATTGTTCTAAAAGTATGAGATTAAACTGTATATGCCGTTGTGAGTTCTTTGGAGAAAAGGAAGAAGGGTACCACAATTTTGATACATGAATGCCTGCATTTAATAAGACAAAGTGCAGTTCTGCTGAATACGGGTTTACAACTACAACTATAATTTAGCTTTTGCTCTTACTGTAAATTGCTAAAAAAAAAACCAAAAAGCACAGAACTGCTTTGTGTGACATATTCTTTAGTTCACTTATTGCTTTGATTTAATCCTACTGTTCTTCTAGAAGTCTAAGCATCATACATAATATTCTCTATTCCAATTTTATTTCCATAAATACACTGGGAAGTAGCTTGGCTGAAAAGAAATCACCTCAGAATCATCCAGTGAATCCCATGGCTGAAAATTAATAAATCCTTAGTCTCTCTCTGGACTGAAGAATAACCTCTACACTCATGCTAACTGTAGTCCCCAAGTGCTCATCTACTAAATGACTAAGTTAGGGGTTACATAGGTTCATGTGATTAGGACTCTGAGTCAAAAGATCATTGAGAGGTTGATACCGTTTCCCCCAAAATAAGACATCCCCTGATAATAAGCCCAATTGGGCTTTTGAGCGCATGGCAATAAGGCCAAGCATTTATTTCAGGGTTCAAAAAAAATATAAGACAGGGTCTTATTTTTGGGGAAACACGGTAGCTTGTCAGTTGAAAACCCAAGATGGAATGAGCTTCCATCAATTTGCCCTAGCTGCTTCAACCTAGCAGTTTGAAAGCATGCAAATGCAAGTAGATAAATAGGTACCACTTTGGTGGGAAAATTACAGCTATATGTAAGGAGCCCCAGGGACATCCCCTGGGCAATGGAGATGTCACTGGCTAATCCTTTCAACCCAGAAGTGCCTTGATAGGTACTTCTGACACGAATGTAGTAAAGGTCAGGAAATCTCCAGAACTGTAACTAAATATTGTATCATTGCTATATTGACCAGAAGTTTTTGAACTTTATTGTTTTTCTAGGTGTATCTTGTGCAGGCATGTACAATGTTTTTTTTTTCTTTCAAAAATTGGAAGCAGTGTAATGTTTTTTTTCAAAATTTATCTATGTTTGGCCTATGATGGTACATTAATAAATTAAATTAAGCCCCAGCTTTGACAAATCTTGTAAATATGATCAGAAGAAAGTTGAGTATAAAACCTTAAGGCAGGACCAATCTTGAAGAGCTGGGGCTTAGTTTTCAGTTCATGGAAGAATCACCTTCCACCTTTAACCAGGGGTCCTATTCAGCAAGTTCTGACAGGTTCTGGAGAACCGGTAGCAGAAATTTTGAATAGCTCAGAGAACTGGCAAATGCCACCTCTGGCTGACCCCAGAGTGGGGTGGGAATGGAGATTTTGCAATATCCTTCCCCCTGGAGTGGGGTGGGAATGGAGATTTTTCAGTATTCTTCCCCTGCCACACCCACCAAGCCACACCACGCCCACCAAGCCACAGAACTGGTAGTAAAAAAAATTTGAATTCCACCACTGCCTTTAACCCTGCTGAGCTCTGAAAGAAAGGAACTATCAGCTTGCTTTCCAATACTGTTGAAAAGAGCATTCTGCTTTTGGTAGAACTCAAGGCTGTTGGTCTGGAGTAAACTATTGCTCCAAAACAAGCCAACCTTTTTAACTTAATGTTATCAGCATTGAGCAGATGTGTTTAGGGGAAGACCAGAATAAAAGCCTTTAATTTATTGAAAAAGGATTTATTCAAATTTGAAACAATATCTAAGAAAGCCTGACCTAGAAAACAAACCTTACTGCAAATGCGCAGACAGATTGACTTCTACCAGACTAAACAATTGCCTAAGTCTTTGATATTTGTTACAGATACTGGAGTCATTTCTCCTGAAACTTTTCAACTAGACCTTGATCGCAGTTTTGCCTAATGATTCTGTTGGAAGTACAAGTTTCTGGCCAGAATGGCCTATGTGTCTTCCATTGCCAACTGAAACTTAGGACAGGGTTCTGGATCAATATTATGCCTGGGTTTTTTTCAAATTGCACTTAGCTGATAATAAGGGAAATAACTGGAGCACTAATCACAGCAGTAATCTGTGCCAAATATCTATGTGTGCGTGTGCAGGTCAAAATATTCAAAATGTGAAGTGTGGGATGGAGGACTTCTTTAGGAGCATTATTTTAACTGAAACCGCAAAGATCACATGAACGACTTAAGAGTATAATATTCACCTCCACCCAAATGTTTGTTTGGGAGAAATAGTTGCAAGGAGAGACCCTTGGAAACCTCTAAGGAATCAAGATTTTAAGGAATCATCAAAATTGAACTACTGACATTGACCGATGCAAAGTGCATCATGAATTGCATTTTATAATATTTTTATTTTAACCCCCTGTTTCTTCTTTCAAAATTATTTGGTTTCTCGGTCACTTCTGCCTCTTTGGGACCACTGGATATAATTTCATCAAAAGAATCTGTCAGTAATTTCTCTGAGTTCTTGTAAGTTCTGCTTGTGTCATCAATGATAATGCTAAACCACCTTGCTTTTCTCATCATCCTCTTATTAGCATTGTTAATGTCATTCTATAAAGCTATGACCCAAAGAAATAAATGAATCTCATGCAGGGGTGAAATCCAGCAGGTTCTGACAGGTTCTGGAGAACTGGTAACGGAAATTTTGAGTAGTTCAGAGAACCGGCAAATACCACCTCTGGCTGGTCCCAGAGTGGGGAGGGAATGGGGATTTTGCAGTATCCTTCCCCCAGGAGTGGGGAGGGAATGGGGATTTTGTAGTATCCTTCCTCTGGAGTGGGGCGGGAATGGAGATTTTGTAGTATCCTTCCTCTGGAGTGGGGAGGGAATGGGGATTTTGCAATATCCTTCTCCCAGGAGTGGGGTGGGAATGGAGATTTTGCAGTATCCTTCCCCTGCCATGCCTACCAAGCCACACCACACCCACCAAGCCATGCCCACCGAACCGGTAGTAAAAAAAATTGAATTTCACCATTGATCTCATGCCAGAAAAAGTAACTGAAGCTAATGATACAATTCAAGGGAAGGTTGTTTTAAATTGTGCCAAAACATACTCAGCATTCGGAAGCACACAAAATAATTACTACATTCAATGAACTGAAAGAGATACATTAAGAAGTTAATGGTGGTTTACCGAGGGCTACAGGATATGCAGCAAATAAGGTTCATTTATAAGGACTTTAAAACAAATAGCCCTCGACAGCTGAACAAGTGCTGTGAAATGCATTATAACCAAACTGAAAGTCTGTGGGGAGAACATTCTTTGACCAGTATGTCACAGAAATGAAAAGGTTTGCAAGCAATTTTTCTTAGCTGGTGTAAACGAACACATTTACAAAGAATTCAGCTTTTGGTGTCTATGCAGTGTAACACAGAGGAGCCAAAAGTGCAAATCTCCAAAACCTATGGAAGAAAACAGAATCCCAGAATTTGAGCCTCAAGTTTCTGGTGTGCAAACATCTTGCCCCTCAAGAGTTAAAAAGAGAATTCTTCTTGAACCCTTTATGCTTCTGCTACATAAGGTACTACCACCTCTGCTTCTGTTAATGGTTCCTAATGTTCAACATTTTCAGGCAGCCTTGGCCTGTCCTTGATTTCAGTTCAACATCACATGGAGAAGTGAGGTACATGTCAACACAAACAATATTAGCGGGGAAATGGTAAATTGTTCACCATCCCCTCTTCTTTATGGATGTTTTTTTTTTGTAGAAAAATAAAAGTAGAATGTCTATTTTTATTGGAGGCATATGTAGCCTAATTATCTATTGTAGAGCGTATGTTTGAGATAATTTGATTTTGACTGTGGCTGCAGATCCACGTGATGGTGATTCTTGTATCCTGCAGTCTGTGAGGGGAGGGATATGAGCAATTCAGTTTAGCTCATTATTCAGCTTCCTCCCTCATGTTCTCAAGAAAATGCCATAGTTTTTCCAGGCTGCCTCTAAGGTTTAATGTTGATGCCTTTGATGGACTTATCCAAACAACTTTGTACATAGGAAGTATGGGATGACAATTAAATGTTGATTTAATCAACAAGGTATTAATTTTTTGTTAAATCTTATCTATGAATCATAGAATAAATGGATGGATGGATGGATGGGTGGGTGGATGGATGGATGGATGGATGACAAATACCTCTGTGTGAGACAGAAAGAAACAGGGCAATTATTATAATATTTGTAGGGGGGATTTTTTTTGAAACTTATTGCTTAAGAATTTTAGCAAATAGGTTAAGAAGCTAACACATTTATACTGCTTTGCTATTTAAGCCAAATTTGATCAATACAGGAATTTTTTGGAAAACAGATTTCCTAATCTTTGGCTGGAACAACTACAAACTTCCTTATTTTCATATCAGCCTTTATTGAGGAGTGGGGTCAGGGGAGTGCTCTCTACAGCTTAGTCCAATATGACTATGATTTCTTTCTCCTTCTCCTTCTGTCTCTTAAAGTGTACATTAAATAAGCAAATCAACCCAGATTTTTCATTTGAGGTACAAACGACCAGGCTCAAATGATCATCTTTTGGATATATGATATGAAGACTTAGCTATAAGAAGGAGTCTATAATATTGGAAAGGGCGAAAGGAAAGAGAAGATGACCATTAACTGCAAAGTGAAAAGACTCAGTTACAGTGCAATGCATGCACTGTTGGAAGACCTGAAGGACCAGGTTGAGTACAGAATTTGGAGAAAATCTATGTGGTTGTTTTGATGGCATATAATCAATCAATCAAAAATGACATACTGATATTCAGAGCCATAGCTGCTGGGTGAGAACAACCTTCAGCTTGCAAAAAGTTGCACACTCCAAGATTTAGTGTAAGTATCAAGAAGGGGATTTAGGACAACTCGCCATGGCTAACTCACCATGGCCAATTGGCAATGACCAACTCACCACAGGACAACCAGCCATGGGACGATTCCATGCTATATCATTCAGTTACTTTTATTATTGGTGACCATGTTTTCATCAAAATTATTATAACTTGTATTTCTAGACTGATTTTCTTGATTTTATTATTGTTGGTCACAGTTCCGTTAAAATTAATTTAACTTTTATATTTGTTGAATTGTCCTGGGGCGCGTTGTCCTGTGATGCCCATAGGATAAAAATGGTATTATGACGTCACAACACAATCCCTGTTCTTTCACCATACAATATTGTGTTTCATAGCAATGTTAGACTTAAATCAAAGAGCTCTAAGTGGTGTTTAAGAAGTAGCCAAAACAAACAAACTTAATCATAGCAAAAAAATAAAAGTGGTGTGAAATTGTGCCGGGGGAGAGATCTCAACACTTTTATGTTTTGTGGTTGAGAAGCTCCCTTTTTACAGTATAATCTGTGTTGGCTTTGTGGGCAGAACAGCTCATTTTTTTGGACCTTATAAGTTTAGGGCAGAAAGTCATGCTTTGGTGCAGCTGCCCCAGCAGGACAATAAAAAGATGATGGTTGGTAATTACATCAGTTTTGCACTGCTGAGCAGATGTTTCTGCAGATAGATTTTGGCTGGCTCTTATGGAGTCTCACAAGTGAATCTCATGGCCCTCTTAGTGGGCTGCAAGTACACTTGTAATAAAGATTATGGATTATAAGGAAAGCATCCAGTGGAAACGTTGCTGCTCCCTAAAAATGACACTCTGATCCCACTAAGTTGGAATGAAGGCTGACAAGAAAAGAAGGAAGGAAAGAAAGAAAGGAAGGAAGGAAGAAAAAAGAAAGGAAGGAAGGAAGGAAGGAAGAAGAAAAGAAAGAGAGGGAGGGAGAGAGGGAGGGAGGAAGAAAGAAAGAAAGAAAGAAAAAGAAAGAGAGAGGGAGGGAGGGAGGGAGGGAGGGAGGAAGGAAGGAAGGAAGGAAGACAGCTGCCAGGCCTGGAAGCCATCTTTTGCATTGGATCTTCAGGCCTACCACATTTACTGCTGTGGGAAACTGGGAGGGGGGATTGTACGGAGCAAGGGTGATATATAGTCATAATAACAGTCCTTTCTCAGAGAGTCAAGGACATCTTGCCCTGCACCTGGAGGGGTGTGGCTGGGAGGCATCTCCAGTTGGGATGGTGCTTTGATTCATATGGTTATATGATGAACCTGTGGGTGCTGGGTAGGGACTTGGACTTTCCTTTGGGTGGGGAAAACCTGGACATTTTCAGATTCAGGTTTTCCCAGATGTGCCAATATGACATCTCTAATAAAATGGAACTTTGAGGAACTTCAAGCCTCAGAGTTTTTTTTTTCCATTGGGGGTGTTACTTGGAACCCTGACAACAGGGAGGGAGGGAGGGAGGGAGAGAGAGAAAGAAAGAAAGATAGAAGGAAGGAACAAAGGAAGAAAGAAAGAAAAGAAGAAACAAAGAAGAAAAGAAAGAAAGAGGGAGGGAGAGTGGGAGAGGGAGAGGGAGGAAGGAAGCAGGGAGAAAGGGAGGAAGAAAGAAAAAAGAAGAAAGAAAGAAAAAAGAAAGAAAAGAAGGAAGGAAGGAAGAAGAAAAGAAAGAGGGAGGGAGGGAGGAAGATAGGGAGGGAGGAAGAAAGAAAGAAAGAAAGAAAGAAAGAAAGAAAGAAAGAAAGAAAGAAAGAAAGAAGGAAGCAATGTTCAGTCTACTCATTAATTAACACCACATTGATGAATCCATCAGAAAAACCTTGTGGCTTCTACTTTTCTGGGCCAAATCCTTTGAACCAGTCCTAGATGCAGATCTATATTTAGCCAGGAAACAAGCATCTAGTTCAGGGGTGGGTTCTACTTACCTTTACTATCGGTTCGCATTGTGCACATGCACAGATCTACTTTGATGACATCCGGGTCAGTGGGCAGAGCCTCCCGCCAGTTTTACTACCGGTTCTTGCGAACCAGTCTGAACCGGGAACAACCCACCACTGATCTGGTTACTCTAACATTTTCAAAATAATCAGCTTTACAGATTCATTACTTTCAATTCCCAAATCTTACAAATCTATAGCTACCAGACATGGGCTGCAAAAATCTGGTTGCTCATGAGAAAGCAGCAAAGTGCTATGTTATACCGGAGCAACCTGATACTTTGATTGCAAATTTTATACACATGACCAGTTCTTAGTCACATACTCCCCCCGCACTTACGACGACAAGAAGCTCTCATTCGGGAGTATAGTAAGATCCTGTTAAATTCGTCCTACCCATACATGGATACATTCCTGATCTCTTAAGATGCCGATTAAAGTAAAGAAACCACCAATCTTGACAGCGCGTAAGTTGATGGCCGATCATCAGAACACCACACAAAAGTGGATGGAGGCATGGAATAGCTGTTTCCCGCAAGATGTCTCCAAGCATATCAGTCCTAGTAGTATACCTCCAGGATTTAGCCTACCCCAACACATATGGGTGACATATAATAGAATTAGAACAACTCATGGGGTGTGTGCTGACTCCCTGTATAAATGGGGAAAGACACCTTCAGCACAATGTGATTGCGGGGCCCCTCGACAGACTATCCAGCATATAGTGGGGGAATGCCCTAACAGAAGGTATCCAGGAGATTCTAGGGACTTCCTCTGCATAACAACGGCAGCTACTGACTGGATCTCCAAACTCGACATTAAACTTTGAAATGTTATTTCTGTTTTCCTTTTAGGTTTTCTTACTGTTTTTTTATTGTTTTAATTGTTTTTAACCTGTAAAAATGAAGTGTTTTAATACTGTGTGGGACCAACCATACGCTAAACAAATAAATAAATATACACATGAAATAATAACTTTTAAGTTAACTCTTGCCGATCCCATACAGAGGGTGAAAAACACCTACAACCTCGCTCTTGGAATACACGCTCTTATCACTGAGTTCCTCTTTAACTGAAGATAACTTTTTATTTTGATATGACAAAAAGGTCTACATGATCAGATGATGGTTTCTAGCCTGCTGCTTTAATTGCTACACCGTACTGGCTCCCTCATGTTCATACATATGAATATCATTTTCCCTTGGGGGGGGGCTTATTTTCTCCTGCCTCCCCCTACCCCATTGCAAAACAGACACGGTAAATGGAAGATCAAACCAAGCAATGTTCATCTGATATTCTAGTTTCTTTCTGGTTAGGTCTTCTCCTTCTTTTCTTTGTTGCCCTTCATGCAGTTGTGGGATTCAGCCGGTTCGCACTGCTTCAGGCTAACCAGATGTTAAATTACTCACCCACCCCCACTATCAAAGTGGATCCTGGACACTGTGCTGCACTGCAATTGAAAAACGGGCAATGGAGTGGCTGGTGCAAGGAAAGAAGGCCGCTTTTCCTCTTTCTTGCTCCTCCTCCTTCCCTCATGCTGGCCGCTCTGTTGCCCATTTCTCCATTGTAGTGCAACATTCGGATCCACTTTGATAATGGTGGGGGGTAATTTAACAACTGGTTTGCCCAGGGTCAGGTTGGCAGTCACGGGAGGCTTGTCCTGCATGTGCGTTGGAGCTGGAGGACAGGAATGGGCCACGTTTCCCACAACAGCCAACCTGACCCTGGGCAAACCAATTGTTAAATTATTTAAATCCCACCACTGCCTTCATGTTTGTTTCCCCTGGCTCGGCTCTGTACTCATCTTTCTTGTTGGCAATCTTTGGATGTCCACATGCTGAGACTTCAGATCTCAATTACAGGCTGTTCCTCAGTTTTGATGAACTTCTTCACCTGGCTTAGCACCAACTTAAGGGAAGATCGACTGATCCCCAGTGATGTTGCATGGTCATATAACAAACCTGGTTCGAAATAAGTCTTGCTCTATTTATTTACTTATTTTATTCATCAAATTTATATGGCTGCTTATCTCACAAAAGGATGGCACAGTAGTTCAGCGATTAAAATGCTGGGCTTGTCGGCAGCCCAAGTTTGAGACCAGAGTGCCACGCAACGGGGTGAGCTCCTGTCCTCACCCCAGCTCTTGCCAATCTAGCAGTTTGAAAGCATGCAAGCAGATAAATAGGTAACACTTGGGTGGCCTTGAAATGGAGATAAGCACTGTACCCTAGAGTCAGCAACTAGGTAAGGTCTGCAGGGACTCCTTTACCTTTATCTCACAAAAGCAATTCTGGGTGTCATACAACAATTAGAAGAATACATACATAAAGCAGTCATTGCTTTAAAAAATTTTTTTTAGTAATTAAATATTTTAATTATTTCCACCCATTCTAAACCCTAATAGGAATAGTTAAACTTCCCCACAGTGACTTCAGACACCTTTGCCATTGACTTTTCTCCTTCAGCTCTTCTCTGCTGCATCCCAGCACATCTCTTTGCCATTTCACCATTCGGGCAAGAGTCTGCTGGAACTGTTGAACTCTACCTCTGCTTGTCAAAGGGCTGGATATCTATCCAGCTGAGTTATGGTTCCATGGATGCAGATGAATGTTTCATGAGTTCTCTGATGTGGTTGAGAGATCCCCTGATTTGTAGCAGAGAATATGGGGGAGTTGTAAGGGAGAGCATTTGTTTGCCAGGTTATGTGTGGAGACTGTTAAAACCTTAATAATGTTTCTTTTTCTGTTGGCGCTTTGGTATTTGGGTTGGCGTTTTGTTTTAAAATGAATTTAATTTGTTGCCTCTGTATTTGGCAATTGCTTGAGAAGTAGGCTCTGTTTCTGATCTCACCAGTTCCTTGATTTTCATCATCATCCTAGAAATAAATCCTGGTTCCCTCCCTGACAAGCTGAGGCTTAAAAACGACGGTTTGCCTTAAAATTGATGCTTGACTTGTGTGGTGCCTGTGCCACAAGCAATCAGTGCTTTGTGAATGAAGGGATTCATTGACAAGGTACATTTAAAAAAACAATACATTTGCAATTAGATTAGAATCTGTCCCGATTTATTTTACTTGCTTGTGAAAATGCTGACTTACAAGAAGAATTCTCACCTTCTTGTTGAGCCGGGTGACTTGTTACTAATAAAAGATACTAGTCTGTCTGAACTGGCAGCATTTGCTTGTTGGCTAGAAATGGATGGGTTTCCAAAACAGGAATGTAGGAATAGTGCAGCACATCCACTCTACAGTATTTAAGGCTATGGATGGATTACGGTGCTCCCCTCTCTCCACTATCCCATTCAAAGGGAAAGGTGTCCCGCTCATACTTTGGGGAAATAGTCTACCCTATCCCTTTCTTTGAATTTGCATGCTTTTCCTTAGTTACCTTTATGGAGGTTACAAATCGTATTACTATCAATTCACTGCAAAGCTGTGTTTATTATGTACCAGCATTCAGGGCTCCTGAGCCTTTAATTAAATGTTTCTTGTTTGCAAGCCTTAGCCATGTGTTTCTATGCTTTCCGTTGATTACAGTATAGCTAGAGAGGTTAATGGTGAATAGATTCATAACTATCCCCTGAATAATTTATCTTAATTGTCCTAATATTACAAAACCTTTGTTTTTGCAAGGTTTGGAGGAGGCTTCAGTCCAATCATCATCATCTATCTTTCTCCTTCTCCTTCTCCTTCTCCTTCTCCTTCTCCTTCTCCTTCTCCTCTTCCTCCTCCTCTTCCTCCCCCTTTTCCCATTTACAGTCTAAAAGAAAAATAACACAATTTGTGTAAACTGAAAAAAGAAAAGCAATATTACAAAGGGAATTTACAAATTAGAACGTCAGCTCTTCCAAAGAACAGAAATTATTGTAGAGTGAGTACGAGGTTATTCCTGGTAATCATCCAGCCACAGTTAATAAGAAAACTGTAGAATAGTAGGGTTTATGAAATGAAAATTTTAATTAATACTAGAGAAGCCCTTTATGAGTGGGATTTATGTCTTAATAAATTCACTAACTAACAGAAGATTTCTAGTCGTATTCCTGTAAGTGAAATGCATCAGATTTCCCCCTGCACAGTCTAGTTCAGAACTAGAAGCTCTGATTAACAGTATTTAGAAGATTAAGGTTACAGCACAAGAATTCCAAGGAGTAACTTAATTTCAAATGAGACACCTTTATATAGGCAATATGATGGTAAAACTCTTGTCCATTTCCTCTGATTTTTATTACAAAAGACTGAAGCTTGCCTCTCTTGTGAAGGCAAAACAAACTTCATTGCTTTAATAAATGCTGCTAGATATCTTATTGGAAAAAAAAATAACTCTAGAAAATGGTAGCAAACTCTAGTCAGTGAGCAAGATTTTGAGGGGAAATCTTGCAAACCAGCCTCCTCAAAGCTTCTATGGAATCATTCTTCTCATGTGTTACTTCCAGGTCCTTTAAAAATAGCTAATCTGAAATTCCCATCAATCTGGTGGCAGGGGTGAAATGCTCCCAGTTCGGACCAATTCAACTGAACCGGTAGCAATGGTGGCCAGTGGTTCAGAGAACCGGTAGTGATGGCGGTGCGAGGCTCCGCTCACCCGCCTGGTCGTCATTACTTCCTGGTTTTAACCAGGAAGTAACCTGTTTTTTACCCTCTGCGCATGTGCAGAAGTGCCGCGTGGCGTGTGCACTTCTGAACCGGTTGGGAAGGTAAGTAGATTTCACCCCTGCCTGGTGGACAATAATAAATACTGATGGAGACTAATTCTTTGCTATAGAAATATGGTCTGCGTTTCTTTCCTACTTTCCATAATCTGGATTTTTCTTAGACAATTACTTTTTGGTGATACAGTCAGAGGGGACAATTCCACTCCTTTCTTTTAACTTTCTGTGACTTCTCAGATCTAGTCAGAATACCAGTCCCATGTGGAACTGCATTTTTATTTCACTTCTACTTAAGGGTGGAAAAACAGGACTTCAAAATGACCTGAATATAGAAAACAGCTTCATTTTCAAACATTTAAAATTAATTATACCAAAAAGTACAATAAGTCATAGTCTCTGTGGCCATTTTCAGTTCTTGGTTGGCAATCTTGGTTTTTACAGTATGGATAAAGGTCTAAAAAACATGGAGTGGTTATATAGTGACACATTATTTTCACTATAAATAAGACAGCATGTTAAGAAATGAAGAGAAAGGTATATTGATAAGGATGTCATTAGCTGATATCCAAGTCCTTTTAAAGTTTACAGATATTGTGACATGTTCGCATAAGATGTAAAAGTTTTATAGAAAATAAATAATAAAATAATTTAAAGATTCAGAAGTGATATTATTCTGTTTCCATTGCAAAAAAAAAAAAGGATTTTTGGAGGCCCTCCATGGTTTCAGTCACTGCTTCAAGTTGCATTTAATCGGTTTCATGAATATCCAACAGTATCATGTAAATATTTAAAGATGAAGCAATAATGCTCATTCATGTTCAAACTTTAATATTTTCTTAATGTTTTAGATGAGTACATAACTGCTATTTATATTATTAACTAAAGGCAATTCACATACATTGTTTCCATCTTAAGTGACACAGGACAATTAAGTTGGCCTCAAATATGCCATCTATATAATTTGCAATAGGTTTTCCTAGCAATCATTAATCTTTGTCATTTTCCTTCTATGCTACCCAATTTGTACTATATCAGTTGACTTTTAAGGATGGAAATACATGTTATTCCTGATACAGTATTGTCACTGAAATGGCTCTTCCATATTAACTATTCCCTTCACCCCCACTGGTAATACTTCTAATATTTCCATATTGTGACATGATAATCGCAAGTGGTTTGGTTATTCTTGCTATCACTTGCCGGGCACAATGAAACAGAATAGGATGCATGTGTAATTCTTAGACAAAAGGAAGCATGGCTCATTTTTGGAATTGGCTCTATATTGAAGCAATGCATATTTCCCCCTTAAATAATTGACAATACGTTTATCTGTGAATAAATGAAGTCACTATCAGAGCAGATACACTCTCATTACAAAATGTATTTATATATGTAAAAAAAATTATATGCCTCCCAGAATTGATTGACAGAGAGATGGGGAGGCATATAAATTTAATAAATAAATGAAAAAGCCTAGAGTACTCTGAAAGAGAACTATCTATGAAGCCTGTGGAGGAGTTAACTCTGTCTAGTGCATCATATTCCTTAGTAGGATAAGCAAACAGAGATGAAAATAGCTTCACTGTTCACTTCCATAAATGGATGAATTCATACTTTCCTCTAAGCCAATGTTTCTCAACCATGGCAACTTGAAGATGCGTAAACTTTAAACAGCTGGCTGGGGAATTCTGGGAGTTGAAGTTCACACATCTTCAAGTTGCTCATAATATAATTTTGATTTTGTTTGAGCTTGGCCTAGTGTACAAATGAGATCTTAACAAATAAGCTATGTTTTGTTTTAGCACAATGAGGCACAATTTTAAAGCACACTTTGTTGTTAGCTAATTGATTGCAGTTGTGTGAAGAGAGAAGCATAGGTATGAGAGAGGTTTTTTTGTTTGTTTGCTTAGTATTTCCAAACATATTTATGTTTTTATGAGCTGATCAAATATGTAACTTGTGGGGAAACAGCTACAGGGAAAAACAAAGCAAGGATTAGAGAAACTGTCCATGGTTATCTTTTTCATCTGCAGGATTGACTCTAGTTTGGACTCTTGTTCCTGTTTTGCTATCCCATGAGTTTTGCACATCTGTTGATTATGTTTGCTTGTTTAGGTTTCTACTCACCTCCCTCCCCCCCATCAGTTAGGGTTAGTGCAGGGGTCGGCAACCTTAAACACTCAAAGAGCCACAAAGGTCCTAACCAGAAGCCCCCATTCAATTCTGGAGCCGACCGGAAGTCTGGTTCCCCCATCATAGTCTCCTTCTAGTGCGGCATCCTTTTTTCTCTGCTGACCGGAAGTCCGGTTCCCCCACCATAGAGTCTCCTCCTAGCGTGGCATCCTTTTTCCTCTACTTGTCCTAACCGAAAGCCCTATCGATTGTGGAGCTGACCAGCAACAGGGAGCCGCAGCAGAGGGATGAAAGAGCCACATGCGGCTCCAGAGCTGCGGGTTGCTGACCCCTGGTCAGTGTTATCAGTCCATGATTGGCAGTTACATCTGTGAATAGCAAGGATATTGATCAATTTATGGACACAGCGAGCAAAAATATTTCAAACAGGAGACTTTAATGCTAGAGGCAGGTAAAAAAAAAAGCAACACAACTCCTAGTTTGTTCAATAAACCATTGTTAAAACATGCAAAAGCTTAAGTATATAACCTGTGAACTATGTTAGTAACTCTTGTAGCGTAATTCTGTATTCTTACTAAAGTATGAGGTAAAATTCTTTCTCTTCGCTTCTTTTCTTCCTATGACAGTGGATGTCCAAAACTGAAAAATTGAAGTAGAAATTTTACAAGGATGCAAAGCAAATGGCTTCCTTCAAAAGGCTTCTTCAAAACCTTCAGCTGGACAAAGGGTCGAAAAAGCAGCAGTTTGCAAGAGAAGTGTTGTGAATTGGTTTTAGCCACTCAAAAGTCAGCATCTACATTCTTCCACATTCTCAGTGGGTTGTGGCTTCTTTTCTTGTTGCAGCCTGGAACATAACAGCAGAAAAAAACAAATGCCCTAAATTCAGGTTTACTGGTGAAATGATTAAATAAGGATCATTTGTATGATTAAATGCTGAAAAGGAAAGTACTTTCCCTGTGAACCTGTAGTGCAGTTCTCATTACCCAGAAGCACCACATATTAGTTGCAGCAAATTAGCATTCAAGCACTTTCTGGAGTGGCTGCTAATCACAAGCTGTTAATTACTGTCATTAGGTTAGACTGCTGAAGAGAGCAACTGAGGAATCATTCTCATGATCTTGGTAGTGGAGAGTGATCTTCACCAATAATAAAAACACACGTCAGACATACAGAAATTGCAAATTGCCAAACTGCTGACGCGGTCAAAAAAAAAAATCCGCTGACTCTTAAGTGGGATAGTGATGGATGCATTCTTGACACAGTCTCAGTGTTCGGGCTTAGGAAATAATGAGTATCAATGTCCTAGCAAGGGAATATGCAAAGATGAAGGAGCTCTTTGTATCCTTAATTAAGGAAAATAGGAGCACAGCCTGTTCACAGATAAGTGACTGTACATAATAATCATGTATTTATGTAAGGGATTGCTATCCCATATTACTGCGGTGGCAATTAAGCTCTCAGAAAGTAGTGTTAATAAGGGATGTACTTGAATAAGGAAGCACATAATTACCCTGTAGATTAATTGGGAGGAGAAGCAAGTTTTAAAATATTTACTGTAGTAAGATTCAGTTTCTCAAACGTCTACCAGCAAAGTCTTGAGTTGCTACAGCAGGACTTGCACAGATGAAATCCTTTAGGTGGTGCATATACAGTATTATAATTTTATCATACTAGGGGCAAATTTACCTAGCAAGTGGACATTTTGAAAGCACTGGGCTTTTTTAAAGCATGGGTGCTAGGTCTGGTTACGTTCATTTTGGATGATTAATAATAATTCAGTGTTTTATGCCTGAAACACAAAATGTGTTTGATTCATTTTTATACGATGCATAGGAATGTCACAAGAAGCATCATCTTAAAATAAGCATTCTATCCCGGGTGCAGGAAAATTCACCCTCCTCCCTTTCCTCTTATAGTGTGATCCTGATGGTATTATTGTGACAGTGGTAAGAGTGGAACTAAAAATATGTAAGTACAGTGAAAGCTCATTTTAATGGATCACTTGGGGAAGGAGTGTCTGTTCCTCTCAAGTGACCATTAAATACAGAATAATGTCATTTGCGTAATGCAGTCATTACATAAATGATGGAAATCACCGCAGATGTCATTAAATTAACCTAAGTTTAAATGCCTTGTCTGGATGTTTTCAGATGCAAGGAACTTGGCTGTTGTTTAGAAGAAGGCGTGGAGGGCAGGATGACGGACTCTATCTGAAGTCTGCTAAACAGAGGTTGGTTAAATGAAAGTTTTGCCATATTTAGTTTTGTAAATCTGTACTTTCCATCTATGCTTTCCTTCTCATCTCTGAGGACCTAAAGGGTATATATTGTGTTCAATTTTATTTGGGATGTTTGTATAAGAATGCACTGTTTTTCTGTGGGTTTTTTTCCCCTCCTTAGTTCTAAGCCAGGGGTCAGCAACCTGCAGCTCTGGAGCCACATGTGGCTCTTTCACCCCTATGCTGTGGCTCCCTGTTACTCAAAATATGCGTCACAACTGCCAATGTATGACACCCACCAACACGCAATTTATTGAGTTTTTCAACCCCCGGTAGGCCAACCATGGATAAATCCTTTTTCTTTTCTTCTTCTGAAGAAGGGCTGGCTTCTTCAGAAAATGGCCACTTTAGCACTTCCGTGAAGATGGCTGACTGAAATATACACCCAGGGAGACCTCTCTGAAGGATTTTTTCCCCCTGGGCTGTAGTTCTTCAGCTATTAACTTTAAGGGACTGGCATCCCTTCAGTTTTTATGACCCACCTGGATCAGGGAAAGTCTAAGAACTTCCTCTCAAGACCTACCGATACAGCTAAAAGCCTGCAAGCGGCTTCTGAGGTTGGACTTCAAAGCCATCTGCATGCCAAAAACTGGGCGGGGGGGGAGTGGCTGCAATTTGTTTGTGGTTGAGGAAGCTGCCATTTTGAAATTAACCTTTCAAACAGACAGTAAATTGTGCCTTTCACATCTTAATCATCTTCAAGGACTATTAATCTTTTCTAAGTCAAGTTAACAGAGGCTCCCTTTAGTCACAGCTTGCTATGCCATTTTGAAGACTTGCGCCATTTTAGGGATTCCTTTTGTGCTAAATAACAAAGAACAAGGTTGCTAAGGCAAGCCAAAATAAGGAAGTGTCGTCACCATATTGGATAGCCCCAAGCCCTTGTTTCTTAAAAAACAAACAAACAAACAAACAAACAAACAAACAAACAAACAAACACGGTTGAAGTGATTTTCATTCTTTACCATTTCTTTTCCAGTCCATCTTTTTCTTTTTAATGGGCTGGTTAAGTCTGTTTCCAAAATAAACATTACAGGTAGTCCTCGATTTACAACAATTCATTTAGTGACCGTTCAAAGTTACAACAGCACTGAAAAAAGTGACTTATGACCATTTTTTACACGTATGGACCATTGCAGCATCCCCATGTTCGCGTGATTTATATTCAGATGCTTGACTACTGGTTCATATTTATGACGGTTGCAGTGTCCCAGGGTCACCTTTTATGACCTTCTGACAAGCAAAGTCAATGGGGAAGCCAGATTCACTTAATAACCATGTTACCATTTTAACAACTACCATGATTCACTTAACAAATGTGGCAAGAAAAGTTGTAAAATGGGGCAAAACTACTGAACAAATTTCTCACTTAGCAACCTAAATTCTGGGCTCAATGGCAGTTGTAAGATGGGGATGACCTGTATCAGAGACATTGAACTAGGTTGCCCCCCCAAAAAACAAACCCAAACATCTGAACAGCTTCAGTATTAGATGGAAGAAAACGTTTAGATGTCATCTATTGGATTTTTGTAGCCAAAATATGATAACCTTCACTAGGCTGCAGATACCCAACAGTGTATTAGCTTTAACTTGACCTCTGCCCTTCCCTCCCCCCCACAAAAAACTCCAAAGTTCCTTTGCCCCACAAATAAAGCTTGGAGAGGGGAAGCAAAAAATCTGTAACCCTATTCACTTTGATGATGCCACAATTTTGCTGTTCCA
The DNA here is from genome assembly GCF_059756535.1 of Pantherophis guttatus. Classification (NCBI taxonomy): domain Eukaryota; kingdom Metazoa; phylum Chordata; class Lepidosauria; order Squamata; family Colubridae; genus Pantherophis; species Pantherophis guttatus. Next base: position 155,242,238 of record NC_142063.1, read on the forward strand.
CCCATTCTGACCTTTACTTGTCACAAATTAATATTTGAATAAAATATCAATGTGGTTTCACTGCATGAAAACGACTGATCACATTAGAAATGGAATATATGAACAAAGGATAGCAAGTCCTTCCTTGTTGTTCTGCCCCAGCTCCGGATTCCCGAGGATATTGACACACACCAATGGTCCTTATCAAATTTATTAAGTAGCAAGAATAAACCAAAGTCCGGCAAAGGTTGGCAACCAGCCCAGAAAACAAGATATGATAAGACTTTTCCAAAAATGCTCTGATGATAATTACAAGTTGTTTCCGCAAGAAACTTACTAAAGACGTGTGACTTAAATAGGCTAAGGGAGTGGCCAATTATCCTCAAGCCTTATTCTCGAGGACACCTCCTCCTCCTGAGTAGCCACTCTTGCCTTTTTGGCAGCCCTGCATGCTCAAGTATTGAGAAGAGGTTCCTCCACTTTGCTCTCTCCACTTGAAGGAGCCTCTGGAGGTTCTGAAGGCCCTGGCTGAGTCTCTGCCTCTGGCACCACATCCTCTTCAGCCTCCTTGCTGTCCGATGCGAGCGCTGGCTGCTGGCACAACACCACACCAGCCTCCTCGTTGTTGGGATCAGCCATGATCCACGCAGGCCACTGGCGGGCCACAACACTTGTGTCTCAGTTTTGTAGCATGGTAACTCCAGGGCCATTTCATTTGAAGTTGTAATACATTCCAAAGCTTTGTATAGAAAAAGACGGTGGGGTGCAGTAGTTCTATTAATGTGGGGAGCAGGGGGCTTTTTTTTTTGTAATCGAACAGGAGAAATGTGATACCACCTTCCTGTTCTCTCTGCTAAAAATATGATCTGGATTCAGCCACTGCAGATTATGAAGGCCTTTGGCGCTACTGGGTAGAAGAGGAAGCCCGAATAAACCAGCAGTTGACACTGATAGGATACAATTAAGTTAAACAACGATCCTGTTAGCAATAGATTCTATACAAGCAAAATAACTTGATGTAATAGAAGGGAAAAGGATGTTGAGATGATCCATTAGTACAGGGGTGTCAAACACAAGGCCCGTGGGCTGGATCTGGCCCACAATGTGGTCGGATCTGGCCTGCAGGGCTGGCCTGGAAAATGTAAGGGGCCGGCCGCGTCACTTCAGCCCAGTCTATCCAATGTGAAGAGGAAACATTGGGCCAACATGGCTTCGGCCCGGTCTACCTAGTGCAAAGAGGAAACAACAGTTTGGGGAGTGGCATCAAGCTGGCCACGCCCACCCAGTCAGCCACGGCCATCAAGTCAGCCACACCCACCCAATCAGCCACACCCAGTGAATGGCATCAAGCTGGCCATGTACACTCAGTTGGCCATGCCCATCCAGTCAGCCACACCCACCCAGTCAGCCATGCCCAGTGAGTGACGTCAAGCTAGCCGTGCCCACCCAGTCAGCCACACCCAGTGAGTGGCATCAAACTGGCCATGCCCACCCAGTTGGCTACACCCACCCAGTGGGCCATGCCTGCCCGGCCCCCCGAGGTCAACCACAGAGCCCTGATGCGGCCCTCAATGAAATTGAGTTTGACACCCCTGCATTAGTATAACTGGTTTCTGGAAACTGTTAGATGAATGGATTGAATTTTGATCTATTAACAACAGTAAGTAATAACTCACATCAAAACTTGATAATCATCAGTTCAGCTCTGATTATGAGGCACTGGAGAAATAGTTAATAGATCTTTGCATACATATACACTTTTTAAAATGTAAAACAAATATTTTAATTGATTAATGTATATTTATTTAAATTTTTTTACACTTAACTCTCGCCAGACTAATCATCATCGTCATCATAATATTAAGTATGTTTTTTTTTACTATTTAAAGTCGTAGAGACTATAGAAACCAGTAACTGCAAACAGAGGAGTGTCACCCCTGCAAGATGTGATATGTCAAGGCCAAAATGCCTACACTGAAATAAAGTTGACATATATACCTCCACACATGTGTAGCTATTATAAATGTGGGACAGGATATTCAATGTTAGATGAGTGTGGAAAGGGTATCAGATGTCAGCTTCAGGACCTAAAGGCATGAGAAGTGAGACAAGGTCAGAGGCTTGTCACCGAAGTCTGAGTGGCAGCTAAGCACAAGCCATAAAGGCTGATAGAAAGCATGAAGAGAACACAACCCAACTCAGCTAGTGTTTGAAAGGAACATGTTCATATTTGCTGTTAAGAACATAGCAAAGGGAAAACAAAGGATTGTTAAGAACACAAGACGATTAAATATATATTGTTAAGATACAGCTAATTCAGAGCGGTTGAGAGAAATATCTTGTTATCATCCAAGTAAATAATTCATTAAATAATCCAACCAAAGTCTAAACCAAAATCTTATAAATTTAAGAAAGATCAAAAGGACAAGTTGCTTCTTGTGGTGGGAGGTGCTGTAATCCACAGATGAAGGAAATGAATCCCTATTGGTCTTCTTGACAAATTTATTTATTTGTCTTGCTTTCTCCAAGCTGAATATTTGTAAATGTTGCTTTCTCAATATCATGCTTTACTATATATGGCCACATTCACACGGTACCATATTTGCCCAAATACTCCAAAAAAGCATTTGCCTTTCATTGTTAGAATTATCCCAAAATGTCATCTTTTTGTATAAACTGGAATCAAATGTAACATTCTGTCCTCAAATCTTTCAGAATGTCTTGCGATCTTTAATGCTTGAAAATCAAATTTTTGGAAAACTGACATCCCTCACAATCTAATCTGTCATACAATTGATGTGCTTTATACTAGAACTCTTCTTTATAGTTTTCATAAAGACCAATTGAAAATAACAAAATGCACATGCATAGTTTCTACAGTTGATTTCAGGACTTAATGTAACCATTTTCTTCTATTTCTTTAAAAGAGTAATCAGTGAATTCTATGATTTTTCTCCTAATCTTTATTTATTTTTTAAGTCCATGATTATTGCATTGCCTACAGAGTGGAGAGATAGTTTACAGAGATATCATACACAGACGAACGGTATAATTGTGTATGTGTGTGTGTGTGTGTGTGTGTGTGTGATTTCAAGTCAGTATTGATTCCTGGTGACTGCCTGGATTAATCTCTGCAGCTTTCGTGGCAAGATTTTTTTGGAAGTGGTGTGCCCTTGCCTCCTTCCTGGGGCTGAGAAAGTGAATGGGCCCAAGGTCACCCAGCAGCTCAAACCCCCCCCCCCAGTGCCTTAACCACTACTCTAAACTGGGTCTCATAGCAAGTCAAAAGACCACCAGAGAATGGAATTATAACTGAAGTAAACAAACCAGATCAAACTCTGAAATAAATTCCAGAGTGGTAGCCTAAAGTAATAGATTCCCAAACATGTTAAATGGCACTTCAATCCCAAAGAAGGACTGGTACATTGCCATTATTCCAAATCCAGCCAGTTGCAGGCTATGCCTCTTATGTTGTTAGCTTGATTATTAGGCTAATGATCTGCCAGCCTCTGAGGTCTTAATCCTTGGCAGCAGAACCAAGCAGAGACAAGCAGAAGAATGGTGCCTAGATTCTCTCTGGCTTATTGTCCTATCCTACAGAGCATATAGTTTCAAGGGAGATATCCACAGAGTGGTCAGGGAGAAGGAGTCAACAACTTAGCCCATCAAACTGACTGAGTTTGCTCTGATGAGCAATGGAGTAATGTAGGCAGGCAGGTTCCTCACAACTGGCTATCCTCCCCAAATAAACCCAGGTTTACTTTAAAAGCAGCTCTTCCTTGTATTCTAGCACCTTTTCTGGTGTGTTATCCTGAGTCATCTACACTTGGTGGACTCATTGGAGTCTCAACTCCTCATGTTTCCCACTATGTGTAGGCTTTTGAATTCAGGAGGTTCTGTTTTATTCTCAGGGCAATTCACCCGGAGAACTCTGTTATTTAGACTGCAATCCTAAATTAGAGAGGGCCAAGTGAATCTAGTGTCACTTAGCATGGAGTAGACATGTATAGCAGAGGTTCTGACCAGTTTTGGAGATCAGGTTCTGACCAGTTTTGGAGATCGAAGAACCGGTAGTAAAAATTCTGACTGGCCCCACCCCCCATCTATTCTCTGCCTCCCAAGTCCTAGCTGATCAAGAGGAAATGGGGATTTTGCAGTAATCTTCCCCTGGAATGAGGAGGGAATGGAGATTTTACAGTATCCTTCCCCTGCCACGCCCACTAAGCCACGCCCACCAAGCCATGCCATGCCACGCTCACCAAGCCATGCCCACAGAACCGGTAGTAAAAATTTTTGAAACCCACTACTGATGTACAGGATTGCATTGAAAATGTACTACTTTTCTTTGAGTATGTTCTTTGCATTGGATCCAGACTTAATTATATTTAGAAGAAATTAACTTAAATCAGATACATTATTAGTGATGAATAAATCCCATTATTTTAAAAAGATTTATGTCAAGAGCAAATTCATGAATATCCATAGATTACTTTATAGGACACATTTAACATGTTTACTGAATTACTGTACTCAATTTTCTGAGTTTGCATAAAGTTTTGAGTCTTAAATCAATGATGCTGCCTGACTTCAAATAAAGGACCTGTATACGTTTACCATTACTACTATTTTGAAATACTACTTGTATTTCAAAATATGTATGGTTAAAGTCTTGCTGTATAATACACCATATTTAATTCTGATTAGAAAGAAAAAAATTTGGATAATTTGATGTAGCAATACCAGGGGATAGTAGAATAGAAGACAAAAGATTGGAGACTATCACAAAGTATCAAGATCTGAACATTGAAATTGAAATATTATGGCATAAACTGGCTATGGTGGTGCCAGTGGTTATTGGCACACTGGGTGCCATATCAACAATCTTGGACAGTACTGAGAACATCTGCGCATTGACAAAATGTCCATCTGTGAATTACAAAAAGCCACAGTGCTTGGATCTGCACATATAATATACTACATTGATACATAGCAACATCCTAAGTTCTTGTGAAGAACTCAGTGTGCATGAAGGCCAATACCAGCTAAAGAACCACCAATTGTGATTTTACATTTTTTGTGTACGTAATATTATTTTATATTATTACAGTGAGTGGAGACTCATCAATAATATCAAAAATTAAGAACTATGGGATGTAGAGCATGAGAAACAGATGCAATCCAGATGAGTTTATTATCTAGTTGTTAATTTCTAAATCATATTAAAACCACAACCAGATCCTAAATGAATTTATTGAGAATTACTTCTGTGGAAGTTTTCCCAGCTTAATAACTTGGGATGACAGCCAGTATTTTTTTAATCTTGGTGTTCAGGCAGAATAGTACTTGGAATATAAGCATCTGAAGAAGGAAATCGTTTAATGAGACCATCCTCTGAGAATACAATTCCCTGCTATTAGTTTTTTTGTGAATTAATGAATATCTCAACTAGAAGATCCAAATCTTGCCCTTGAACTTGACTATGCAGCTCCTCCTCCATTTTAATTAACTAAATAGCTTATCTGCACTATAGTTGATCAAAGGTTACTTTAAAAGATTCTTTGAAGTGAAGCATATATGTTTTTTTATGAATGTTATCTTGTCTTGAAAACAAATAAATCACTTCAACAAATCTCTTTAAAGATTCTCCTCCCACACATTATGTGCTTATTTAAGGGGTTGAGCTTAAGTTGAAGACAAATTTAATACTCTTCCCTAAAAGCTAGCATTTAAGGTTAATAAATAACCTGAATACCATCTTGGTGGTGCCAAGAAGAATTAGGAAATATTGGCAAGATGTGGCACTTGAAATAGTTTTGATTTAGGCTTGACTCATAGGAAAAGCCATTCTTTTCCAATCATGGCATGCTAAACACACCATAGCAGCCTTCCATTAATTGCCTGATGTTGGAAACAAAGAGATCATGTTACGATTAAGCATTATCTTTGGACCAGGCTAATAAGTAACATGTATCATTCCAATGTGCCTAAAATCTGAAAATCTAGTTCATATGGTTTACATTTATTCCCTATTCAGTTTTTTTTTATTGTGATTAGGCCATTAGATAACATCTTTGTTGTATTTCCACATGAGGAGTTAATGGGTCTTTACTGGGTTTTCTTAAACTTTTTTGGCAGATCATGGTCTATCTTCTATGCACTTAAAGAATGGGAAACATAAGGTTTGCTGAAATAGAATGATATAGTTTGTAAATAAGTCATCACAGAATAAACATCACAGATACAACTTCCATATTATTTAACTATGTTGCTTATCAGGTGGGCTCGTTCCTGCATCCTATTGCTTGTTATCATGAGAGGAAAAGTAATGAGAAATCAGTTAAACAAATAGGAGACATAATACATTATTACAATATATTGTTTAATGTGATATGTGAACAGAATGATAGAAGCTTCCTTGCTCCTGAAAGCTCTAAATTCATGTTAAACTGTTTTTGATTTTTTTTTTTTTGTAAAATAAATTCTTTAACTGCAAACTTATTTTATTTAGGCCAGTGTTTCTCAACCTTGGCATCTTTAAGATGTGTGGACTTTGTGTCTATGAGATTCTCAATCACCCAGGTCATAGTTGTCCCTAAGGTGCTTTTCCAAAAATTAACCGCTTTCTTGTTTTTTTCCTTGAAAATGTTTCCCGTCGCATCCAAGAATGAACTGAATTTTAGAAGCTTCTTGGATGAGAAGGGAAACATTTTCAAGGAAGAAACCAAGAAAGCCTTTTGGAAAAGTGACTTTGGGACAACCATGACAATGTGGAGTTCATTTCCCAGAATTCCCAGCCAGCCAGGCAATTCTGGGAGTTGACATCCAGACTTCTTGATGTTGTTACGGTTAAGAAATACTGATTAAAGCATATATGTAGAAAACATAATCTTTATTATGTAAAGCTCCATTTTCCTACCAGAAGGAAGGAAAGGGCTTTCAAGATGAACCAGCCTTATCCCTTCTATCTAAGACCAGCAGTTTAAAGAGAAAAAAAATGTCATTTTTGAGTGATGGCTGTCAAACCTTTGCAGAAGGGTTGGGGCTGGGATTAGGGCGAGGTAAAAAATAACATTGTGCCAATGCAATGCAAGCTCCGCCCCTATGTATAAGCATTGTGACGTCACTAGTATACCAGAGCAGTACAGCTTGAACCATGAGAACTCAACATTGCTTTTGTCATTTTGATAAAAACAATGAGGCCTATGGTGTTTGGCTAAGTATTGTTGAAAAATATTGCCACCTCAAATACTGCTATGAAATTAGCTCTTAACGTTAGGATATTTTACCTGATGTCTTGCTAACTCACCCATTGGTTCTGGTCCTGTCTGTTAGAGCAGCTAAGATGCTTTATCTTTTTTCTGCCCCAGCTATGGACCCCAAAGAACGCAGCACACACAAGGTCCGTACAAACCTTAGTTTACTAATTAAGGACTGCTAATGAGTTTTCTTAGTAGTTGTTCGAACACAAGTACAGTTTAAATCAGTCTTTTCTGAACAATTTAACTTCATTAACAGCTGACAAGAAACCAAAGAATAATAACTCAATTCTGAAGCACAGTATTTCAGGTTAACTGTAATCTTACTGTGGTTGGCAGAATGCCCAGAAGCAATTTGCAGGCAAACTGATAAGAAAGGAGCAAGAGCCGATCAGACGTTTCTGGAATCAAGATGCAAAGGAATATGCTCCTCCTCCTGAGGAGCCACTCCTGCCTTTTGGCAGCTCTACATGCTCGTGCATCAAGAAGAGGCTCCTCCTCTTCTTCCTCTTCACTTATGGGAGCTTCTGGAGGTTCTGAAGGCCCTGGCTGAATCCCCGCCTCTGGCACCACATCTTCTCCAGCCTCCTCATTGTCTGACTCGAGTGCCAGCTGCACAGGCTGCTGGCGCATCATCACACCAGCCTCCTCGCTGTTGGAATCAGCTACTAGCTGCACAGGCTGCTGACGGGCCACAACAATCTTTGGCCCTGTAGATATTTAGGGACCAATGTCATCTGCTCCAGAGGTTGGTTTCAACAGGTTCTGGCCAGTTCTGGAGAGCCGGAAGTAGAAATTTTGAGTAGTTCAGAGAACTGGTAGTAAAAATTCTGACTGGCCCCGCCCCCATCTATTCTCTGCCTCCCGAGTCCCAGTTGATCGGGAGGAAATGGGGATTTTGCAGTAACCTTCCCCTGGAGTGGGGTGGGAATGGAGATTTTACAGTATCCTTCCCCTGCCACATCCACCAAGCCATGCCCACCAAGCCATGCCATGCCCACCAAGCCAAACCCACAGAACCAGTAGTAAAAATTTTTGAAACCCACCACTGATCTGATCCCTTTGATTTTTCTTTTGGTGGGTACCATTCATTCAGCAAGCCTGGGATTGCACAACATCAGCTGCAGTCCAAGATCACATTTCTACCAAGATTTCCCCACATCTTAATGTCCTATTGCTTGGTGTTGTGTGATTCTGTTGATCAAAACCTGTCCCTGGTTGCTGCTGAAGGAAAAACAATGGACATGCTTGCATGAATTGGGAGACAGACTAGACAGGAATTTTTCTAATGGCCAAAGTCTAATTTGGAAAGATGGCAAACCAGTTTCTAAATGGCATCATTTTAATTTGCACAATTAATATTTTGGATGGGTGGAATTTCACCGAATTACACTTGCATTATATTTTATCCTCGGTTTAAATGATGTACAGTGGCTCATTACACTGCTGTGCTAAAAGTTCTGGGGCGATGGACAATGCGTCCTGGGAACAGTAAGGCATTTTTTTCTCAGTATTTGTACTCAAATTACATTACTTATAGTCCATCATGGGAAGAACCGAAAATGGAATCGCCGGCATCATTGTGATGCTGGGACAAGTGCAGTTCTCTTCCCAATTCCATGTCACTTCTGTTATCAGCTTCATTCTGGGAGCAATTATAATGTAATTGGCTTTCAGGCAGATGATGATGGTGTTCAAATGGCTACGCTACTTCCCAAACATTAAGTGCATGGACTGATCCCAGTGCATATGCTCGGTTCCTTTCTTTCTGCTTCTGTTCAATTTTAGAGCCCAGCTGATGAGCTAATCTTCTTCACAGAGCAGACCTAAAGATGTGTCTGGTCAGTCTCATTGTTGGCAGAGTCCAGGTCCAGATGCAATCAGGAATCAGAACTAGAAACCTGATGAGACCCTTCCAGCGAATTTGGAGCAGGAGGATCATTTCCCTTATACTCATAGGCTGGTTGTTTTAAAGATGGTGCGCATGCAAAACGTGGGTTGCTTTTTGTGGCTTTGTGCTTTGTGAACCTAGACATTCTGCTTTGCATACCAGGATGAATGTCTTATAGTGTGATCCGTAGCTTTGTCAATTGTACTCAACTCAACAAATCTTGATTCATAAATAACAGCTTGGGGTGTAAACTCAGGTATTATTTTAGATCCCTAGTAATGTCATGTGCAACATGTAATTAGTATATATGTTAGGTGGCATTAACAAAGGATTATAAAGAAGGAAAAAGTTATCCTTTCTTTTTCAGCATTGGTGCCAGAGGTGGGTTTCAGCAGGTTCTGACCAGTTCTGGAGAACCAGTAGCGGGAATTTTGAGTAGTTCGGAGAACTGGTAGTAAAAATTCTGACTGGCCCCGCCCCCATCTATTCTCTGCCTCACAATTCCCAGCTGATTAGGAGGAAATGGGGATTTTGCAGTAACCTTCCCCACGAGTGGGATGGGAATGGAGATTTTACAGTATCCTTCCCCTGCCACTCCCACCAAGCCACACCCACAGAACCGGTAGTAAAATTTTTTGAAACCCACCACTGATTGGTGCCCATGAAAAGCACCCATACTCTACATGGCCAATAGGAAAAAAGGAAGATCTTTCTCTTACAGTTTTACAGTAGCATTGTGTATAGGATCTGAAACACATTGAAAGTTTCTTTGTATGGCTAAGAAATTAGTAAACAGGAAATCACTGTCTTTTAAAGTTTATATGAATATAAAATTCATACTTTGAGTATGAGTATCTTACTTTGTAGTGGATTTTCCAACAGAACTATTCACCAAACCTTTTCATTATTTCATTAACAATTCTATTATATCAGTCTTTCCTGAGATAGGCCCTCTTCAGATGTGAATACTTCAATTCCCAGAATGCTGAGCAGTTGACATGCTGGCATGCCTCCAAGGAGTTAAAATCATGCAAGAGAAGGGTGATCAAGTTAATAAGGGTTGATCTTTATTAGAAATCAAACACAAGTTCTTTAAGTAACCCTGTGTTAGTCTATGGTAACCCCAAACCATGAAGAATCTGGTGGTAGCATCTTTTCTGACTAATGGATTTCATTTAAAGGCATAAGCTTTCACCAGATGGATGGAGTGATAAAAGTGAAGTAGGCTTTGAAATGTGATGAGGGAAATGGGAAAGTAAGGATGGTTAAGCAAATGAAGTTACATGGGAGAGAGATTTCAAGAACTTCATTAATTAATAAAAGTAATGTGTTAAAAGCCCATTGTGTTCGTTAAAAACTTTTGGGACAGCCTGAAACCTTTTGATATATGTGAGTTCAGCAGTCTGTTGTTCTACGATACTGGCATAGTTCCGTTTTCTAAAATGGCAATTTTGAAATCTGTGAGTTTTCCTGGGGTATTAAAATGTTCTGATATTACTTTGTCCTTGTTTTGTGTCTTGATATCAAAGTTGCAGCCATTAATTATTTTATGCCAAATCTGACCTGTCTGTCCAGTGTAGATTTCAGAAGATTATCAGATGATGGCATATATCACAAAGGAAGAAGAGCAAGTGAAAGCACCTTTACTTTTGTATGTGAATATGCGGGGCCTGTGTTATGCTGTGTTATGTGGGACTAAAGTAGTCATCTGGGATTGTTGTAGGTCTGATTCCCATGTTATGACAATTTTTATGTTGTTTCTTGTAAGAACGAGCTTTAGAAGACAACCAGTGGCATTCTGTTATTCTGTCTCTGATGAAGTAAAGTAAAGATCGGTTTAAGCCTTTTGATCTATTTTAGTTTAAACAAGCAGAATCCTGATTTTAAATTATTTACCAGTTTCTTTATTGTATAGTGGTTCTGTATAATATTACAGTTGAGGAAATAACAACAGAAGGCTGCTCTTCAGTTTGAAGGCTCCCAAATTGGACAACAAAATAAAACTGGTTAAAATACAGACAATATAATCTTTAGCATGCTTATTCAAAATTACACTCCTATGATTTGGTTGACACTTTGTTTTATTACCCTAAACTACCCAGAGTACCTGAAGCAGGAACAAATCATACACACACATCAACAAATATGAATAAACATGAGCAAACAAAATATTTTTAAAATAATAACTGGATTCACACAACATATTAAGCCATGAATCAAGTTTACCAACTTCAACCGTAAAACATGCTAAAGAAAAATCAGACATGTTGCAGTATTATGTATGAATCCATATTGCATGCTTTAAACACTGTTACCCACCATCACACTCCACAAATATTGTGCAATCTCCCCCCCCCCAATACTTTTCTAATGAGCTTTAATCTGGTCTATATTAACTCCAGGCTACTGCAGGAAAAGGGCTGGGTATATTTGCTTAACTATGATTGTCAAATGAACCTCAACTGGGTAGCTGCACCATCAAACCTTGAACCATGATTTACAAATCACAATGGCCGAATTGACCCAATGTGTTATCAAGCAAATTAGATTATGATCACAGCAATGTATGAATTTAGCTGAGGTCAAGAGGTGTTTGGAGCAACTCCCCCCAATTAGCACCCCGCAGATGTTTTGATATCTAGATACCTGTTGTTCCCAGAAGCCAGGTATTCCAAATGTTAAAGTCCCAACACACTTGAAGCTATCAGAAGAGGAGGGTGGTTGTTCAGACTGACCCTTAGAAAATTAATCAGGTGTTACCAGGAGCACCTGCCAACTTTATGCTAGAACTAGTAGGAGCCCCTCCTCTTTAGTTAAGAATGAGCCAGGCAATCAAGCCACCACAGCCACAAAAAAGTGTGGGGCATCCTTCTCTGCAGCACAAGGCAAACGGAAGTCTTTTAGCGAGACGGTCCTTATCTCTGCAGTTGAATGCTGATGGAATGCTGATCCCTGCTTGAATTGCCTGCCAATGCAGAACCTCCTTGAAATGATTCACGGGTCTGACAGATGTCTAGTGCATCTGGATGTGTCCTTGATTATCCCAAAACTCTGGACAGCACTGTCATTCACCATTGCCCAAATTATCTCTGTATTGACTGCAGAACCCTCAGTGACAGTACTGTAATGGCTAATTACCCAGGATACCTTTGATACTTATTTTGCAACGGTCTAGAAGAATAAGCAGAGAAATAGCACAGAAGGGGAAGAGATGAAAAGCACTCCAATAAATAAAAAGAAAAGTCCAATCGTGTTTCTTTTGAGGTGGGGGTAGGAGGTAAGGGGTGGAACTGGGTTGCTGTTACAGTCTTTAAAATATATATTTACCATGTCTGCATTGGAGATCCAAGAAGCTCCTTTTAAAAGATAGATTTCCAGTGCAATAGATGATGCAGCAATAAAGATGAAAAAGTCTGACACTGATAAATTATGGACCAGACAAAGAGCTATTAAAGAAGTAACATATTTGGGATAAAAACTTAAATCAACAACCATTTGCTTATCTCATATATCAAGGGAGAGGGGAGCAATATACCGTTTCACAAACAATGGAAGAAGAATCTGAGGGGAGTGTGAAATGTGCTGTTTAAAGATTCGGATAGTAATCTGACATAGAGTTATTTATGAGTAACCTCCACTTAAGGCAACCAAGTTTACTTCAGAGAAAGAACATATAAAATTCTATTATAAAACCAAGGAAAAATCTCAAGCCCAGGAATGTCCTTTTTTCTCTCACACATTGATACAAATTAGGGCCTTTTGACAAATGTAGTTTTAATAAAGCAGATATGTATTAGGAAGAAAGGTGAGGAGAGACCAAGTCTCATTTTGACTTTTAGTGAAGATGATGAGTTCCCAGGAGAGCCAATGAGGCAGAGTTAAAGGCAGTCTTTTACACAAAGCATACCGCAATTTGCCACTTCCTGTCCATGTTCGGGTGTCATCCCTGCCTTAATTACCGAGAGTAACAAAGCAGCTCCCTATTACGCCAAACTTCCACTATCTTCATTTATCAGCTACCAGAAAAGCACAAATTTTCCTATCCTATCCCAGGACGACTCACAAAAGATGCTTAGGCCCCTGAATGTGGTTTAATTGAGCCTTTTAAACTGTTGCTATGATGGAGGAAAACAGAGAATGAAGTAGGAAGACAAGGGGCTTTTTCAGGAAAATAGTCCATAAGGACAACTGGAAGAAAAATGCCTATTTGATTAGTGCTAAGAGGCACTCTGGAATTTGAAGATTTGTAGTGTAATCCTGTGTTTTATCTATTCAAGTCTATGAGTCTTGGCTGGTTTATGCAGTGTTCTGAATTTTGTAGAAAGCAGCTTAAATCTAGCAGGATTCTCGCTGCAGAGGTGCTGCTGTAGGCAAATAGCTAGACATTTAAACATGATGGTGCTAGGAAGGAGAAGAAGAAAAAGAGCATATGCCATGCTTTCCCATTCACATATTTTATATTTGAGTCTTAATGTTCCTATAAGGCAATTTTATATACTATATTTCTATTCTGAATGCCTCAAACCTGAAAGTAATCACTTCAAGACATGAATGCATACACATCTACCTATCACACTGCTCTTTTTAAGGATAAATAATATTCTGAAAAGAACAGAAAAAGCAAGCAAAGAAAAAAAAACACAGCTAAATCCACTATACACCAGCAACCCTCATTATTTCTTGCAAATCATCCTTCCTTTGATCAAGTCCATATACCACTTTATAACATTGCCTTCCAAGCTGTTTAATCTTCTTATCAATTCATTCCAGCCATTTCTTGGTTTTCTCTTCATTTGTGACTCATTATTATTCCATCAGGCTTTGTTTAATGATTTATTTTCATTCATTCTCTATATATGCCCTCAAAGAAGTTTCATTTTTTTTAGCGTTAGTCACTGATTTTACTGGTATTCTTTCATTCTTGACCTTGTTGCTTGTTACCATATATACCTCTTATGTACCTCATTCCCACATTTACCTCTTATGTACCTCATTCCCACATTTATGTGTCTCTTGATTTATATATCTCTTCCCTTAGAACATATCACTACCCGCTATCTTTCCATCAGCATTTGCATATCTTGAAGTGTTTCCATCCCTGTTCCTGTCTTTAGTTTTTAAAAAATTGCCATGGTGCACAAATTAATCTATTCATTCTAGTTTTTCATTAGAAAAACTTGCAATTCTTCACTCCATTTTTCCTGTGACAATTTTCCTGGTTTTGAAACATCTAATTTTCAGACCTTTGTTGCATCATACAATCTACCTAACATTCACTGCAAATTGTCAGATTCTCAGACAACATTGAATTGTCTGTATATTAACTCCCCCAGCCTTCTAACAGTAGTACAGGTAAAGAGTACAATGAAATGGGGTGGGATGGGATGGGATGGAATGGAATGGAATGGAATAGAATAGAATAGAATAGAATAGAATAGAATAGAATAGAATAGAATAGAATAGAATAGAATAGAATAGAATAGAATAGACTTTATTGGCCAAGTGTGATTAGACACACAAGGAATTTGTCTCCTTGTATACTATATATTTTTTTATTGGGATGTGGTGGCTCAGTGGCTTAGATGCTGAGCTTGTCGATTGAAGGGTTGGCAGTTCAGTGGTTCGAATCCCTAGTGCCATGTAATGGGGTGAGCTCCCATTACTTGTCCCAGCTTCTGCCAACCTAGCAGTTTGAAAGCAGATAAAAAATGCAAGTAGAAAAATAGGGACCACCTTTGGTGGGAAGGTAACAGTGTTCCGTGCGCCTTTGGCAGTTAGTCATGCCAGCCACATGACCATGGAGATGTATTTGGACAGCGCTGGCTCTTTGGCTTTGAAACGGAGTGAGCACCGCCCCCTAGAGTTGGGAACGACTAGCACATATGTGATAAAAGCTGGATCTAGCCCAATAACTCAAAGACAGACTTCGTTTCTTTTCTGTAACTTTATTATAGGTTTAATGGTACTGGAGGTCACTGACCTTGTACCTTTCTCTTTCAGGTATACATCTGGAATACCCTGTGGACCACGTGGTCGGAGCTTTTATACCCAGGAGGAGGGGCAAAGAGGTAAGGAGTGGTTACAGGGGTTATGGGATATGTGGTCAGTTAACCCTTGCAGGTCCGGGTGATCAGGGAGATGTAGTAGTTAGACATTTACCATGACAATATGTTCAAGGGGAATCTTTACTTTTACCTATACTATATATTTATATATTTATTAGTTATTTGATCAGAAATACTTTATACAACATCACTCATCCATGTCTTTTGCCCTGCTCAGTGCTGAAACATTTGTTAACTTTCCATTTATTCTCACACATGCTTTCCATGCTCTTCCACTCTTATCACATTCAACCATCAAACTTTAATTCTGTGTTGATGCAAAAAATTCTACACATCTGTTCACTTCTTGATATGCTTTCTCTAAATCAACAAACATTTAGTACATTTTCTTTTACACATGAATTTAAGAGGAAAAATCTGGCCTGCACACATATCACCCAGCATAAATTCATTTCCCTCCTTGTTTGAAACACTCACATTAATGATAGGAAATCATGACTTAAAAGCAATTGTATAGTTTTCAGAATGACTGAATAACTACATGCCTAAAAGATAATATACAAAACAGACAAGATGGTTCTTACAGAATTGAGAAATGCTATGCGATACCATTAGCCATCAAATTGCTAGGCAAATGGTGACTTGAAGTTCAGCCACAGTTTTCTCTTTTCCTGAAATAAATGAAGTTTTGATTGGTCTAAATTGTTTCACTGATACCTTTCAAATATGAGTAAGGATTATTCCTCATTGCCTGTGGTGGTACAATGGTTAGAATGCAGTATTACAGATTAACTCTGCCCACTGCCAGGAATTAAATTCTGACCCATCCTTCCATCCTTCCGGGGTCAGTAAACTGAGGACCCAGATTGTTGGGGGCGATATTCTGACTCTGTAAATTGCTTTGGGAGAGCTGTAAAGCACTGTGAAGTGGTACTGTACATAAGTCTAAGTGCTATTGCTATTTTATGCGCATTCTTCTAGTTCTTCAGTCATCATCATCACCACCACCACCATCAGTTTCTCCTGATGGCCAAGATCTATTCTACTTCAGTAAGAAGACCAGGGAGTGAGGAGCTATTATTGCTGTTTTTTTATTGCAAAAGTTTTACAATTACATTTTCACCCCTTTTTTCACCCCCCCACCTCCCTCCCCAAACTTCCCATCCACCCTAACCCTCCCTAGCCCTCCCCCCCCAGACTTCCCTATTACATACTCATAACTAATAGCACTAATATATAAACCTGAACCCATCCCTCCCCCTATATGATTTTTCCTCTTTGTCTCTTTACATTAAAATATTTCTGATACATTATTTTCAAATAAAAGCTATTTGATACTTTCTAGTTTGGTATTTGTTCTGAACATATTCTATCCACCTTTTCCATCCCCATTCATAAGTCTCTTGTGAACAATCTTTTAGATACGCTGAAATCTTCGCCATCTCTGCAAAACTGGCCATCTTCAAAGTCCATTCCTCGATAGTAGGCAAAGCTTCATTCTTCCAGTATTTACCTATCAACAATCTTGCTGCTGTTATCATATACAATATCAATTTTGTTTCACCCAATGTAAAACCCTTAACTATGCCCAATAAAAACAGTTGTGGAGAAAATTGAATTTTTTTCTTCAAAACATTCTGCATGACCCACCAAATTTTTATCCAAAAAGCCTTAACTTTCCTACAGGTCCACCAAACATGATAATATGTGGCATCTACACAATCACATCTCCAACATTTTGGCTGAACATTAGGGTACATACATGACAACTTTTTAGGATCTAAATGCCATCTATAAAACATTTTATAAAAATTTTCTCTCAGGTTTTGCGACTGTGTAAACTTAACATTCTGAACCCAAATTTTTTCCCAAGTTTCCAGCATCACTGGTTCTTCAAAATTCTGTGCCCACTTAATCATACAATCTTTAACTAATTCCGTTTCTGAATCTCTTTCTAACAAAACATTATAAAGCCTTTTAATATGCATTGGACCTTTCTCTCTTATATGTCTAACCAATTCTTCCTCATGCAACATAATACCAGTTTTTTGGTCCTCTTTCCATCTCATTTGTAATTGATTATATTGTAACCAGGTTAAATTAATCCCTTCGTCCAACAGTGTCTGCAATGTCTTCAGCTGCCATCTGCCCGCATCTGTAAAAAGAACCTCTTTGTATAAAAACCCCCCGAGTGACATTATATTTGTATTCCACAAGGTATGACCAAGATCCAGCCATAGCGGTATTTTATAATCCCATTTGAGTCGGTGCTTCTTCCAAACTCTCATCAAAGAATCTCTGAGTATATGACTTTTAAATACTTTATCAACTTTATCATCATAAAATAAGTAAGCATGCCATCCAAATTCAAGATCAAAACTTTCTGCATTCAATATTCCAGCCTTTTTATTTCCAAACCAATCGCTTGTTAAAGTTAAAGCTGCTGCATCATAATATAACTGTAGATTTGGGAGTTTAAGGCCTCCTCTTTCTGGAACATCTTGCATAATTTTCAATTTCACTCTCGGCTTTTTCTCGTTCCAGACAAACTTATTCACACCAGACTGCCAGACTTTCAGTTGTTTATCACTTTTAAGCACCGGAGTCATTTGAAACAAAAACAGAAATCTTGGCAAAATATTCATCTTAACTGCTGCTATTCTTCCAAGTAAAGACAGTTGCAGCTTTTTCCAGGTCTCCATGTCTTTCTGAACCTCTCGCCACAATACCTCGTAATTATTTTGAAACAATTTCATATTTGATTCTGCAACCTGAATTCCAAGATATTTTACCTTAGGTACAATTTCAAAACCTGCCCTCCTTTCAAGCTCATGTTTACGATCTTGTGTCATATTCTTAACTATCATTTTAGTCTTTTTTGAGTTCAGTTTAAAACCTGAAACTCTACCATAGTCTTGTATAATGTCGTTCATCAGGATTATTGATTCCATTGGTTGTGATAGGGTAACAACCAGATCATCTGCAAATGCCTTTATTCTATAATCCTCTTGCCTTATCACTATACCTTTCAAAATTTTTGAGTCCCGTATTGTATTTAGCAAGACTTCCAATGTTAATATAAATAAAAGTGGGGACAACGGACATCCCTGTCTTGTTCCTTTTTCAATTTTAAACTCTGTCGTCAAACTTCCATTAATAATAATCTGTGCTTTTTGCTCTTGATAAATTGCTGAAATCGCCTGTATAAATTGGTCCCCAAAGCCCATCTTTTTTAAAGTCTTTAATAGAAAATTCCAATCCACTCTATCAAAGGCTTTCTCCGCATCCAAAAAAACCAGCACTGCAGAAATCTGTTTATTCTTATCAAGATATTCCAATAAGTCTATTACTTGCCTTACATTATCCTTCATATATCTGCCCTCAATGAATCCCGCTTGGTCCTCATGAATCACTTTTTGAATTACTGGCATCAACCTGTTGGCTAATACCTTCGCATAAATTTTATAGTCTGTATTCAAAAGAGATATTGGTCTGTAGTTCTCTGGTTTTTTAGGGCCAACTTGTTCCTTTGGTATCAGAGATATATAAGCAGTTGTCCAAGATGGTGGTATTTTACCCCCTTGTTGAATATTACAAAATAAGTCTCTAAGTTGTTCCACCATTTCAGCTTGTAAAGTTTTGTAATACACTGCAGTCAAACCATCCGTGCCAGGAGCTTTGGCTGTTTTTAGCTGCTTAATTGCTGCTGTTATCTCCTCCTCTGTTATAGGATAATTCATTCTTTCCTTTTGTTGATCAGTAATTTTTATAACTCTCTTATCCTTTAAATATTTTTCTATAAGTCCATTCTGCACCTCTTCTTTGGCATATAATTTAGTATAATAATCCACAAAAGCTTCTTTAATTAATTTTTGTTGAAAAATTTCTTTCCCTCCAATGTCAATACTATCAATAGTCCGTATACTTTGTTTTTTCCTCAGTGTGTAAGCCAACCATCTGCCCGGTTTATTAGCATTGCAAAATGTATTATGCTTTGCGTATTGTAAACTTGTTGCAACTTGTTCCGCCATAAGCATTTGAAATTGGTCTTTCAAAAGTTTTATAGCACTTCTTATTCTTTCATCTGTTGGGTTTTTAATAAGTAACTGTTCCTTATTCTTTATTTCCATTTCCAACTCAGATCTTTTCTTTTGTCGGAACAGTCTGTGTTTAGAATTCATGTAGATAAGTACCCCTCTCATGTATGCTTTACTAGCGTCCCAAACAATTTCAATTGGGGTACCTTTATTCAAATTTATTTCAAAAAATTCTTTCAAATGCTTTTTAAGTTCTGTTGTGTTTTTTTCATATCTAAACAAGTTCTCATTTAATCTCCAAGAACGTCTCTCAACCTTATCCATCTCAATTTCTATCCATACAGGGCTATGGTCAGTCAAAGTTCTTGGAAAAATCTTTGTTCTTTTTGTCTTAATAAGTAGATCATTTGACAACAGGATAAAATCAATCCTAGAAAAAGATCTATGTCTATCGGAAAAGAAAGTGTAATCCAATTCATTCGGATTATGTATTCTCCAAACATCTTTTAGTTCCATATCTTCTTTCATATCAAAAAAAGTCTGCGGTAGTCTAATTCTAGACTTTGCCAAGCTCTTTTTATCTAATTTAGAATCAATTACTCCATTCCAATCTCCCATCAATAAAATAGATCTATAGTCCCATTGCAATATTTTAGTATGTAACATCTTGTAAAAACAATCCTGTTGTTGGTTAGGAGCATAAATTCCAATCAAAAGAATTTGACCATTTGCTGTAAGCAATTCAATTGCTACAAACCTACCATCTTGATCTACTTCTATAACTTTTGCTGTTAATTTTTTATTTACATAAATAACCACACCATTCTTTTTCTGCGAAGTTGAAGATATATAATGTACTCCTAATTTTGAGTTTATCAAATATTTCTGATCTTGAGTTGTAATATGTGTTTCTTGTAAGCAAATTATATCATTATTAAATTGTTTCAAATATGTAAATAATTTCTTCCTTTTCTGTGCTGAATTCAACCCATTAACATTCCAAGATAGGCACTTAAGGGTCATCGGCCTGTTTCTGGAGCGCAGAGCAAAATATTTGAAGTTCATCCAAAAGCTTCGATCTTGCTCCTCCCATAGCTCCACTCTCTTGTGGGGTGCTCTTAGCTGCCTTCTTGTCTTGTCTTTCCTGTTGTTGTTGTTGCTTTTGTTTAAGTAGCTTGGATTGAGCTCTAGTTATACGTTGATCTTTAACTTCAGTCAACTGAATCAAATCCAAAATTGGAGAAGAATCCAGTAAGGGCTCACTCAGAGAACCTCCTTCTGCACCTTGCACATTTTCTAATTCCTGCTTGGGCTGTTCTTCCAACTGCCTCTCTTCACTCTCCTTAATCTCCAAAACTGTAGATGTACGTGGAGATGGTGTTCTTTCCTTAAGAATAGTACTATAAAAATGTTGTGCCTTCTCCACGGTATTCAATCGATATCCTTCTCCCTTATATCTAAAAATTATCCCAGCTGGTGCATCCCACCGGAAAGGTATCTGTAAATCTTTCAATTCCTTAACAAGAAAACCAAATTCTTTTCTAGCTTTCAGCATTTTAGGAGGTAGTTCTTTAAAAATTACAAGTCGTGAGCCCCCCACTTCTACAGAAGTGTGAAAAGATTTTTGGAGGATTTCATTTCTAATTTCTCTCTCAGTAAAGTATATGACCACATCTCTAGGCAATTGTCTTTGTCTGGCCACCCAAGAATTGACTCTGTAAATTTTATCTATTTTGTGAAATACCAAATCAGGATTAACTTGTAAAATCTTAGCCAGGGCTTCAGAGCAAACTTGTCTCAGGTCCTGTCTCTCCGCCTCTCGAATTCCCCGAAGCCGTATGGCAAATTCCATCGCCCGGAATTGTATCATGACTATCTCATCTTCAATTCTCTGCATTTTATTATCAGCTTCCTCAATTTTATAATCATTATCTTTCATCCTAACATTAACTTCTAATTTAAGTTCTTCAACTTTAAAATCAACTTTCCCAATAAAATTTGCCAGGCCAGACGCCACTTCTGATATTTTTTTGGTCACCATATTTTGATTCTGCTTCACCATATCTTTAACTTCATTAATTTCCTGCAGAAATTCCTCATGTGATTTTTGAAGTTTATGATCTATTTCCTGTTGGGATTCTTGAAATTTTTCATCCAAAGTTTTAGAAATAAAGTCTTTTAAATCTCCCACATCAAGTTCTTTTTTCTGAGTTTGTAGCTGTTGAGCAGGGGGAAGTTGCGTTTGATGTTTGTGTATGGGGGATCCCCCCCCTGATGCCTTCCCGTTTTTTTCCTGCTTCTTTGAAGCCATTGTGCCACGTAGGCTAATTTTTCTAAAGAGGGAAGTTCTTTTTCCTTTCCCTCTTCCACAAAAGCTTCTAAAAAAGTCCCCCAAATTTAGTCAAATAAAACTGAAGTAAAGCAAAGTCAAATTTTAGCAAAAAAAAATGTTTTCCTTTAGGTAAGACAACTTTGTAACAACTTTTCAACTTTGTAACAAAGCAGAGAGGCTTCACAGATCCACTTTCACTAGCTCGTTAACTCAAGCGCTGGACGCCATATTTTTTTCAAATCACTTTCACTCGCTCATTTTCTCTTTGATTTAAAAAGTCAATAAAGCACTAATACTTGCAATTTTCAGGTTTCTGGATTCAAGTTGGTATTTCCGCTATTTGTTAGAATTAGTTCCTCTCACTTTAAACGTTTGCTGCTGTCGGCTTGTTCTGCTGAAGGCAGAATCGTCCCACGCCGCCCGGAGTCTCCGCAGGTTGGGAGGGAGCCGCGCCTGTTTTCTCCCCCAGAAGCGATTCCCTGGGGGGGTTACAGGGGCTCAACCTGTGCCCTGCTGTCTCTGCTCCTGCAATCTTCAAGATTTCGGAGTTTTCGAGCCGCTCCTCGTTCGCGGGGCGGCTCTACAGGCGGCGAGGCTGGCGGTCTTTAAAAAGTCACCGCCGTCGCCGAAGCTCGCAAACCGGAAGTCCTATTATTGCTGTTTTAAACAAGAGAAACTGAGGATAGTGATGGCTGGATTTTCCAGATGCATTTCCAATCCCAGAGCATCATTAGTCAGTGGGAAAAATAATCAATCCCTATGTCTACAATAGCTTGACTACAGGTCATGGGTACAGGGGAGAGGTACTGAAGAGTGTTGGAATTCATTGTTGGAATTTATTTCTATGCAACAACTATGGTAGTATTCAGCCAGTAGATGGCAATATTTATACATTTGGATCTATGGTATGTACTCTATGCTCTTTTGTTCTGAGTAGAGTTTCCTGTTTCCTCTTACAGTTATATAGTTGAGCAGTAAAGTACATGGTGACTGTACTCTTTGTTTGCCCTATGGTGCTTTATATAAACAGAACTTCTAATGAAGAGTATTGGAGACATTCCTTTATATCTTATCTTACACTCCACAGCTACCTCTATGATCTGTTACTCTGGTGAGAAAAGGAAACTGATAGAACTCCTATCAATTCTATTCTAGTTCCCAGATATCCCAAATCAATAAATGCCACAAAGAAACAGATCTGCTAGCAGTAAGTGGCTACTGCTGCAATACCCAAAAAGATTCCATGGATGCCTCTCCAATGTAATCAAAAGAATAGAAAGCATGGCCACCGCATAACAACCTGTTAGCAGAAGCAGTGACAATCCCATAACATGCTCATTTGTGATTGCCCAGCTCTCTTTTATGGTTTAAAGTGGCCTTCCCTACAGAGAATACCAGTCTGTTTCTTGAAAACACATTGTCTTTCAAAATATTGCTAAACATGTGCTTAGAATTTTTAGATTTTTATGGTTTAAATAACGAATAATGTTAATGAAGTATTTGTTCACAGTATGGGTTTGTGGTGTGCCATTCACAACAGAGTCACTTGTTTGGTGAGATGGGATAAATCAATCAATCAATACCTCCCAGAAAAACACTAGTATATAGAATGAGCCTGCTTAATGCCAGATTAGTGCTTTATATAGCACTGGGTAGACATTCCCCTGTTTGCAAAAGCTAAATGCCCAATCACCCCTGCAGCCCAGGTTGAAATGAAAAGGGAGGCAGCATCTAAAAGGCAATCATTGCCACCATCTTCAGTGGTGCATCCTATGGCAAGAGTTGGGTTAGGCCAGGCATTGGCAACCTTAAACACTCAAAGAGCCACAAAGGTCCTAAGTGGAAGCCCCCCATTCAATTCTGGAGCCGACCGGAAGTCCAGTTCCCCCACCATAGAGTGTCCTCCTAGCACAGCATCCTTTTTCCTCTGCTAACTGGATGTCCGGTTCCCCCACCATACAGTTTCCTCCTAGCATGGTGTCCTTTTTCCTATGCTGACTGGAAGTCTGGCTCCTCCCCACCATAGAGTCTCCTCCTAGCGTGGTGTCCTTTTTCCTCTACCTGTCCTAACCGAAAGCCCTATCAATTGTGGAGCCCACCAGCAACAAGGAGCTGCAGCAGAGGGATGAAAGAGCCACATGCGGCTCCAGAGCCGTGGGTTGCTGACCCCTGAGTTAGGCACATAGGAAAAACATAACCACCATATCATCTAAAGAAATGTAAGTAGCCCCTGCTGGGGATTAGACAAAGGCATAGATATGTGAATGGGGTATCTACAGGCTACCTTAAGAGAGATCGACAATTAATTGGCTCAGGAAAAATAAAGTTATTTGCTATTATAGGAAAGTTAGAAGGTATTACTGAAGAGGAAAAGCCCCATTTAGTAAAATTGAAATTGAACTGAAAGTAGATGCAAATTTGATAACCTATAACAAAGACATGTAAATAAAAGCTTTACAAATGAAATTGGATGATGAGTTAATAATTAAACAAGACATGTACATTTTAAACTAGAAGAGTGATGTGGATAATTTCTCTACATAGGATTTACAAAAGGGACTTAATGAAGTTGTCCAAGTTTTTCTAAGAGACAGTGAGAATATGAATAGTGACATGGATAACTTTTTTCTACTGGAATTAACAAAGGGGCTTGACAAAGACACTAAAGAGCCGCAGTGGCGCAGTGGTTAGAGTGCAGGACTGCAGGCTACTTCTGCTGACTGCCGGCTGTCTGCAATTTGGCAGTTCAAATCTCACCAGCCTCAAGGTTGACTCAGCCTTCCATCCTTCCGAGATCGGTAAAATGAGGACCCAGATTGTTGGGGGAAAATATGCTGACTCTGTAAACCGCTTAGAGAGGGCTGTAAAGCACTGTGAAGCGGTATATAAGTGCTATTGCTATTGCTATTGCACTTGCAGACTAATTTTACCCACAGCCAGGAATTCAATTCTGATCGGCTCAAGGTTGACTCAGCCTTCCATCCTTCCAAGGTCAGTAAAATGAGGACCCAGATTGTTGGTGGCAATATGCTGACATTGTTAGCCATTCAGCTAGTGCTATGGAGCAATATATAAGTCTAAGTGCTATTACCATTGCTAAGAGTTCTGGGAGAAGAGACAAAGAGAGTATGAGGAAGCACATGTTAGAACTTTGTTTGACGGATCTAAAGCAGGGGTCTGCAACCTTAAACATTCAAAGAGCCTTTTGGACCCGTTTCCCACAGAAAAGAAAACACCGGGAGCCACAAAACCCTTCCCATGCCTGACTATTTCTTGAGCTGCCACAAAACTAGCATATGTAGTTGAATTTAACATTCTGTTTTCTTCTGAATTTTTTCTTTTCTTGGATTTATCCATGGTTGGCCTACCAGAGGGTTGAAAAGCTCAATAAATCATGTGCTGGTGGGTGTCACACATTGGCGGTTGTGACGCATATTTTGAGTGACAGGGAGCCGCAGCAGAGGGGTGAAAGAGCCACATGCGGCTCCAAAGCCACAGGTTGCTGACCCCTGATCTAAAGACTAAAGAAAGAAGAACGAATATAAAATAAGTTTATTTGATCAAGGTCAAAATAAACTTATTTTGACTTTGCTATTTTTGGTAATGTTTAATTATTTGTTGATTGGGACTGGATGATGATGTTTAAATATTTTGTTAATTTGAAGAGGTTTAAAATGTCAGGACTCAAATTAAGTTTAGGAGATACAGTTTGTAATAGTTACATTGTTATTTCTAATATCCCTGAATGGATTTTGCTGATAAATATGGAAGGATGAGATTTTAAAGATTGGTTTATAGAGACTGGGGTAAGGTATGGGTTGAAAAGATACATTTGAAGAGATACTAATAAGCTGTTAATGTTGATTATGCTTCCTGGGGATAAAGGAGGACGTTTCTTCTTTATTGTCTTTTTCTGAACTTTTTTTAAAAAATATTTTTATATATTTTTGTAGTATGTAGATTGTATTAGTATTAGTTCTAGCTGTTCAATAAACTTATTTTAAAAGTAAAGAAAAGAACAAAGAAGAATGGAATGGAATTCAATTTAGACAAGAATGGGAAATCAACAGGAAATCAATTCTGTACAGGAGAACAGAAATTTGGTGATAGTTCTGGAACAAATAAACATTTATGTTGAAGGTTCATTATGGAAGAGCATCAGATATGATCGAAATCTGAGAGGATTGGTCTCTGAGGCAAAATAGGATCCAGGTCTTCTTGATGGCAAGTGAGGAATTTGGTGTTTCAGAGGGTTATATACAGACAACCATCAGTAGTCAGAAAAATGTACTTTTCTCTCCTTTTTTGTGTAAATATTGTTTCTGTTTCATTACATATATATCCCCAGAAGAATATAATGCCCCTTGGCACAAATAATAAAAAAAAATCTTCTTCTTCTTCTGTAACTGGGCAAACCACTTACCAAAAAAATCAGTTTTACAGTATTTATTGCCCATCAGATAATAGAGGATTTTTTTTAATATAGTAAACTGTTGGTTTAATTGGACATTTAGGAGAGAGGATGTAGATTATACCTGAATGTCTGTTAAATCCATAAATGAGGTGATTTACATTCTTTGTACCAATTAATGTTATCTGTATAATTATGGCAAATGCAAATGTTGTAAATTTAATAAATGACATAATTTTCATGAGTTGTACAACTACTTTCAATACAAAGGACCTCTTCAATAAGGTTGAGGTGATGGGTGGAAGAAAATTTTGACCAATGTATCCTAACAACTTTAAACTGAAATTTTTTTTTACTCGAATTTTTAGCACCCCTGATCTTAACAATACTTTCCCACCTCTATGAAATTTTGGGACATTAATATCTGCAAAAGAATTCTGCAAAAATAGTTTTTCTATTTGGAAGTAGACATTTGTAGATATTTCTCTTAAATTTAACAGGTGACCTGCTTTTAAAAACATATATTTTGCCTCCAAGTTTTAATTTATTTTTGTTTATAAAATGTTTACACAAGAATACTTGTCAGTAGATTTTAAATAATAATCAATAGCAGAGCTATTAAAAATGATATGGATAAGTCTGTCAATCAGGACATTTCCAAACTGCTGAATCACAAAACACAATCTGATTCACAACACAATTCCAGAAACACATACAATACAATAGCATACACAGTTTCATTTAATAAATTATGCATTTTCAATTCAAACAAGTTGTAGGTGCAAAAATATATTACCACCTTTTGAGCTAGTAAAGAATTCCCTAAAAAATATAATTTTAGTGGGAAAAAAACTGATCGCAGTTTTAGATTCCTGATTTATAAGAGAAAATGTAAAAAGCTGGGTCTTTTAGAAGTATTTGAAATCTATGCCTAAAAATGATATATTTCGTATCCTATTTTCTAGGATAAAATCATTAGCCACAAAGGAAATTTGCTTGTCTGGGAAACTGGACTTCATGAAATGTTTTCACACCGCAAGCATATAATTACTCATTAACATACTACATCATATTGCAACATAACAAATCCATATTTATTGATGTGATTGATAATCATTTTTAAAACTTGTCTTTTTCTTTGGCAGGAATGCATAAGCTTGTATGAATTGATAATCTCTGTAGGTAAGAGGCACTTTGAATAGTGGCATGTAAGTTTAATAAATAAATAAATCTCAGCAGCATTTCACATTATACAGTTGTTAACATGGCTGCTTTGGAGATGAAATTTGCAAATAATCCCATTCCTGTCTGCTCTCACAATTGAATCTCATTGGTTTCTTTGGGGTAAGAACTGCGTTATTTTGGATATCTTTTACATTAACATCTACATTTTGAGATTAGGGAGTGATTTTATTACCCTTAAATATATCAGCCTTTGTGCTGCAAAAGGTTTCAGTCATAAGATTCCTTACATTTTTCATTTCGTGCCCTCTGTCCGCTGGACTTGTTTGTCCAAAGTGGCAAAATTGGAACTCAGCTCAGATTGAAACAGAAGTAAATATGTGAAGGTTTTTAATCTCTTGTGCCCTCGTTTGCAATTTATACTGCTGGGTCCTTGATCTTTGATCTCTCTCTCTAGAACATAGGAATCAGTCAGTGTAAGGGAGATAAAACTCTAAATCAATCCAATCAAATGGATTATCTTTTACCAGTTTGTTTTGAAAGTAACTGAGGCACAGTAGAAAAATGCACACACCCCACATTTTTATGAGGATTATTATACTTAGTTCAGATTAAATTTATATCAGCATCATAAGATTTTAGTAAATTCCTAGAATTTATTTAAGTACACCCCAGAGTGTCAAAAATAGACTACTTAAAATAGATAACTTGCAGTGCTAAATCTCCCCTGCTCAGTTACTGCTAGTTTTAAAACTAAACAATGTGATAGAAAATTGGCGTATAAAAAAAATCTCTTTTCTGCAACCATTAAAAAAAAAGAAGAATATATCAGCCGCTAAGTAACAAGCTCCAAAAGACCTTTAAATAACTCAACTTTTGTAAGGTTTATTATCCTTCCTTTGTTTTATAGCATTGTCTGGTAGGAAAACGGAAGGAGATTTGTAGAAAACTATAGCATTTAAGTCATTACATTTTATAGCTAATTTCTAATGTGGATTTGATTTTTTATGAGCAGAAAAAGAATCTCATTTGCATTAGTGACAGCAACTAGAGAAATTTAACACCTGGCACTGGTAGTAGCAGAAATTGAATATTAGCTGTGTGGGTGCTAAAAACCACATTACATGTCTTCAAGGGAGATTTTTCATTTATTTATGCACTTTTCTAATGTTCTCATTAAAAAACTATTCTTTCATCATGATGAAAGAAAACTTCCAGAAATGAAAACGCACCATACATATATAGCTCTTGACAAAAAGAATTCCAACAGCAAAATGAATAATTTGTGCTGTTAAAGGATATACAACTCATTCCCTTCTTTTCCATGTGGAAAAAAACAACAATACCTCCAGTGAGAAATAAAAATGCAGGAGGGAAAAAGCCAATTTCTTTCCTCAGGCCATTTAATATTAATGTAAAATATCACTGCCTAGCCTCCCACTTCAAAATGTTAGAATTCTCCCCCTCCCACTACTCAAAAATAACCTTAAAAAAAGCTTCTCTGCCCAATATAAAAATTCTTTTTTTTAGTATGACTGAAGAAATGAACATTTTCTACATTTGCAAAGTATAGAAAATTAGGGGAATTGCAAAATCTGCAACCGCTGCTTGGAGGCCAAAGATATGGGAAGTGACACTTTGCATAGCTGGCTACAATTAACACATTGATGGCATTTCGTGAGGCTTCTTGCAGTGATAATGCTCTTGTCAAATGTGTTTAGTGCACCAAATCTCCTGGAGCCTTCAGCTAGGCAGCCAGCTTTTGACAGATTGAAGGTTCAGAGATGGGCTCTCCTGACAGATGGAAACTGGCACCGATGTTCAGCTTTCGCCAATCACTGGGGACCTGCCCCCCTTATTCTACAGGGCTCAGCTCCGCAACCTTCCCCCTTCTGATGAAAGCAAGAGATGGCACTGCTAAATACTGCATCTGTGTGAGTTAGACTACTCTGATGAAAGCATAAGGCAGATGCTCTGCAGAGCAAAAGAAAGCTTCTGCTCTAACTGCATTTGAGATAGATTTGAGAAAGGTGAAATTTGGTAAATTTCAGAAAAAAGAGGAGGAGGAAGGAGAAGGAGAAGGAGAAGGAGAAGGAGAAGGAGAAGGAGAAGGAGAAGGAGAAGGAGAAGATATTGTTCTTATGGGGGTTCCATGGTCTTTCTTTTCTCTTAGCCACCATCAGTCTGAAGAAATCCATTTATGTATGCTACAAAAACCACTTCACATTTTTACAGACTTGCATGGTTATTTTTAAATATTTATTTATTTATACTTCATGTTTCTGAACTGCCCATTTCCCTCAAACCTGGACTCTGAGTGTCATGTACAATAAAACACTGAAATATAAAACAGTCCATAACACAATATTATTGCTGAGTTTATCACTGCACTGATGGTAGATTATGCAAGAGGGACTATTTTCAGATCATCCACCATCCTCTGATGAGTGGAGATAGAAAGGACCCTCTGTGAGCTGGAGAGTATATAATACTACTCAGTGGTGAAATGCACTTACCTTCGCTACCGGTTTGGAAATGTGAGCGCGCGTGACTCTTCTGCACCTGTGCAGACCCTTCTGCGCATGCGCAGATGGTCAAAAATGGGGCGTAATGACGTCCCGGCAGGTGGGTGGAGCCTCCCGCCGCCGGCCCTACCGTTCACGTGAGCCGGATAGATCCAGCCGGATTTCACTGTTGATCCTACTGCTTTGGAAGCCCACTCAGTTATTCAGCTGCAATAATTTAGACAAAGCACTCCCAATAATGTATAGTGTAATGTACAAGTTTCTGTAGTTCTGCACTTCCCATTGCTGGGCGTAAACAAGCCACTAATAAAGTTCATTAACCTTTTGCCCCCCCACTCTTTTAGATGAAAGCCATCTGTGATTTGGGTCCATTGGTTTGGGGTTGCTTTGAAAACAGAGGTCCTGGCTATGTGTGTTATCTTTAACAAATTCCACTTCAATGTCTCTTAAAAACTGGAATGGGAAGGTCGCTCCCTCTCTTTCTCTCTCTCTCTCTTTCTCTCTCTCCTGTTTTCTGTCTTAATCTTCAATTCTGCTCTCACCAATACAGCTTTTTGGAGCCCGCACACTGCAACCCATTTGAGGTATGATAATCAGCTGATTAGCTGGTGGAGTCGTTTTCCCTGAGGCTCTTTTGTGTGCAAAATCCTCACACTCAGTTGACATGTGGACATCATAAAGCTGATGAAATGCAATTGTAATGAACCGGCGGGAGAGGCATCTGCGGAAGCCAAAAAGAAGGGCCCTTCCTTCTCGACATGCTAATTCAGAAAATCTGCTCTTAACTTGT
This sequence comes from Pantherophis guttatus, assembly GCF_059756535.1. Classification (NCBI taxonomy): domain Eukaryota; kingdom Metazoa; phylum Chordata; class Lepidosauria; order Squamata; family Colubridae; genus Pantherophis; species Pantherophis guttatus. The sequence goes on from NC_142063.1 coordinate 155,272,706, forward strand.
ACTCCCTCTGGGTTCCCAATGAAGGCAGAGCTCCATGAATGCATATTCAAAGAGTGCATTAGTTGCAGCAGCCTGTGAGAAACCCAAGCCTGGCTGGGCCAATTCTAATTTCAAGACAGATTATACTGCATCAAACGTAGTCATGATCTGACAGTTCATCTGTGATGAGACCCCTACAGTCAAGGTTTAATGCCTGGTCAGGAACAAGTGGGCAGGAGGGCCACTAGCCAAATGCAATGACAATAGTCACCAGGTTCTCAGACAAATCAAATGAACCTGGTTAGGAAATCTGACACAGCAGGGAAAACTGAAGACATTTATGAGATGAATGCCTTCAGAACTGAAATGGGTTGCAGGAAACCTCGTCTTTATGTTGATAGGCCCCGTATGCAAATATGCAGCCTGATTCTAACCCTAGTGATGATAAATCCCAGTGGTTTCCAAGAGATTTGGATTCAGGCTGAAATAAAAGCAGATGTACAGGCGTGTCTTTGGGAACCATTGTTGTTTTCCCAATGAAATCTTGGGAGTACAAAGTCCTTAGACAAGGGATGGAGTCTCTTTGCAATCTAATAAAGTGCTGTGGACATAGAAGGCAACAAGATGATGGTGGTAGTGACAATGCTGATAACAATATTCAGAAGTAAGTTTAGCAAGAGCCAAAACCTAAAGACATGCTCAATTTATAAGGGCTTCTGCATGCTTGCCTTTTCTTTCTTTATCAGCAGAATACTATGCCAAATCCCATATGGCTTTGAAATACCTTTCTGATTGCTTTTAAATGAACATTAAAATCTAGAAACTTCTCTTCCCAATCTAAACTTGCTAAACTTTAATAATTCTTTCTCCAATATCTTCATCTGAGCTCTTAGGAATTGCTTTAAATCTGAAGTCTCAGGCCTCAGGAATTGCTTTAAATATCAACTTCCAATCTCTTCTTCTCTCTTAATTCCAACAGGGCCAAGTTTTTAATTCTCTTTCTAAGTCTCCATCCATAATTTCTGTCTTGCTCTTCAAAATTTCCACTTTCTCATTAATTTTTTTTTTACTTTCCCAGTCATTTGTTTTAGAGAACTTTACAGTTTCCTAACTTCTTTTAGGGGATGGGGCCAGTCAGAATTTTTACTACCGGTTCTCCGAACTACTCAAAATTTCCGCTACCGGTTCTCCAGAACTGGTCAGAACCTGCTGAAACCCACCTCGGCCTTGGACTGTTTCTCCCCTCCCCCATATCTTGGTTTGACCCAGATATTTCATTTAAGAGCTTCCAATAATACAACTTAATGAATGAATAATTGGATCGAAGCCATAAGAACAAACAAACTGATGTAGTAGATATTTGTCATTGCAATGCAAAGGAATAAATAATGTTTCCCTCATAATTTCCTGAAACATTGAGACAATGGAGAAGTGACTGAATATGTTGGGAGTAGCACTGTAAGGATTTATGTGGCTAAATTCTATGGAGTTCTGAGGTTTAGAACTACCATATATAGAATTGAAAATAGTACCAATTCTAAGAAAACTTATAGGATCTTGACTTCTTCATCTCTATTACTCCAACAGTTCATACAGCTAGATGTAAAAAAAACATGCAGTCAAGTGAAACTTAACTGTAATAGCTAATTTTTCCTATGCATTCATGCCTCATCTCCTCCAACCCATTCTCCCCACAATAAAAAGGAGAATTTGAAACAGACTTTTATTGTACCTCCATTCATTTCTAAGTCACCCATATATCTGGGAATTTAAAATGCAATTTTACTCCTTTTCAAGTAAACACAGTCCTGACAACAGTATCTGAATGCATGCTTTCAATTTTATAAACTAGACAGATTAAAAGCAACAAGTTAACATGTGGCACCATCTCAGAGGGAAGCCTGCAATTTCTTAAATAAAAAATCTGTCTCATTTGCCAAACTGAAAATGCATCTACACAATGATAGAACGTAGGATACACTGGCTAATCTTACCAAACTATAGGACTAAATTACTGGTTATGTACAGTAAGGGGAGGATTACTTATTTTTAAATAAAATAAGATTTTATTTTAAATGTGTATTTACAGTACTGATTTTATTTATGACTATTCCTCTGATTATCAAATTCTTTTCACAACACACCGATTATACACAGGCATTGGCTCAGGTAGTGCAACCTTGTTAAAATTAATGTTGGGGGGGGAAAAATCTGGAAAATTAAAACAAGTAAAATGAACACTCAACAGCCTATTTAAAACGGTCTATGTTTACATCCCTCGATTTAGCAGAGAGTATTCAAAAAACTGGACAAGATATTGAAAAAGCTTAGTCTTAAGCATTCCTGAGAAGTGAATGCAAAGAAGCTGTAGGAGAACTTTCCCAAATGCCTTAAAAAAGGGGTCTAGATGGGGAATCACATACAAGGAGGTGGTTTCTTAAAAAGTTCTGGATACAAGGCTTCAAATTCAGCACTTTGTGTTTCGTGCAGAAATATTTCACATAATGCTTTTAGCACAATAATATGGTCTCACTGAGATCTTCCAGAGGACCAATCTGGCCATTGAATTGGGTATCAACTGAATCCCCATAGAAAAATAAGCCGAATACAAATTATATGAGAACAGAAGCTTGGAGATTGCCAGCACTTTCACCATCAGTCACTTTCTTCCTGAAAGGACATTCAGCTCAGGTGAACTGATATATGAAACAAAGTTCATATACAGTAAGGCATTCTTTGTTTTTTGTCATACCTGGGAAACTGAGAAAGATTCAAATCCAGAAATACCCCCTAAGCTGTTCCCTCTGGGAAGATATGCATCCCTTTAAACTAGGAAATCTATCACGTGTCTGGAACTGTGATAACTCACTATAAGCATTCACGGTTTTCATTTAGTTTCATGTTTTTGATCCCCCATCATCACTACCAGCTGCACACAGAAATTCAGGAAAAAATGCACCATTACATGCAGGGGTGGGTTCTAAATTTTTTTAATACCGGTTCTGTGGGTGTGGCTTATTTTGTGGGCGTGGCTTGATGGTCATGTGACAATTATTTAGGATTTAGCAGAGGTACTGATCTACCAGGCTTTTAACTGCTTGCAGAGTGTACCGATCTACCCATTTATTTTTTGCAGGCACTGGTCTATTATGTATTTTTGCAGACACTGGTCTACTCATTTGTTTTCTTTTAACACTGATCAGCTGTAGGGCGGCCCTTGAAGCCCCGCGGCAAGAGTTTAAACAGTGTTTTTCCCTCTAGCCATCAGCTGGGACTCAGGAGGCAGCAATAGATTGGGGGTGGGGCCAAATAAAAGGTAAGAATAACATGGGGGTGGGGGGGCACGGGGGGTGGAGGGCACGGGGGGCAGGGGGGCAGAACCAGTTCAGTGACGTCATATCGTCACCGCTACTGGCTCAGGAGAACCGAGCCAAACCGGGAGGAACCCACCACTGATTACATGAAGATGTTCCTGAGAACTATATTGGGATATCATCAGCGTATTGATAATGCCCAACTTCAAATATCCTGATAAACTTGTGATATGTGATTTGATACAAGGGTAAGAAAGTGTTGGGGGCAGAACACAAGACCATCTGAAATTTATCTGAGAGGAACTGAACCACAGCCAAATAGTACCTTACGAATGAAGGCAGATATACATATCCTGGGACAGTGTTCCAGGATACAATCTGGTCGATCATCTCTGGTTCCTGTGACTGATCCAGATTGGATCTTGCAAACAGCTCCTTCTATTCCGAGATATCAAAGCCAGAAGGATATTTTATTAATGGTTCTGAAAGCTATTAAGATGTCAAAAAGAACCAACGGAGTCACAATCAGTCATTCTGCAGACCATCTACAGGCTAACCAAGACTGCCTTAATCCTACAGCATGCTCTGAACTCTGTTTAAAAAATACAGAGAGGATCTATAAACTCTCAAAGGTGCTTTTTCAAGAGGCAACCAAACTTTCTGGTTTTTCTTTGAAGACGTTTCACTTCTTCTCACCCAAGAAGCTTCTTGGATAAGAAGCAAAAAGCACCTTTGGCACAGCCATAATCATAATCATAAGTTTATTTGTTAAGCATATATAAGATAACAGGTAAAAGTATAAACATAATTTGAATACATGAAAAGAGTAAGTAAAAAGGAATATTAAGACAGGGACGGTAGGCCCACTGGTGCACTTATGCACGCTCCATGACTTGAATGACTGAGAATCTCCATAGGCATTTAGTTCTATAAACTCCAAGATTGCATGCAAGCTGAGAAGTTGCCTGTTCTTTTGATTGCCTTAATTAATCTTAATCACATAAAGTTAAAGACTGTCCTGTAATAAACTATCTCCACAATAAGATGAGGGTACCTAACGTTTTTTCCCCTGCAGTTGTGGATTGCCACATTGATTTATAGCAGGAGTGAAATCCAATTTTTTTCCCTACTGGTTCTGTGGGTGTGGCTTGGTGGGCGTGGTAGGGGAAGGATACTGTAAAATCTCCATTCCCACCCAGGGGAAGAATACCTCAAAATTTCCATTCCCTCCCCTCCTGGGGGAAGAATATTGCAAAATCTCCATTCCCACCCCACTTTGCGGCCAGCCAGAGGTGTTATTTGCCGGTTCTCCGAACTAGTCAACATTTCCACTACTGGTTCTCCAGAACCTGTCAGAACCTGCTGGATTTCACCCCTGCCTTATAGCCATTTCAACAGAGCTAGAACAGGATGAAGCAAAGCAACAAGGCTGTTTTGTTTTTGGAAGCAAGGAAACCACAGGGGATTAAGCTTCACTCGACATTTTATGGAATCTCCTCAAAAATCTGCAGAGCCCTATTGCTGAACTTTTACTGATTTTTTAATGAGCTGTAGGATCTGACTGGTTTACTTTAGTAATAAGTTCAATCAATGCAAAAGAATAAAATTCTATGGCTAGTTCCTTAATTTCTATGGAACATAGGTGTGGTTAATTCCTCCTGCATTCACTGACAGTGGATAATTTGTCTGTTCATTTTTTATGTGACAAACACAAATACTATTTCAACCACATACACACATTGCTCCCTTCTGAATTTTCCATAATAATTGCTGTCATGTAACTACAGCTGGGATGTATAACCTTTTTTTCCCCCCAGTTCTGCCATGATGCAAAATATCTGAAGCCTAACCACTGTTGAGGACAGGACTTTAATGGTCATATTTGCATTATGTCAGGATGCGTTTAAATTAAATATTCACTTGTGTAAGCAAACTGGTGTATGTTCTGCTACATGGTAGTCAGTGAAATGTGAATTGGCAAATCTTAGAATTAATTGTGGGTTTAAAAGTTTTCAGGCAACTTCAGACAACTGCTTTATATAAACAGAAGGAAATGACAGAGCAAATACTTTTAAACCCATGAAATTCGAAGAACGTTTATTACCATTGTTTTGTTTTTAAGCATAGCAATGAGTATATATGAAACATACAGTAATACATCTTCACATAAAAGATTAATTCACAGTCAATTCAATACAGGTGAATGTATTGAATGAATGACTATTCTTTGCATTTATTGCCAGAAGCAAATAGTACAAGAAATCTACACTTTTGTTTTCCTTTATGCTACTTCTGCAAGTCTCTTATCTATTTCTGCTTCATTAAATTGGCAATCACTTATAATCTTACCTGACAATCTTTTATAAATGTACCTGAGCCTTCTTTCTGGACAGGTGTGTGTAGCATTGTGTTGATGAGGTTTTCAGAGTCAGTGAAGAATACACCATTTCCCCAGAAAACCTGATTCTTAGAGTCCTCCTAATGTTCCATTTATTGCAACATGATGACAACTCACTGTCCTTGTGACATGGTCTCATTGACTGTGAACTGCAGAAACATTCTGAGGTTATTTTTAGCTGTTCTGCTGCTACGGTTATTCTTTCCTTCTTGTGATACAAATCCTACCAAATAAACAAACTATAAGGTATTGTGGCGCTGCTGGTGATGTTGACCCATTGATTACTTTGGTTGCAGTCATACTTCCTCACTCTACAGTCATTGGGCTCTATCCTATTTAGTCATTCTGGCTTCAGGCATCAATAGCAAAGGCACTTAGACTTATATACCGCTTTACAGTGCTTTACAGCCCTCTCTAAGTAGCTTGCAGTACTGCACTCTAACCACTGCACCACCGCGGCTCATATGGAAGAGAAACTAGACTCCCGGCACATACAAGGGCATCTGCCTCACAAATTCTCCAGAAGACACTAGTTAGCCATTGTATGGGCTCCTTGTGCGCATTTATTTCTTTAGAACATTTATATAGTCACCCATCTTTAATCCAACTCTGGGCAGTTCCCAGCCCTCAATTAAAACATCAATAACGTAACAACATAGTACACATATCTATTAAAACCATGGCATCAAAAACTGGCCCTAAGTTACTCTTTCACATGCAGTTCATCGTTAAATCCCCTCGTTCACCTCACCCTATCTGAGCACTTGGAGGAAAAGTCAAGTCACCAACATTTTCTAGAAGGCTGGGAGAATAGGGGCCTTCTGAACATGAAACTATGGAAGACCAGCAGATCTGTTCTTAAAGAGTGGTCTTTCAGAGATTGCTAGGAGGCTGTGTATAAGATAAATAGGTTATGTTTATCTTCCAAATAAGTGTTGTTGTGGGTTTGTTACATAATAGAGAAGAAGATATAGGTTTTATTTCTAGTAATTGCTTTACAGAGGCACGGGAGTGGGAAATCTTACGTTTTACTAAAATGATACCTTAATCCTAACTCTTATACCACTTTAACTTACACTCCTGAAAGTTTCCTAATAAATCTCTGAAGTCATTTATAGTCTCTTCAGTGTTTTCTCTTAACTTGATCAAATGAGTTAAAATAATACACAGTTCTGCTTCTATTCCTGCCTCTGCTTCTCTCAGTCTTGTAGAGATTCCTCCCCCCTCCTTCATTTTCATGGCCTTTTTGTACAGTATTTTCTTAGCCTACCAGCTCAGACTTTAGTTCTGACTCTATTTATTTATTTAACACACATTTCTACCCTGCCACAAGCAAAACAACTTTCAGCAGATGGATAAATCACATGGAAGTAAACTTTTATTTCAGTGCTTGTAGACCAGATGGTTTCTTATTCACTTTGCAAGTCCCTCCCAACCAGAGGTGGGTTTCAGCAGGTTCTGACCAGTTCTGGAGAACCGGTAGCGGAAATTTTGAGTAGTTCGGAGAACTGGTCGTAAAAATTCTGACTGGCCCCGCCCCCATCTATTCTCTGCCTCCCAAGTCCCAGCTGATCAGGAGGAAATGGGGATTTTGCAGTAACCTTCCCCTGGATTGGGGTGGGAATGGAGATTTTACAGTATCCTTCCCCTGTCACACCCACCAAGCCATGCCATGCCCACCAAGCCAAACCCACAGAACCAGTAGTAAAATTTTTTGAAACCCACCACTGATCTGATCCTTTTGATTTTTCTTTTGGTGGCTACCATTCATTCAGCAAGCCGGGGATTGAACAACATCAGCTGCAGTCCAAGATCACATTTCTACCAAGATTTCCCCACATCTTAATGTCCTATTACTTGGTGTTGGGTGATTTTGTTGATCGAAACCTGTCCCTGGTTGCTGCTGAAGGAAATACAATGGACATGCTTGCATGAATTGGGAGACAGACTAGACAGGAATTTTTCTAATGGCCAAAGTCTAATTTGGAAAGATGGCCAACCAGTTTCTAAATGGCATCATTTTAATTTGCACAATTAATGCCATGCCACGCCCACCAAGCCACTCCCACAGAACCGGTAGCAAAAAATGTTGAAACCCACCACTGCTCCCAAAATAACTCTGCCCTTCTTTTGTTGATCCTGTGATGAGTCAATACTCCTCCTAGCTATCCCTATATATATCTTCTGACATCTGTAGACAAATCAACATGCTCCAAACTCAATGATAGAAACATCTTGTCCAAGACAAGACACCAGCACCAGAAACTCAGCAATGCAGGCAGCCATCAGCAGTTTTGCCCTCCACCAGCCTCTCTATTTTGGTCACAGTTCAATGAATGAATTTGTACTTGAATACTTCCAAGTATTACCTTTACTAGTCATTCAGTACTCATTTTCATACTTTTCTCCCCCTTTTAATGTGGTTAAAGCCAGTGGTGGGTTTCACTTATTTTTGCTATCGGTTCGCATGCGCAGAGCATATTTGATGACGTCCGGGTGGGTAGGCGGAGCCTCTCACTGCCGCTGCTACCAATTCGCCTGAACTGGGGGGAACCAGTAGCAACCCACCATTGGATAAAGCGCATTGCTTTTTAAAAATGCTATGCAACTTTGGAGACTACACTATTTTTGTGCCTTGTCTTGGGGCTAAAGGAAGAGTTACCAATTATTACAATAGATGGAGATGAAATTGTGACCTCTGTTTATCCCTTCTTGGGAAGCTTAAATGTTTCATTTTGCTCCTTAATTCCTCTAATGGGAAAAATCAACCTTTTAAAAGTTTTTGGCAGGATGATATTTTGACCGGGGGAAATGGATTCCTTTAATCTCTGAAAAGCTGGAGCTACCCTTTTTCCCCCTTTGAAAGCTTTTTCCACCCTCCAAAATGTAGAAAGCCCCAAATTGCTTGTGGGAGAGATCTAAGCGCTGCAGATGGAAAGATTAAGCCACATATGGCCTGCAGACTATGGGCTTTCCACCTGTAGACATAGTCAGCGATAACTTTAGAGTCAGCCCTGAGTTTGAGGGATGGTTTCCCTACACTTATTTTCCAAGTGGAATCTCTTCCTATAAAATCCATTCCCCTCAGGTCTGTTCCCAAACCCTTCCACCAGATACTCTAAGAAGTATCCCCTCCATCCTGAGGCATCTTGTAAGAAAAAGAATATCCCTTCTCTAATTGTGACCTTTTTACTTATGTTATTAGACACGGTATGCAGGTGTGTGAAGTATACAAATTGGTACAATAGGGACTTTATAAATTATACTAAACAGTCCAGACAGTCATAAGGAAGCTGTTTCCAAATTTTACAGATAAGGAAGCATAAATCAGGAAGATTTCACGCTGAAGGAAAAATGTGCAACCGAAAACACCACCATAAGGAGCATGCTCTCCCAAAGATAAAATATCAAGGACAGTCTGAAAGAAATTCCCCAGTATTCTGAAAAATTGAGAAATAGTAACCTAAATTCTGGGACAACATTAATCTGATGCCTGCAATCCTCTATTTTTTTTTTTAAAGAATAAAAGACATTGGAAATAAATTCCAATGTTGAGTTATAATCTTGTATCTCATATTATTGTCACTGAGGCAGAAAGTTCTTTTGTTTTTTTAAGGAAACACTAAACAATTGGACTTAGATATTTAAAAAGTGTCCTCTGGAATTCCTATTGTTTTTGAGTTTTCTGTAAGTCAAAGTGCTCTTTCTCCCATCCTTGAGCAGGGAGGAAAGTGTACCAACATAAGTTTTACTGTCCTCACAGCCTCCCTTTACTTCACTTCATCTACAAGACCAGGCAGACCTGCTTCTCTCATATTATGAATATAGGATAATCTTAGGGTAATAACTGCTGGATTCCTTACCATCATTTCCCCTACCACCCAGGGTCACCTACCACCAGCCACTCTGTTGAAGGTGCGTTGGGAGAGTTGGGAGACTCCAGGCACTCCTTCATCCGCCATCTGTCTTATGCTCCACTAAGCAGTGAGTTGGAGTAGCATCAGGGGTGAAATGCTCCCGGATCGGACCGGATCGCCTGATCTGGTAGCGATCTTGGCCAGTGGTTTGGCGATCCGATAGCGATGGCAGAGAGTAGCTCTGCCCACCTGGCCAGGTGTCATTATTTCCTGGTTGTAACCAGGAAGTAATGTGTGCGCAGAAGGTTTTGCGCATGCGCAAAAGGACTGCGTGCGGCGCATGCACTTCCGAACTGGTAAGGAAGGTAAGTAGATTTCATCCCTGAGTAGCGTCAATATTTGTCTACTTATTGTCATAGAAATATTGATCTCACAATCTCTTGGAAGACACAGACAATCAAGAGGTTGATATTCCCATAAAATAGCCTATATTTTTCAAAGCACTGATGACTTCAAGCAAGTGGCTGAGTTGAAAACTCCTCCTGCTCCCTGCTTGGATTCTGACCTGCCTGTCTCAGTAGTCACTGGCTGACTTGCCTAGTGTCACCTCTTCAATCATTACCTTTTATTTTTCTCTTTGCAGGTTTTGTCCAGCAGGAGTCCCAGTTTGAGTGGGACCACCTCCTGGATGTCCTGAAGGTGCTTTTCAAAAGACAACTGGACTTTCTTGGTTTGTTTCCTTGAAAACATTTTGCTTCTCATCCAAGAAGCTTCTTCGGTTCTGAACTGAAGAAGCTTCTTGGGTGAGAAGTGAAACATTTTCCAGGGGGGGAAAAACCACCAAGGAAGTCCAATTGCTTTTTGAAAAGGGCTCTTGGGATAACCATGACCTGAATGATGTTCAATCCTAGCCAGGAGAGCTGGCAGCTACCTGTGCCTTTTACACCTCCCTTCATCCCAAGTCTACTCAGAGGCCAGACCCATGAAGTTCTGTGGGACTTCCGCCTGGTGTTTGGGGTTGTAGCATCCATCACCAGCTGAATGCTTTCACAATTTAGCATACTCAAAAGCTCTTGTGCTATTTTTGTTTTTTAAAAAAGCTTTTCACTTTCTTGAATCTCAAAGAGAGGCACCGCCTTGGGAAGGGATCCTTGCTTGATTTCAACTGCAAAAACAGCGTAAGTGACAGGTCCTTGTTTTTCTCCTGTCATCATGATGCACTGATGAGCGAAACACGTTGAACTGCTTCCAAGAGTCTCAGCTTAGAGGGAGTGAGGTTCTCTTATTAGACATCCGGCTCTTGCGACCATCAGCAACTCCAGCTGATTGGGATTTTTGGGGGGGGGGGTAGTTTGATGGCCACATTGCTTTTATTCCCAGGATTGCTCAGTACAAATTCCCTCGTTCTGAAACAGCCCTGTCCTTTCCCTAGTGGCAAATCCATTGTAGCTGCCTGCTTTGGGGAGTTATTGTAGAAAAATCATTAAAACCATCAGCCCGGTGCACAGCAACTGAAAGAGAGGCAACGTGATCTGGAGTTGTATTAGCAGGGGGATACGATGCTAACCGAGGGGTGAGAGGGGTCCTGCTTAAGAACCTTATTAGTGGGAACATATCTGGACCTCTCTGCAGGGTGGTCACTCAAACAGTGGATGGATATGATTGCTTTACAAGGGAGGTAACACAGGGCAAGCAAGATAATATCAGGTCTCTAAAATCTAAGTTATGAAGAAAGGTTAAGGGAGTAGAGCTTATTCTCCCTGGAAAATAACAGGCAAGGAGGTGACTTAAGAGAAGTCTTCAAAATTGTGGAAGCTATTGATGAAATTTACCACAGATATACTTTTTACAGGGACAAAATGTTCAAAAAAGTAAAGGATGTAAAAATTATAAAACTCACTTTAAACAGAAGGACTACTCTATCAATTGGTGCCTTGTGTTGCCTGACGGTAATCCTCTTGCCATGGGCAAATCTTTCACTGGTATCTCTTCAGATGAAGTTGTTGGTGATGATGATGATGATGATGATGGTAAAAGCCCAATTTATATCAATATGGCTGTTGCAAATAAATAAACTGATCCAGGTGGATATAGAAGGGCCCTACAAAGTGACTAATGTAGCACTAGAGAATTTGGTTTAAGTGCATTTTTTGAGAATAGCCATGTACCTCTAAAATGCTGTTATCATTTCATGAGCCATTTAAAACTATTGAACAATGTTAAATTTGTCATTAGACATTTCCAAATTCCCCAGAGTGAATAAAAATTCTTTATTGGCAAATAATATGCTAAATCTGAGATTCGTTATGACATGTACATTGATTTTACATGCAGGAAATATATTTCAACCTATCTTCAAAGATGGAGTGAGACTAATTGCTAATTAATGGACATGGAATACACATTAAAGTGCAGTTAATACGTGCAAACAGTGCTCTGGGTCAGGGTTTCTCAATCTTGATATCTTTAAGATATCAAGACTTCAATTCCCAGAATTCCCCAACCAGAATGCTGAGAATTCACCAGCTGGCATGTCAGCTGGGGAATTCTAGAGATGAAGTCCACCTATCTTAAAGTTACCAAGGTCATGAAACACTGCTCTAGGTGACCTCTTGAGAATATAGCCCACATGAGTTCACTTGCAAGTGAAGGACTAATTAGGAACTTTGATTTAAAGACCAAAAGTCCTGTTTTAGACTGGGCACAGTTATTCCCTAAGGCAGGGGTGTCAAACCTGTGGCGTCACATCGGCATGTGACGTATCATGATTTTTTCCTCCTTTGCTAAACTGGGGATGGGCATGGCCAGTGCTGTGGGTTTGAGTTTGACACCCCCATCCTAAGGAGTTGACATATGAGAGTCTTCTTTACAAATAAAGATAATTAAGTGGTGGGAGTCTCAAGGAATCTTAAATTTGTCCATCATCATTTAACTTCTAGGTAGCAGATTGACCTGGCCCAAAGGTTTTCTGATTGCAGTTGTTTCCACTGTGGTGGAATGTATTAAATTTAAATTTAATACATTTCACCACAGTGAAATGTGGTGAAATTAAGTAGACTGAAAAGAAAAACTATATAGGCATCCTTGCAATTCTGGAAACCTTGAATGTCTCTCTCTTCCAGTTTGAATCTAGATTCCCTTGCTTGGCAATCCCAAAGATAAATTGGCCAGCAAATTGCTTATTTCCATAACTGTTCTTGCTCCTTTGCCATGCCATCATTTTTTCCAAGTGGCTATGAAGTTTCTCCAGAAAGGATTTTGTTCAAATCCGCCCCAATTTTTTTCCCTCAGACCTAGCTATAAAAATTAGCACAACAAAGGATAATTAGCCACAGATAACAAATTATGTAGGTTCTAGCAAATAGAAAGCCTAATTATTAAGAGCATGGCTGCAGTCAGTTATAGGGTCCTCCATAATATGGCTGATGGAGTGCTCAGATCTGTGGTATAGATTTAACTACATTGCCATGATTATATCAGAATTGCAAAGAATCAGAAGGAAGTATTCATGAATCAAGTAACAACACAAGTTATAGAATGCGAACTGAAAGTGGTACACAGGCAGGTTTTCAAGGAAATATTATTTCATATAGAAACCTCTTTCATATACAAATTTATACATGCTCTTTGATTTTGAAACTTTGATTGTCCAAACCAAACCCCTCAGAGTATGAAAGTACATCTTACTCAGCCTCTCCTTCATCCATGATTTTGGGAAATAACAATGGTTAAAAATATCCAAATCATCTTAAAATGTGCCTGCTAAAACCTGACAGTCAAAGGAAAAGTGAAATGGAAAAAAAATCACAGCTCCTTCAAAGATAAGATCCATTGAAAACAGTCTGGCTGCATGCCTGGAACAGTCTCTCAAAAGTATTCATGTGGTAATAGCCACATTTTTTATCCAGGTTTGGAACTAAATTGTGAGTTTTGTTTCTCATTCAAAAGAAACAGGATCTGTTTGACTCTTGGAACACTCCAAATGATGTGAAGGAAGCACCTCTACTTAATATGTTCAAAGGTTTGTACAGCTCTCCCAGTTCTTTCCCTAGTCATCTCCACCTGCAGGAGCCCATCTACTCCTTTGCTCTGCTGTGTGGAAATACTGCCTCTCCCTGCATGCATACTGTGTGCATGCTCAATTACCGAAGACAGCTACTAAAGCAGCTGTCTTTTCTGATTGAGTTTTTAAAAGGATGCAGCTGCTTTAATAGTCTGAAGTAAATTCTTTGTTCATGCATTATATCATCCATCCATCCATCCATCCATCCATCCATCCATCCATCCATCCGGATCACCCCAGCTGTCTCTGTGCAAAAGGTAGGAATAAAACTCATAGTTCCCAGTTTCAAACCACTACACCAGACTGGCTCTCTTATATCCTATAACCACGAAAGAATTCTTTCTCAAAAACTCAAAATAGGCCTACACGGTTAAGCTAGACTTTCCAAAAGAGCATGGACATCGTAAAAAAGCAGTACCTAGTTACATTGAATGTACTCAAGTTCTGTAAAAGCTTCATAAGGTAATTTTTCCAGCTGAAGTTTCAAGAGGATGAAAGATGTTTTAAAAATATGTCCTGTGATAAAACAACATACTGCTATTTTAATTTAATTGGTTATCAATATGAGCTAAATTATTGCTAAAAAGAATTAAAAGCTAATAATCAGTGTTAAAATGTAATAGAAGTCAACAATTCATATAGGAAATAGAATATTAATATATATATAATAAGTATTTTAATACAGGAATTAACATTTTCTATTAAAATCTAAAATCTAAAAACTAAAAACTAAAATGTTGCAGAGGACCAGAATTCTTTTGGCCAGAATGACTCTGGGTCATTCTCGGTCAAACAGTGTCGACTGGCGGCCCCCAGGGGGAGAGCCTTCTCTGTGGGGGCACCTGCCCTTTGGAACGAGCTCCCCCCAGAGATACGGAGAATCCCGGATTTACGCACTTTCTGCCGTGCCCTCAAGCCTTTTTTATTCCAACAGGCTGGGCTGGCCTAACTCTTTTTAATGGTTTAATTTTAATTTGCTTTTAAAAAAGGGATGTTTTAATTAGTATGGGCCAAATTTGTTTAATATGTTTTAAATTGCTTTTTTAAATTTTATATTGTATGTGTTTTATCTTTGACTGTTCGGGAGAAGGGCGGTATATAAATCCAAATAAACCATAAACCATAAACCATAAACACAGTTGGGGCCATTCTAATTTCTGAAGGGAGGATGTTCTATAGAGCAGGGGGCACTGCAGAAAAAGCCCATATTCTAGCCCCTATCAGCTGACCCTCTTTGACTGACAGGATCTGCAACATGCCCAATCTGCTAGATCTGGTTGGATGGGTAGCATTCAAATATAGCATTTCCCAAAATTTTATTCAGTTGTCACTAACTGACATCCTAGGCAACGGTATGATGAGACCAAAGATCAGTGATCACACATACTGTATGTTGATAACACTAGAAACAATTAGTAGGAACAGGCAGAAGATAATGTATTTCTGAAAGGGCTGTAATAGAAGTACTATGAAAGCAGAAGAACATATACATTTTGAACATGTACTCATGAATTATCTGCTTTTATCCATTCGGAAAATAACTGAAACTGTTCTTGAATTAATTTGCACAACAACAGGTAATAATGAAAGATGAAGCTGCCTTTGATGACAAGGGCAGCCACTGAGCCACCAGGCTATTGAACGTGCCTACCCAGTCACCCACATATATTCTGTCACTGACAGCAAAAGATGCATCTCAAAAAGGATATCCTGGGAAGCCATGCGGAGTGGAAGACAGGGGACACTGTATTTCAAATGCACAGGTAACTTAATTAGTAAATATGATGTATACTGTGTGGTGCTGATGTCTCTTCAGTTACTCGGTTACAAAATCAGAAAAGACCTGCTAGTTAAATAAACAATGATGCTTGTTTTTTGTATCATTGTAATGCTGTAATGATATTCACAGACAATTGGGGAGACTGCATTTTCTGATATGACAACAAAGCCATTGCCAAAATGGTATATCGCAGAGGTGACCCCTGTACATTCAGTATTGGACTGACTGCTCAATGCTGCTCACTGTTCAGGTAACAGTCAAAGCTCCATCAACAGCATCAAGATGTTAATGGTTGATTCATACTTTGTCATAATTCAATGAAGATGCCTGTGCTAATCATTGGTAAATTTTAAGTACACAGAGAATTTTGGAATGGATTTATTTGCCATGATTGGCTGACCATGTTGGCTATGCTTTCTGAAATATCTAGGAGCAGGGGTGTCAAACTCAAGGCCTGCGGGCCGGATCTGGCCCATGGGGTGCTTAGATCTGACCCATGGGGCCGCCCTGGAAACAGTGAAGGTCCAGCCCATAGTGGCTCTGCCAGTGAAAACAGAGCACAGGAGGGCCGCATGCGCCCCTCCCCCCGAGCTCCATTTTCACTGGCAGAGCGCTCGGGCCATAGGCGCCCCAACACGAGTGACATCATGCTGGGCATGCCCCCTGGCCACACCCCCTGCTCCCCCCCAAGGTCAAACACAGTCCTGATGTGGCCCTCAATGAAATTGAGTTTAACACCCCTGATTTAGAGGGTGACTGGGACAAGAAGAATCATACTTATAAGGAGAAGTTTCTTTTTTTAAAAAAAAATAGAGTCCTCAAACTCAGCTTCTGATAAATGTAAGGAAACAAAGCTTTCAACTCAGAATATGTTAATTTAGAAACACATGGCAAATTTGTGTTACAGAACTGTAAAAAAAAAAAGTATTCACCCTGTTTATAACTGTGTCATATCTTTGCCTCTAAACATTGTCAGAGGTTCCTCTGCATCCTGTTGGCCTGTGAACTGGAGCCTGAGGAAGCAAATAACACCAGTGCTTGGTATGTCATAAACAGTCATTCAATATGCAATGTTGCAATATGGAAAAAAAAAGTTTTATTAACCAGCATAATCCTTTTTTTTTTATAGAACTGTACATGATCTTGATTCGATGCAAGCTCATGCTGTTTGGCTTCAAAAATTAGGATTTGAATGGTGTTCCTTCCCCTTTTCCTTAAAATAAGATCTTTTTAAAAATTTCAGAAGTTCAGGATCAGAATGTTCATTTACACATCAGACCCTTCCTTTCTTCATGTTCTTTATCCTGCAGGTTCCAATATATTTTTCCCTCCATCACATTTATGAGGATTAAATACAGGTAGTCCTTATTTAGCAAGAACAAATGGGACCAGCAACTCAATTGTTAAGCGAAGTGGTCCCTAAAGAAACCGCAAGTGTGCTTCTGATCTTACTTAAGTTTTCCTTTTCTTTACAGACATGCAAAGATAGTAAATTCAAGGATTGGTCGTGAAGTTATTTTTTTTATCAGTAAATGAGGACTACCTGCAATATTCAGAATTGTGTGAGGAAACATCATAATAATAATAACTTTATTGTCATTGTACATGTATACACAGTATACCCTTACAACAAAATTCACTTAACACCCAAAGATCAGGTCCAACACACATCACAATCCCCAAATAACACCCCCATCCACCACAAATTCTCCACCCTTAAACCACCCAAACATCCACACAACAGACCAAGTAATGTTGTCCAACAGATCACTGATGGTGGCCCTTTAGTTCATTGTTGAGTGCAATTATAGCTCTGGGATAAAAACTATTCAGAAAATGTGTGGTCTGAGTTTTAATTGTTCTGTATCTTCTGCCAGAAGGCAACAGTCCAAAAAGATTGTAAGCAGGATGGGAAGAGTCTCTGAGAATGTTATGCAACTTCCTCAAACAGCGAGATTCGAAGATGTCGTCCAGGGCTGGTAGCTGGAGCCTGATGATATTCTGGGCAGTTTTAATGATTCTCTGTAGAGCTTTTCTGTCCACTACAGAGCTGCTCCTATACCATGCAAGAATGCCGAATGTCAGGACACTCTCAATGGTACTGCGATAGTAGGACAGAAGTAGATGCTGAGATAAATTTATCTTCCTGAGCATTCTCAGGAAGTACAGCCTCTTCTGTCCTTCTTCACAAGCATGTTAGCATTCATAGTCCATGAGAGGTCCTCCGAGATATAAATGCCCAGAAATTTAAAACTACCAACCCTCTCCACCTCCTCACCATTTATGTACAATGGTAAATGTACATCTCTCTTCCTCCTGAAGTCAATTATAAGTTCTTTAGTTTTTTTGGTGTTAAGTGTAAGATTATATAAACACGTGGCTATAGTTTTTGATTGGTTAAATTCCTAGAATGAAAAATATTTCATGTATTGCTATGTTAGGGCCTGGGTCAATTTTTGTATGGACCTCATATAACTTCATCCTTGTTTATTTTCTCTACCACCTTGTCTTGTAATTCCCTTGTGTTTGTTTGCTTTCTAGTCTTCCTCACTCAACTACAAAAATGAGTATTTATTTATAGAGTGCTATGATCTTGTCATGGTTGAACAATCTAGAAGGACATGGAAAGCTGGTTAGTAAAATTATAGATGGACCATGTGGGCTCTTTGTTCTCCCCCATTTACCCTAACTAGTCACCATGCCAAATGGACCTGATGTAATAACTACTATATCTTGCAATAATAAGTACTATACTACTACTACTACTGTTACTACTAGGAATAATAATAATAATAATAATAATAATAATAATAATAATAATAAAACTACTATATCTTGCAATCAAAGCAGAAGGGCAAGAAACTATCACCACAGCAACACAGAAACCAGTTGTGCTGCAAACGTGCTACTTATCAATTTATTCCTCGGATATCATATTTTGACATTGCTGGTTGAACTGACAGGATCTGATTTTTATTGTGTTGGTATTTATCAAAAGATCTAGCAGAGTTTCTATTCTTATGGTAATGGCCAAATCAAACAACAAAGCATCCATACTTCTGATGCAAAAAGTGTGCGTTTGTGTGTGTCAATACGCACATATATATGTACAGGAACGTATATGTATATGTGTGCGTTTCAATTTATCTTCTGGCTTCTGTTTTTAATACAATTTCCTGCCACTATGTTTATGACCGAAAGAAGCCTCATATGTAAATTCACCCTTCTAGGCCAGTCTGTCTCTGCGGGATTACAATGAAAATACTTTAGGCATTGAAATTGCATTTATATTTTTTCAGAACTTGGTAAAAAGTAGAGTGCTTATTTAAATACCTATCGTTGTTTATTCCCCCCACCTCTCTTTTAACAATAGGCAGCTCTGAAGTGCAGTTATAAGTCTGTTTACAGCGCACAGATATCAAATTGACTTGCTAATGCTAACTTTTATTCGGTATCCATGGGTTACTGTGTCATGTGATTTGACATCAAGTACAGACAGTGCTGATTAGTAGCATCCAGTTCTGTCCATCTCTGTGCATCACTGAACCATCTGGTCATTTATTCACTAATAAGCCCCTAATGGCCCAAATATTCACCGGCCTGTCATTGTGACATGGCATAAAATGCCTACATCTTTCAACTTGCTTTGACATGTTGCTTGTTTCACATCAAAACCCGTCATTTACAGGAAAAGAGCTCAGAGGGGTAAAATCTTGACCTAATCTGCAGTGTTAACACAAAGACAGAGGCTTTGTTATCTGGTAGCCTGCTGAAAGCATGTAAATGGGCATGAATTCATTTTGTACATTTCCCCCCATTCTCATTTTACAACATTCTTTAAGTTTGGTATACCGGTCCTAATATGGTTGTTTAAAAAAAGGCAGAGGTATGCTTGAAATATCTTTTCTTTATCTTTTTTTGTGTTAAAGAGAGCTTCAAAGAGAAAGTCGCGTAGACTTTGGCACATTTGAAATATCCAGAGAAAAGATGTGCTTTTGAAACCAGAGAACTCCTCAGATTTATTAAAATATTCATAATTATCTTGTTGAACTTTCAAGGAGCTATATTATATGTATGTTTCTTTCAATACCACTTTACCAAGATAGTATCTCTCTCTTTCTAACTTTAGACTAAAATGATTACTGTCGTTTAATTTGTCCTTCTGATGATATCTTCGCTAGGAAGTCTATTCTTGCTCAGAGCATATTATTGAACACCTGGCAATAGGGCACTTCTCTAATCTAAGCCACAAAATTGTGAAATTTAGTAACCAAGAAGTTTCAAGGAACACCTTCTTTACATCTACTCAATTGTACCTACGAATAATTAAGTTAGGTTTGCTTTAAAAAACATTACGCTAATTGCCGTTGAAATCTTTATTAATACTTCATTAAAATGTGATTAAAGCTTGATGTAATTGATTGTAACTAGAATAGTTAGAGGGGTTTTATGGCCCCAAAGTCGTTGATATGAATGAGCACATAATTCAGGCAGAATGTTGTAGTCTCTTGATGAGCATCTTAAAGAGTACACTAGGCTATTGAAATCTACCAAAGACCCCTATTTAATGCCTGGTGACTACCCTTTCTTTTCTTTTGTAAATGTATTGTAGATCATCTGTCAAGAGTGAAGTGGGGAAGAGAAAGGGCATTCACATTTCAGAAGGTCTGTGGTCTCAAAATTCAACAGAGTCCAAAGGCTCTGTCTCTGGAAAAATTCAACATTTAAAAATGTGTTGGTTAAATAAAATGTATTTCATGAACGTTTGTTGGCATCATTTTTTATTCTTTTCACACCTCATGGGTATATAGGAACATAATTCAGCTAAACTGATCCAATTCAAAAGAGGACAGAGGTTCTGCATCTTGATCGCTACATGGAGAAATACAGATACAGTTTTCATCGCAACTCACCCAGTTGGAATTCCTTTTTCCCCCCTGCACAATTATCTTCTTTTCATCTGCCAATCCTATTCTCAATGCAAATAAAATAATTATGCTGCAATATTATATAGCTGGATGAGGGAGGCTAAATTGCCCCTTGGCAGAAAATGGCAAGGAAGAAAATGGGGTGATTGAAACATGAAAGAACTGACCTACAATCACATCATTTGTCTGAGGAAAATAATGACTTGTGGGTTGAATTGAATTTACTTACTGGAGCTTTCCCACTTATCTAGGAATAAGCTCCACCAAGCTCATTGTCTGGCTTCATATCAAAGTACCAGAAGTATCACATTCCAGAATATATTTCCACTCATTTATCATAAGACATGTACAAAGTATAAAACCACTACCTCAGTCAGGATACAGCTATACCTGACAGAGGGCATGTACTCAAGATTGTTATTTTTTTAAGGTAAAACTATGAAATATATTTTATTCTACTGTCTTTTTTATCTCAATCCTCAGTTTATTTATTCTTCTTCGCTGAAATTATCCTTCATTAAGAGAGAATAATAATCACCATTAACAAATCAGTGTCAAATACACGAAGAGAATAAACTTGCCATCCAATACATTGTACTCTGAGAGGGAGGCGGAGCCAAGATGGAGGACTGGTAGGATATATGCTTCTCCTGCTTGGCTTTTACGTTTTTTTACATTGTACTCTTGGTGAATTATGTTAAATTTAAACTCTATGCTTACCTTTCATATTCATCATTTGGTCCATTTTGTAACCTAGTCTAGTTGTCGATGAAGCTTCTTAGTCATCCAGTTGAGTTGTCTGGAAATTGAGTCATGGCAACTGGACTTCTTTTATTTTTGGGTTTGAAAAATTTCTCTGATTTTCCAAGTAGCTTCTTCAGCCTAGTCTAAAATTATTTATTTATTTATTTATTTATTTTTATTTGATTTTTATACCACCCTTCTCCAGCAGGACTCAGGGCCGTGAACAGCCAAGGTGAAACATAACATACAAAATTTAAAAACAGTTTAAAAGATATTAAATGATTTCGGCCCACAATTTAAAACAGTCCAATTAAAATCAATTACAAATTAAAACCGAAAGGATGGGATCAAGCCAGCCCAGCTAGATAAAATAAATGAGTTTTAAGGGCCCGACGAAAAGTCCGGAGGTCTGGTATCATGCGTATTTCTGGGGGTAGGTCATTCCAGAGGGCAGGTGCCGCCACAGAGAAGGCTCTAAAATTAAGAAGGCTCTAAAATTAAGAAGGCTCTAAAATTCAGAAGGTGTCTAAAATTATAATTGGAATTACACCATAAATTTATAGTTTTATTTGTAAACCACCCAAAGATACTCAAGTGAGATGGGCAGTGTCAAAATTTGATAAATAAATAAATAAAATGGTTATAGTACTGAATCTTTATTGTCTTTATTATCTTTATTGTTACAGAAAGTGTCCTTCAAAAGTGCTATTTAATTTATTGAAAAGGAGGGTATTGGAGTGTTTCTGTTCCCTAAGACAAAATGGAGGGTTGCAGTTAGCTTTGGGTTTCTTGATCACTTCTCCTTGGGAAATCCAAAGTCTGGCTTAAGGGCCAAATTATTACATTTTTTCCCATAGACATAAACAGGAGTTATGAGGAAAAAAAGAACAGGGATGATTTTCAAATGATAAATCTGAATGGTTTCTTTCTCTGCATATAAGCTTGAATAAAAGAGAAAAATCTGGAAAGGGCCCCCCTGCATATTAGACATAGAGAAAATGGTGTCAGATTTGGTCAAAGCCTGGATTAGTAGACCACACCCAGAATTTTCATCAAAAACCTACCTCTGTTTAAGTTTCCTCATCTTGCTCTTTCGTTGTCAGCTTAAGTAATGTTGAATCAATGCCTTCATTTTCCCTTCACTGCATTGCACTTGAGGTTTCTGGTCTCCTTGATACTGGGCTGCTATTACCGTAGAGGGAATTGGGAATAGGGCTAGGAAGACGGATGCTGTGGCAATTCAGACTGTAACTACTGGAGAATCAACCCGTTCCTCCTGCTAAGGTCACTGGCTTTGTAGCTCCTGAGATAATACGATCATTTGAGTCAGGAGAAAAGCTCAAACTCAAAGTTGTTGGAATACAAAACAATTTTATTGAAGCATTTGCAAAAGCTGGTAGACCTCAATAGACACAGGCAAGAGAAACCACACCCAAGTAACGAAAAAGCATACTTTTATAATCATCCTACTCCCGTCAGCTTACGCCACATCATTCCTTTCCAGGCCCAGTTGATAGGCCCAGGCTGGTCACATGCTTTCTGGCCACTTATAATCTATTATCACCCCTAAATGTTTAAAGTTAGTCAAGCCCTTATTTGTCACCCAAGCTTGCTAAGCATTCATCCCCCTCATGTCCCACTTCTTTGTTATTCCCTTATTCAGTGGTGGGATTCAGCCAGTTCGCACCTATTTGGGAGAACCGGTTGTTTACTTTCTAAACAGTTCGGAGAACCGATTGTTGGAAGAAATCTTATTTTGTTTTTTCCCACTTTACAGAGCTAATCCTGTAAGGAAGGCAGGAAGGAAACATTCTGGTATTGTTTCTAGCCTAATCTTTATTGCCCTGCTTACAGAAACTGCCTCTCTGGTTAACCCTTATTATATTGTAAGACTAAGGCCCATCGACCTGAGGGACGTTGACTTGGCCTCACCCACATGGTCACATGACCACTGAGCCACGCCTACCCAACTTGTCATTAGGGCAGAGAACCAGATGCTAAATTATTTGAAACCCATCACTGCCCTTATCGGTTCTTCTATTTCACAAGAATTGCAGCACAGCCATGGAAAAGAACATTGCTGGAGTGAAAGAAACATTTGAGAGAGAAAAACATCAAAGCAGATACATTCTCAGCCTGCCCAAGGTTGGCTTGACTATTTTCTTTGTTCACAGAGGCTTGAGAACAGCTAAAAATGCTACAATGTATTAAATGCTCTCCTGCCAGTCCTGGTCAACAAAAGAGAGTCCTTTTCTTGAAAGTTAAGGCTTATATGAAATTATCAGCAATACAATCGAAAAGAAAATTTAAACAGGGCTGTACCTTGGATATGTAGTTCATAAACTATATGCTAGTCCAGGGGTCAGCAACCCACGGCTCTGGAGCCACATGTGGCTCTTTCATCCCTCTTCTGCGGCCCCCTGTCACTGGTCAGCTCCACAATTGATAGGGCTTTCGGTTAGGACAGGTAGAGGAAAAAGGATGCTGCACTAGGAGGACACTCTATGGTGGGGGAACCAGATTTCTGGTTGGCAGAGGAAAAAGGATGCCACGCTAGGAGACTCTATGTTGGGGGAACCGGACTTCCGGTCATCTCCAGAATTGAATGGGGAGCTTCCGATTAGGACCTTTGTGGCTCTTTGAATGTTTAAGGTTGCCAACCCCTGTGCTAGTCTATATAATGTAAATTACAACTTATTATATTCTGCCCCACATTTGGGTGCAGCATGGTAGGGTTGCAGGGATTAGAAATAAGAAAACAAACAGCTTGATATAGGCTACTGGCTTATATAACTTCTGAAATGGTATAGGGTTTCCTGCTTGAGCAGGGGATTGGACTAGAAGACTTCCAAGGTCCCTTCCACCCCTGTTATTCATGGCAGCCGAGGAGGAAGAAAGCAGGTGTAAGAAAGGATCATGAGTTTTAGTTAAAGTTCTGTGATAGTGTATTAGCTAAAAGGAGATTTCTGAAAAAATGTTACAGAAAAAAACCTAATCGTAACATTTTATGTAACTAAGAAAGATTTTAAAATATTTTGATTAATTTAATTTAGTGCTGCTGGACATTATTTCAACACAAGCTGTAACATGGTTATGAATCAGATTAAAAACTCTGCAAACAGGACTTGCAGTTTAATCATTAACTTAATTTTCACTGTCTATTGCTTTAAATGGATTGCTTTCATGTCACTTAGTAAGAAGTAACGTTGAGGATAATATCCTTACAGTATAACCAGCTTTTCCCTTAGCTTCTTGTTAAGGATTCTGGCACATTCAAATGGGCTTTGTAATGTCACATTGAACATGAATGTATATTAAAGGGCAAATTGTACTGTGCATAGAATCAAGATATAATATTATTTCAGTGAAATGAATAATAAATGGTACATCTCACAATTAATAGTTCCTAGACTATGGCCACATCCTTATCACAAGCTCTGACATACTTTAATAGTGCCCATCTGGTATTTAAGATAGAGGCCAGGGTTATAATATAATTGAACCTCCCACTAATGCCATGAATGAAATATTAATGATGTATCTTAACTTTTGTGCAGTGCTGTTTGAAACAGATGCAACAGTATGCGTATATAGCAATGTTTTACGAGATAAATTAACCACAATTGTGAATTGTACCAGCTGTTAATTGCTCACAAATTGCTTCCTCAAACAATTAACCTTACAATGTAGTATTTGTTAGTTGCTATCAGTTCATCACTTACAAATAGCTACAGCTAGAAGAACTGCTTGGTTTTCTTTAAATAGAGTCATTTACTTGCCAATATTAGATCAGCCCTTTAAATTGTGCTTGATATTTTTAAAAGAATTGAGGAGTATCTGCTTCTTAAGGGCCATTTTTAGTGATAGTTCAGTGTTGTCAAATCCAATTGTTAACTAAATATTGCGTGAGGGAATGTGAAAAGATTGGCTTGTTTTCTCCCCAAAACTGTCAGTCTATGGAAGGATAGTTTTGGGTTTGCTTGTTTTTAATTACTTGTTTTTAATTTGGTCTTGTGGTTAAGGTGCTGATCTAGAAATAAGGAGATGGGGAGTTCTAGTCCAGCCTTGGGGCTGAAACCTGAAACCGGATGAGCGACCTCAGGCCAGTCACTCTTTCTCAGCCAAGCCCATCTCACAAAGTTGCTCTATAGGAGGAGGAATAGAAGTAGTCCTTGAGTTATGACCACAATAGAGCCTGACCAGGAAATCAACTGCACAGGAAAGCTATAGCTACTTTTTTGGGGGGAGATCGTCTGTACCAACAGAATCCTGCAAGCCTGGTTGAGGTATATCTCCTCTTCTTTCTTTTAGTTCTGTGAATTAGGAAGTGTCCGTGAGTTTCTTCGGATTTAAAAAAATGTTTAAGCCCTTTTTGCCTAGACAACAACCATCCTTGCATGTTTCTGACAAGGTTATTTTCCTTACTCTCTACCAGTGGTGGGTTTCAAAATTTTTTACTACCGGTTCTATGGGCATGGCTTGGTTGGCATGGCATTACTTGGTGGCATGGCTTGATGGGTGTGGCCTGTAAAATCTCCATTCCCTCTCCACTCCAGGGGAAGGTTACTGCAAAATCCCCATTTTCTCCCAATCAGTTGGAACTTGGGAGGTGGAGAATAAATGGGGGCAGGACCAGTCAGAATTTTTATTACCGGTTCTCTGAACTAATAAAAATTTCTGCCACCGGTTCTCCAGAACTGGTCAGAACCTGCTGAAACCCACCTCTGCTCTCTACCCCTGTGGCCTCCAAGTAACATTTTATCCCTAGACTTGTTTACTGCAGTCTACCAACACCAAAAGCACTGGCAAATGCCATTGGCAACTTACCAAAAAAGAGAACCACGCTCTCCTAAATAACAGGAATTAATTCTCTGCTTTTTGATGGTTTGCCATTCTCTCTCTCTCCCTCCCTCCCTCCCCCCTCTCTCTCATGGATCCTATTTTTTGGGTCTTTCAGTGGAAAAGTAACATATTAAAAAGGCTTACAAAGTTTCTTCTAGATTTCACAGCCAAAATTAAACAAACTGACCTTCAACACCAGCTTGCCTCATTCTACTACATTACCTATTCATTGTATATGCATGTACATCCCCCCCCCAAATTAAAGTGCAGCTCCTGGTTGTTTAAAGGCTATGTGTTCTTGTTCTAACAATTGGAGCTTTATTCAGTTTGATCCCTTTGTACAAGGGATTTGCATGAGAAAAAAGAGTAGGAAGTAACGCACTAACTCTGCCATCCTATTACTTATCTTCGGCTCATGGAAAAGCTGTTTACAGCTAAAGTGCTATTGAAAAAGTGTCTGCACAGTGACTGGAAAGAAGAAAACATTGGAGGAAGGGATAGATTAAAATTTAAGGTAAATGTAGGATCAAATGAGTATTTATTTTTGCTAGATTGTCAGTCCAAAACAGCCTTAATCTAACAGATCATAAACATGAGAAGAGAATTACTCTTCTTAAAAAGTAATCTTTTGATCACTGATGAATTACAAGTTGCCTTTTAGGAGAACAGTTCCCAGAATAAAAAGTAGGACTTCTGTGAAAGGTTGAATTTTAATATTTCTTATAAATACTATTTCCCTATTTCAAAAGGATTTTTTTCTTCCTTTAAGGCAGGGATGGAAGTTCCCAGCTTTATTTTCCTGTTCCTTTCCTTTCTCCCTGTTTCTTGAAGCTTGTCCTGTCTTTTTGTTATTAGATGTCATAAATGTTGGTATTATGTTTAAGACAGAAAGACCCTCTGAAACTCTTTTCTTTTCCTATGAAAATGTGGCTGTCTGTTGCAAGGATTTGTGATGCTTGAAGTGCTCCACTAAGGAGACTGAGATAGGGGTTTAGCCTAAAGATCGTATCCAGGTATACGTGTTGTAAGGATTTGTGATGCTTGAAGTGCTCCACTAAGGAGACTGAGATAGGGGTTTAGCCTAAAGATCATATCCAGTCCGCCGTCCTTCCTTCCTTCCTTCCTTCCTTCCTTCCTTCCTTCCTTCCTTCCTTCCTTCCTTCCTTCCTTCCTTCTTTCCTTCCCAGAAAATGATCCTCTCTCCACTGAACTTCCTACTGTGGAGTCCTTTCATTCATTGTCTTGAACAGAAAGAACCCACCAAAGAGAGGGTGGCCATGATATGGTATACTTTAGAGGGAGTTCTTCTGTTCCGAAGATCAATTTTAATTGAGGGTTGCTCACATTAAGTTGTATTTACAGACAGACGAAACAGGGTCCATCAAATGACATCTGGGCAGCAGCAGCGTGGTCACCTCCTCACTATGGTGATATATATTTCTCCTTAAATTAAATGTTAAAATTAATGTGCAGACTTTACATATATTTCTATCTTTTTTCCCCTTACCCTCTTCTTCAGCCTTTCATTGGTTAGGGATGGCCTTTTTTCTCTTATTTTCACCAATGGCTCTTCAAGTTGAACCTGTTTTTTCTGCCCAGTTATCCCAGACACTCAGAGAAATGGGTGTCATATTCTGGACACTGATGAAACTTGATCTCTGGCCAAGTATTGAGCTCTGCTGATGCTCACTTCCTTCCGCTCTCTAATTTCCCCCTTATACAGGGCAGTCAATGGCTAATCAAGGCATTTGCATGTCTAGCTGGAAATTGTTATGCCTAGCTGGGGTGGCATAACAATTATGGCACCAAAAGAAGGCAAAATCAAGTAAGTGAACCTTGCCAGAGCCAACGGAATCCCCCACCATGTAGATGTTAGAAGGGAGGCTAAGCCTTGTCATCCAGGAAAGTCTGCTGATCAGGCCAAGACATGATCAAGCAAATGAGACTTTTGGATACTCATAAAAGTGTTCAGATTAGCTTTGCTTCTTCCTTAAACTACTAAGCTTTTTGTCCACTTACCGAGACCACCTTTGCCTTCTCTTTATTCTGACATGATTCAGAGTCTTTTTGAAAAACAAAACAAAAAACTAATCACTCTTTATTTATTATTAAATTGATTTTACTGCAAGTACGGGTGAGTATTTTCTTTTTCACTGCTTTGTGTTCTCTCCACTGGGACGCCCATAATTCCAAATTTTCGTAGTTTCTCATTCAGGTTGTGTGATTCCTTCCCCCTCCCCCTTCTCAACTTCTTGGTTTGTTTGTTTCCAGGCCTATATCTTTTCCACTTTAAAACTTTCACCCTTTTGCCATTCAGAATTGTGCAGCCCCCATTACCCATGCAATCCAATGCTTTGAAAATGTCATCATCTTTCCAGTTTGCTCCTGATTATCTGTGCTATCTAGTGTGAATCGTTTGCTCCTTATGTTAAGAGCTTTAAGTGGTCTGACTTTTCCATCCTTGTCATCAACTGCTATGTTCTGAGGTGCATTGTGGGATCTCACAGGCTTTGTCCTTCCTTTTATCTCCAATGTTGCTATCTAACTTCCAAGTGCCTGGTATTTATTTTCCCCCTCTTAACTAATATCAAGCAGCTTGGCTCGAATTAAAAGCTTCTTGAAATCCATTTTCTGTCTTTGGGTTGATTTTTTTTTTTTAGTTTTCCATTTTAAATGGAAAAAAGAAAGAATCTATGCATGGTTATCAAAGAGTAGTGATGTGTACTATTGTTATAAGTTTGCATTTGTTACCGCATGTATTCTGATGGCTAAGCTCAACCATGGTTTATTCAATTAACCTAATTTTGCCAAACACACTTGACCTTAAAAAAAGCATACCAGCTAGGATGGCACCAGATAATTGTCTAAGTTCTTGTTGGCTACAGATTGTGACTTTGTCATTGGAACACAGCTGAGGGAATTGTGATCAGTACTAATAATTTACCTATAAAGAGTTTAAAAACTTTTCAAGGTCAAAGAATCTACTTACTAAAAAAAAGAAAAATCAGAACTCCTGACCGCCCCCCCCCGATCTATAATACAACCTTAACCTACTATAGGCAGTTCTCAACTTACAACGAGTGGAAGGAAGTGAGCATCAGCAGAGCTCAATACTTGACCAGAGATCAAGTTTCATCAGTGTCCAGAATATGACACCCATTTCTCTGAATGTCTGGGATAACTGGGCAGAAGAAACAGGTTCAACTTGAAGAGCCATTGGTGAAAATAAGAGAAAAAAGGCCATCCCTAGCCAATTTATTGACCATTCAAAGTCACAATGGCAGTGAAACAAATGACTTATGACTGTTTTTTCCACGACCATTGCAGCCTCCCCATGGTCACATGATCAGAATTCGGACACTTGGCAACTGGCTCATATTTAGGACAGTTGCAGTGTCCCAGATTCATGTGGTTCCCCTTTTGTGTCCTTCTGACAAGCAACATCAATAGGGAAGCCAAATTCACTTAAACTGTGGTGATTAATTTAACAACTGTGGCAAGAAAGGCCATAAAATGGGGCAGGAGTGAAATCCAATTTTTTTTACTACCGGTTCTGTGGACGTGGCTTGGTGGGTGTGGTGTGGCTTGGTGGGCGTGGCTTAGTGGGCGTGGCAGGGGAAGGATACTGCAAAATCCCCATTCCTTCCCCACTCCTGGGGGAAGGATATTGCAAAATCTCCATTCCTACCTGACTCTGGGGCCAGCCAGAGGTGGTATTTGCCAGTTCTCTGAACTGCTCTAAATTTCCGCTACCGGTTCTCCAGAACCTGTCAGAACCTGCTGGATTTCACCCCTGAAATGGGGCAAAACTCACTTAAGAACTGTCTCACTTAGCAACAGAAATTTTGGGCTCAATTGTGGTTGTAATTTGAGGACTACCTGTATCGTTGCCGCTGCGCTACTATTTATTTATAAAGCATAAACGGGGGTTATTTTATTATTTTACTTTTTTTATTATTTTTATTTTTATTTCTTTTATATTGTCCTTTTTATGTCCTTGTAAGCCACCTTGAGTTGCCATGTGTGAGTAGGTGTCAATATAAAATTTCTAAATAAATAAATAAAAATAAATAACTCCAGAGAATTGTCGGTTTTTGTACATCACTTTTTTTTTCTTTCTTCATAGCTGGCATTTTTTTCTCTCATCTGACTCTCTTTATGATACTTTGCCCATCTAGAGAAACAGAGGAAGTAATCCTTCTCCAGATGTCCTAAATCCTTGTGTTTGCAATCAATACAAACAAGAACAGAGTCAACAGGATGACTGTGATGCTTTAGATTCAAAAGGAGAAAGGTGCTTCAAAGCATGTAGGAATGTATACATCATCCCCGCCAGCAATACTTTAAATCAAGTGCCTATTTTGTTGGGATTTCATTGCGCTCACAGAGGGAAGCAGAGGACCTCTGGGGAAAGACAAAGCTACCTTAAAGAGTTCCTGAAGCAGCACTCCTTCCTATCAACAAGGTGACTTATATAAACTGAAAAATATTCTTAAAAGGCTTTTAAGGTTTTAATCCTAAAATCAGGAAACGTAGGTGAAAAACTGCTGGGTCCAGCAGAAAGAAGTTCATTGTAGGCAGTCTTCCGAGATCTGAAGTTGGTAGAAAAGAAGTAGAATTATAACAGAAAGCAGAAGAGTTGAAAAATGACCATTTCCATATCTTCCCTCTAGCATTATCCCTCAGAAAATCTAAAGGGGGGAAAAAGAAAGCAAAGCAAGCCTTGGAGCTAGTATATTCCTCTATTATTAGTTTCAATCAAAAGAAATTTCAAAAATACCCAGTGGAGAAGACATGGAAAATCTTCACTTTTCTTCCCGCCCCAGGAAACATTAGAGTGGTGTGGGTTTTTTTTCCTCTCTCTCTCTCAGAAAAAAAGCTTCACCACATTTCATCATCTTGCTCTTTTTGAGTACAGCAGCCAGCAAAAATCCTAATCAGAAATTGTCAGGGAAGCTCTTGGCTATGAACTTCAAAGGAGACACTCTGTTCAAAATAATTTACCAAAGGAGGACTTGGAAACCTAGTCTTCTAAATGGTGGAATATAGAACTGATATCAATAAACAGGGCAGAATTTGGGGGAAGAGGAAGACTCGTTTTGAGGCTTTGAAGCACATGGGTTAGGTCCGCAAAGAAAGGAAAGGAAATTTGAGCCACCAAATTTTATATTAGCTAAATAATCTCGTGCTTGTTGAATCTGAGATTCTAAGGACTGGAGCCCCACCTCAGGGGTGACTGGAGTTTTCAGTCCTGAGAGCAGTTGCCTTGTACTTACACATCACCTTATTTATATACACTCAGGGGCTCTGTGAGAGGAGACCCCTCCACCACCACCCTTCAAAGAAAGGGGAGACAGAGATGGGGAATGGCAGGAGACTGCAGTGGTGAAATGTAAAATTTGTTACTACCGGTTCTGTGGTCGTGGCTTGGTGGTGGTGGGTAATGTAACTGGGTGGGCGTGGCCAACTTTTTTTTTAAACTTTTAAAAGCATTTTTTCTACAACCTCTTCAGCCGAGGAGGTTTTAGAAAAAATGCTTTTAAAAGGCTCTGACCATCCCAACTGAACTGCCTGATCGTCAGAAGCTTTTTTTTTCTTTTAAAAGCATTTTTTTTTTGCTTTTAAAAGAAAAAAAAAAGCTTCTGACGATCAGGCAATTCAGTTGGGATGGTCAGAGCCTTTTAAAAGCATTTTTTTACAACCTCTTCAAGAGGTTGTAGAAAAAATGCTTTTAAAAGGCTCTGACGACCCCAGCTGAGCTGTGCGATCATCAGAGGCTTTTTTTTTCACTTTTAAAAGCATTTTTTCTACAACTTCTTCCGCCGAAGAGGTTTTAGAAAAAATGCTTTTAAAAGTTTTTTTTAAAAAGCCTCTGATGATCGTGTGGCTCAGCTGGGCATGGAGGGGGGGCAGGGATTTTTGCTACTGGTTCTCCTTACCACCTACCGCCATTGCTACCAGATTGGGTGATCTGGTCCGAACCGGGAGCATTTCACCCCTGTGTTGAGAGCTTCATGCAGTTCATGGGTCACATGAGTTATGCCCTCATATTATGGAATCTCTGGAAGGCATTGGCAATGACATTGTTCTGACCCAGCTCCCCAAATATGACCAACCCTCTGTAATTAATCACCGATTCCTTTATTAGGAGTGCCTGCAGCCCCGGCAAAAAGTCTCTCTCTCACAGCAGGCTAACAAGTCTGGCCGGCCGGAAGATGAATAGTTGTCTGCCACATCTATTTATCTCCGCCCCCTGCCTTTTATCCCCAGAGCTAGGGTGGGGCTTTGCTAGCAGCGGTGGCTCTATCACCCAAGGATCGGCCCACAGATTTCCACTGCTCTCCTCTCCTCTGCCTTCTGTGCATCTGCGTGTCAGGCACTGGACCCAACTGTTCCTCCTCTTCCTCATCAGCCACCTCCAGACCTGGGGGCTGCCGTTGACTCTTCATCTAGGGCTGACGGATTGCCCAGGCTCTGCCTCTCTCTCTCTTTCTCTCTCTGACAGATCCATTCCTTCTTCCCCCTTGGAGCTCTGACTCCCATACCTCCTCATCATCTGATTTAGCTGCTGGAGGGGCCAGCGGCCGACAGGCCACAACAGGCATCATCAATGTCTTTGCAATGCATTCTAAGCCATTTCCAAGGACTCTTTGCTCTTCTGATAGAAATTGTGGGTTGTGAGTTGTGGACTAGCCTTATCTTTGCTAAAAGAAACAAAACAAAACAATCCCAAACCCTAGAAAGGAACATAAAAAACACAGCTGCCCTTCAGAACTGTTGAGATACTTTAAATGTTTTAATCAAGACTTATTAGATATTAGCAGCACGGTTAATTTACATCTCGTATAGCTCCTTCAGATGGCTCATATCCAAAGATCTTTGCAGGCTTCATCACAAAAGCATTCTTGGGAGTTCTCCAAATGAAATAGCCAAGTAAGTAGGTCCAAGTGGCTCAGTGCCATGACTTAAGAAACTGGAAAATGAACAAAATGTATCAAAATGTAAATTACAGTAAGTTGATGCCGTTATTTTGTCAGCTTCTAAGATATCATGTGGGTTTTAAACTGCCTAGAAGAAGAAAGGATAAACTTGCCGGGTCTGCTTTGATAGGACAGGTTTTGCTAGGTAGTAAATGATAAATTATTAGACATTTGATGGGAATACCAGACTTCTTTCCTAAATGTGGTACTTCTGCTGAGGAAGTTATTATATTTTCCCTGCAGGGTAAGGATGATTTTTCCTACTTGGAATAAAAAGCCATTTCAAAATTTGCTACAAGGAGCCATGTCTTTTTTTATATTCATCATCTGAATTAGAATGGCAGATTTTGTGTATGTTTTTCTTTCACCGTACCATGCACAAATGCTTTGGGAGGGTAA
This sequence comes from Pantherophis guttatus, assembly GCF_059756535.1. NCBI lineage: Eukaryota > Metazoa > Chordata > Lepidosauria > Squamata > Colubridae > Pantherophis > Pantherophis guttatus. The sequence goes on from NC_142063.1 coordinate 155,305,990, forward strand.
CATTTCCAGCTGAACACATGTTGATGAAAAAGGGATGAGTACCATTGAAACTGTCTTTTCCGCCTTCCGCAAAAACAGGAAGCCTTCCAGAGGTTGGTTGACCTTATGCTCCCATTAGCCCCAGCCAGGGGTGGGATTCTACCGGTTTGGACGGTTCAGGCGAATCAGTAGCTCTGACAATCAGCTGGGAGCGAACTGGTTTGCCCCAACAATCAGATGGGCCCACCTGCCTACCCGTGCTATTTTCCTACCTTTATCTTCTCAGCTGATTCGCGCAGCAGAGCGGATTGCCGCACAAATCAGCTGTGTTACTCCTCCGAAGAAACCCGGAAGTGAAGATTTCTTCAAACTGTGCACACATACACATATCATGCGATCACTGAACCGGTTGTTAAACCAGGAGGATGCCACCACCCAGCTATTTATTCATTGACTGAATTTGTGTCAACATGGTCCCAGTAAAGCCAGAATGGCCAATGGTCAAGTATGATGGGAGTGTCAGACCTACAGGAGAAAGGAATCCTGTCCTGAAGGAACACCTTCTTGTATTGTTGGGTTCCTTCTTTTGACCAGCTCCAGTTTTGGGTGTGTGGACATTTTATTGCCTATGCGGAGTGTAATAATATTCCATTATAGGGGAACGGGACTCAGCCTTAGTATCTTTGCCTGATCTTGATCTGGATATATTACTGATGGGAAATAAATGCAGGTATTAAATTGTCTGAATTTGACTCAATGAGATAACTGAGAGTCCTACACAGAAATTATGAGATGGGTCTTCATCATACTGATATTGTACAGATAGTCCTCGACTTACAACCACAACTGAGACCAAAATTTCTGTTGCTAAGCGAGACATTTGTTAAGGGAGTTTTGCCCCATTTTACGACCTTTCTTGCCAAGTTGTTAAGTCAGTAACACAATTGTTAAGTGACTCTGGCTTCCCCATTGACTTTGGTCGCCAGAAGGTCGTAACAGTGGATCACATGACCCTGGGATATTACAACCGTCATAAATATGAATCAGTTGCCAAGCTTCTGAATTTTGATCACATGACCACAGGGATGCTGCAACGGTCGTATGTATGAAAAACGGTCATAAGCCACTTTTTCCAGTGCCAGTGTAACTTCAAACTGTCATTAAATGAACTATTGTAAGTCGAGGACTACCTGTAGTAACAATTCCTCCTAAAAACTTTAAAAATCATGTTCCTCATAATGAAAACAGCACTTCTACACTTAGTTAATCATATGATTGGTTGATTGAGCAATAAGCCTTATGAAATGAAAACAATGTAACCCTTTCTGAATTTTTTTATCAGATTACTTAAAAAAAATACAACTTAGTTTACTTTACTTTTAAACCCGGAGGGTCTCTGGTGCTTAATTAGTTGTATGACTATGATTTGATTTTTTTCCAACGATGGGCCCAAATTTACTCAGGAAGCATATGCATATGCTTGAGTGGTAATTTGACCCTGGACCCCCTTACTTTACGGACATGATACTAGTTGAAGCCCTACCTAGGGGAATTGTTTATTTTATGCATAACTAGGCAACTTAACTACAGTTTGAATTATTAAATATTAGCATATTCATGTATTCTCCAGTCATACCGCTTGAGGAAATATTAAAAGAAAAAAATAATAATGCAGGAAAAAGATTTGTTTCAATTTTATATCTGCCTTTCCTTCTCCTGCAGATTCCAGAGGCTTTTCTTTAGATAGCCATTCTTTTCACATTTCGGGTCCAACTCTTTTCTAAAAAGCTGCAGGCCTCATTTTGTTTTAGTAGCTGTTTATAGAATTCGCTTGCTCTGCACAAAGGGAGGCCTCATCTGTGGCCACAGACACACTTAGCTGTTTATTGAATTTGTTCATATAAGAACTAGTGCCAGATGACTGGTGGAATTAAGTAAACTGGCAGGGATGGTTCCTTAAGCAGGACGTGGCTTCGGATGGGCCTGAGCTATAGTACCTCAGAAGGAAACAAACTGGAAACCTTAAAACATCTTAATTTGTTATTTCACACTGGCTCTCACCTACCCAGAACTCCAAATCTGCTTATTACAAGTTGTCACCCTTGTACGGCCTGAGGGGAACCTTGAATCGGTTCTTTTTTCCCCCTTCTGAGCGCGCCAGCTTGTTAAAAGCCAGGCTAGTGACTGAAAAGTGGGCACCCTGGCTTGAATTATCCCATTCTCCTGCAGAGTCTGAAGTAATCTCTGCTAATGAAGTATCTGCCTCAGGGCTTGGCCAATTGGCATCTTTCTATACTCTTGACTCGTCTTTGAAACTCTTGTCTTCTCACATGTGTGCAGAGTGGAGATGAATGCACAAGGACTGAACACACACACACACACACACACACACACATCTATGCTGCAGAAATGTAGAGTTTGTCCCTTCCAGAACTTCAGTGAAATTTTGGTAACTAAAAGCAACTCGGCACCTTCTGAAAAGTTTCTTCTTGCCAAATTTTAGTCTCAGAGGCACCATGATATATTCCTATTGTTGGAAAGCCAAATCCAGTGGCACTGATGCTTCATCATCTCATAACCTATGTCCAAACAGTCGGTAGGTTCTGGAGAGAGAGAGAGTTTAAAATGGAAGAACTTGCCTCCAGAAGTTGTGAATGCTCCAACACTGGAAGTTTTTAAGAAGATATTGGATAACCATTTGTCTGAAGTGGTGTAGGGTTTCCTGCCTAAGCAGGGGGTTAGACTAGAAGATCTCCAAGGTACCTTCCAACTCTGTTATTCTATTCTATAAAATGTATCTATCACTCTACCCACTCTTTATCTAATAGCACTAGCACTAGCACTTAGACTTATATATTACACTTTATAACCCTCTCTAAGTGATTTACAGAGTCCATAATTGGGTTCTCATTTTACCCACCTCAGAAGGATGGAAGGCTGAGTCAACCTTGAGATCCATCTGGTTCGAACTCCAGACTGTGGGTAGAGTTTGCCTGCAATATGGCATTCTAATCACTGAGCCACTAGTGCTGTGATCATCTGAAGTCTCTTCCTTTTCTCCTTTTCCTGGCACACAGAGGAGATGTAGTTGGCTCCTCCTCCTAACAGGATGCAGCTAGCTGGGTGCTAGGCCTTGCCTATCCTTATCATGCATTTCCTGTAAATACATCTCTTTCCTCTTAGTATTAAGCCTACCGCACTAATCCTTTCTCAGGTTAGATTTCTGCTTTCAGGAACACTCCCACGTCCACACAGAGTGCTTCTATTCTGATGGGATTATAGGCCAGCAACAGAATCAAAGATAAGATGTACAATAACAAATCTGAGTCTCTTTTTTATTTTTTTATTTATTTTTTAAATTTGATTTATATGCCGCCCTTTTCCGGAGACTCAGGGCGGCTTACAATGCGTTAAGCAATAGCCTTCATACTTTTGTATATTTATACAAAGTCAGTTTATTGCCCCCACAAACTGGGTCCTCAATTTACCTACCTTAGAAAGAATGGAAGGCTGAGTAGTAAAGCTATAGTAAAAAATTTTGAAACCCACCACTGAGTTACTTCCTTGTTTAGAAATGAAATGAAATTAGTAGAGCAACGTAGAATTCAGCCCCAGCCCTGAAAGTGTCCATCTTTCATAAGTGCAGAAGTTGAAAGGATCAGAAGCTTCACTTTGATCATTTGTGATCCAAGATTGATGAAGTATCAAGGAATCATCTTTGTGCTGGACAAGAACTCTTTCAAGGAAGAACAATACTGCAGAAGCAAAGAGTCTTGGACATTGCAAACGACAGAGCAACCGGAATGATCTGCTTGGGAGTAGGCTTGGGGATTGTGCATTTAGATCGATCAAAAGGCACTTGGAAAGCTCTGTAAGACTTGCATGATAAAAGATCCATAGACTCCAAAGGGCATATTTCCAGAAAGCTATCTAACTAGTATCTCGGGAAGAGATCCAAGTCTGCATAGGAATTAAAGAAAAGATAAGTTAGCTTTCAAGTTAGCTTGAAAAGAAAAACATACTTGTAGAGGAAGAAATGTTGTGGAGTTCTTGGTGCTCTCTGAATTTGTTTGCTTCCAGATGTTTCTTTAACCAACTAGGTAACATCTTCAGTGCTAGTGAGTATGGGGTTTGCTCTCTGTTTGTATACAGTAGCTTGCCATCAATTTTGGTGGAGGCATGTTTTCTCCTAGGTAGTTCTTTGATTAGGGTATTGTTTCCTGCTTGTTTCTCTGGTGTTAATCCCTGTTTATCTGGGTGTAGACTGCTGGACAGGATGTGTTCTGGCCTTTTTGTTTCCTTCTTAGCTTTTTATTGTCTCTTCTGAATGATGAGTACATGTGATTTAGCTCTGATATAGAAAGAAATGATGGTTGTCTTCATTTTAAACGCATTGTTTGGAAATAACCAAGCTGTGGTATATGGCCTAGAAATGAAAGAGGAAGCAGATACTAATGGTGTAATAAATCGCTTACAAGACTATAATCTACATAACTCTCACGAGCAAGATACAGTTCTTAGTCAAGAAAATAGTTGTTAGTCCAGAAGGAAATGTTTCATTTACAATGACTTGATTGCATGTTAAAAGTGACAACTTTCCTCAGCCCAGTATAAGAAAAAACCATAAAGGAGATAAAACAATGCAAATTGACCAACAGATAGCATCTGTTTTGATTTGGCTACAACTTCTACCTTCATTAAAGAGAAAGAGCGGTTCACTTTATTGAATGAGTATAAATCTACCACTTACTTGGCAAACAGACAAGTCATTTCAGTGGTGGTATGGGGACAGACTGTGAGACTGTGTTAGGTATTAGGGAAAGGAGAAGTTTTCAATTTAACAAAGATGCCCTTATATGTCCCAGATCTGGAGTTAAATGTCATCTCAGTAAAATATATCATAAAGAAAAGATGTGGTATAAAATGTAAAGGCAATTATTGTTATGTAACTGAGAATGGAGAATTGCTTAGGAATGGAGAATTTGAATTAGACTACGGTAGGCAAAATATAAAGCAAACACAGGAAGGAAGGAATTGCAATAAAACATCCAGCAACCCAATGGCACTAGAGAATGGGACACAGAAACCCAGATACTGTTGGTAATAAATTGGAGGGATTAGGCAAAGTTGTAATCATGTTCAAAGCGGACCAGATGTTGCAGGTTTTATATAGTCAAGGTTATAAACTATTAAAGATATTGAGAAAAGTAAAGAAAAAGGCAAGATACTAGGACTAGCACATAGTAGCATTTTTGAAAATATTTTTTTTATTGTATTGAAAAATTTAAGTAATACAATGTATTATTTGGGTACAGTATAGTTTTAACTGCAGATTATGGAAACTGATGATTTGGGTAGACATTTAAAGACGGCAAAAATATTTCTAAAATGTTAAGAAACATACAGTTGCTTAAATTGTACATGCAGGGCTAAGGGTAGCATTGATAAAAGAACAGCAAAGTGCATTGAATTACTTTATTTACTTATTTTTCACATTTTCGAACCACCCATCTCCTTCAGAGAGGAACATTTGTTATATAGTATTGTTACACTATAAAGATACAACAAATCTTTACACAGTAACAATTTCCTATCTTCACTGTTGTTGTTTATGCATATTAAAAAAGAAAAACAAAACAAAAAGTAAAAGAAACTTGAAAAAGTTTATCAGTGTTTTATTTCTAACTTCTCCCTTCTTTATACTTCAACCAATTAATAGTACTTATAAACATTTAGACAACTTTAGAAACCATATTGTGTTTATATTTGTCTTGCTGCATAGTAGATTGTATATATGGGAATCATTCTTCCTTCAATTTAATGTTAATTTTGCCATTGCTGTACATTCTCCAAATTTAAGTTTCCAGTTAGATGTTGTTAGAATTGTGTCTTTATTCTGATGTTGGACAAAAGTTATTCTTGTTGCCATTTATCTCAATAAATGACGATCCTTCTTTATATTTTCTGGGATTATTTCTAGTAAAAAAAAACCTTGTGATTTCATTTCAAAGTTAATTTTCAAAAATTTCTGAATAGTACTGTCTGCCTCTTATCACTCCCACCACATGTGATAATACATTTCTTCTGTTTTGTGGCATTTTCAGCATTTATTACCATATAATTTATCTATTTTAGAAATTATTGACAGTGTTGTGTAGCATTTGTACTAGTTTTATTCAGATTATATTCGTAGTGAATTTTATGGATTTGGTCCATCATTCCTGCCATTGTTGCATGATGACTGTTTTGTATCCATTTTATCATGCATTTTTTTATTTGTGTCATAGCAAAATAGGAATTTGTATATGCGCCCTATGAGACGGCATTGGTTTTGTATAAATGTTTCAAATTCTGACATTTTTCTTAATATTCCTCCCTCTGATAAGATCATATTTTATGCTTCCAGCAATGTGTAAGTACATCAACCGTAGCAGCAATAGCAATAGCACTTAGACTTATATACTGCTTCACAGTGCTTTACAGCTCTCTCTAAGCGGTTTACAGAATCAACATATTGCCCCCAACAATCTGGGTCCTCATTTTATCATCCTAGGAAGGATGGAAGGCAGAGTCAACCTTGAGCTTGCGTGTCAATGGGCAGAGTCAGCCTGCAATACTGCATTTTAACCACTGCAAGGCCTTGATTGAATAATTCTTGCTATATCTTTAATCCATTCATTGGGTCTGAATCAGTGGTGGGATTCAAATTTTTTTAGTACCAGTTCTGTGGGCGTGGCTTGGTGGGCGTGGCAGGGGAAGGATACTGTAAAATCTCTATTCTCCCCCCCCCACTCCAGGGGAAGGTTACTGCAAAATCCCCATTTCCTCCCTATCAGCTGGGACTTGGGAGACAGAGAATAGATGGGAGTGGGGCCAGTCAGAGGCCCCACTGGTATTTACCAGTTCTCCGTATTACTCAAAATTTCCACTACAGGTTCTCCAGAACTGGTCAGAACCTGGTCAGAACCTGCTGAATACCATCTCTGGTCTATTTGCATATGTGATTACATTTTTCTTGCTGGAATTATGTCCAACAAGAAAAGCATTTGTAGAAGAAGCTAATGGTGAAATGGTTGAGCTTATGATTTTCATTATAGAATTTCAAACTGACAGTGTATCCTTTTAAAATTTTTGTTCTCCATTGTGTCTTTATATGTCTTTGAAATCCATTAATTAGGGCAGCTCTTTCCTATATTAACATTCTAGTATTTGTAAATTTTATCCACTCTGTTATCCATGACAGGATCTTGCTTTATCATACAATTTAAAATTCAGAAGGACAAGTTCACCTCTGTCTTTTGAATCTCATAATTTGACTCTGGTTCTTTTCCCACCCCATATAAATTTACTGACAATTTCTTGCCATTCTTTTCTCTGAAACTGTAACTTGTGCCATTTGGAAAAAATGATCATGGCTAATACATTCAACAATTACAACGGATCCTGACCAAGATGGCTTTAGGTTCCTTAACCTTTTGAGATATCTTTTAATTTCTTGCCTTCCTTTAGCATAGTTATTGTGATATATTTCTTGATTATTACTTGTCATGTGGCAACCAAGAATGGACTGTCTGACAGTCAGGTTCTTCCTGCAAAAGATTAACTTTTTGCATGACATATCTTGTAATTATTATGGGGGCTTGGACATTGATTTTGGGTAACGTTTGATGGAGAGGTTATATCATGGCCACATTTCTATGGAGGAAAAATGGAAAAGTGTTCATCTCTAATCGAGACGTATACATGGAAGAGAATGTATCCTGTGGTCCCTGATTCTGAATAAAAGGAAATGAATTTAGACTGTCCAGCCAAAAGGTGGATTATTGCCACTCAATCATTCAAAGGAACTGTGACTAGATTTTAGGCCAGAAATGTGAAAGGGCTTTACTTTTTCTTTTAATACAATGCTCAATCAGGATTTTACCTATAGCTATTGAAAATGGGGCTGAAATGACAGGGCACACTACAATGAACAACAACAGGTGTCACATCTGCTGTTTTTGGAACAGTGAATATTTATCTAATTGTCCTAACATGGGAGATTATTTGGCATGTTCAAATGTCACCATACTTTTCATGAGGGTCATTTTTCTACTCAGGAATTTTGATTGAGCAGTGTTCCTACCTGCATTTGTATGTTTGGGAGGGATGTGCCACGAATTTTAACACTTGCAGAAGGTTTCCAGATCTTTACAACCGGTGAAAATCAGCACCACATCTGTAACACTAGTAGCAGCACCCTTTTCTCTTTGAAGTATGCTTGCTGATTTTTTATTGTTCTGTTTTTAAAATGTATTAAAAGCATTTAAAATTTAGAGACGCTTTCTATTAAAGCCGTGTTGTCTAGGATCAGGATGTTGGTCCCAGTTTAAAATGGTTGTTAAATATAAGTATATTCAACTAAAAGCGGGTTTGGCTTATAAACATGTTTTGACTATGTTCATTTTTATGACTAAATTCTTCTCCTTGGGGCCACAGAGGCCAACCTTTATCATCTACCATCTTCAACATTTCCTATAACTACTATTTGGGAAATTGTAAATGAGATTCTTTCTCACTAAAGAATTAAAATGAAAATATTAAACAGAGCGAACAAATGCCCCATATTTACTATTGTTTGGTCTTATAATTTAAACAGTAGTTGACATTCCTACCACAAATGGTTGTAACCAGAAATAAATGCAAGGCTAGATGTCTGCTATTCTGTAATTGGTCCCCAAAATTTGCATATTAAATTTTTTCCTTTGCTATAATATAGATCTTTATCATAAGCACTATATCAAAGAATAGGGCTGATTTCTTACCCTGAACAAGTAAGAAGCAAAACTAATGTAAAATTAACATGGAGGAAAATGAAATATCTTGAATCATTCCTATATAAGTCTTCTGCATTTTGTGGAAATTTAGCATTTAAAATAATATTCTGGAGAGGCAAATGAGCAAAATACTGGCCTGTTTTATAGAGTGCTGGACCATACTTTGATGGCTGTTTTTGCATAGTGTGAAACGTGAGTTTATGGCTTAAAGCTATCTATTTCCTTGCTCAGTAGAGTATGATTTTTAAAAATCCTACAGAAATATTTTACGTGGAAATGCTAAGCATAACCTTCTCCAGAACTCACAATAATGGTGTTGTATCTAACATACATTTGAGAAATGGAGAGAAGACACTCTTTAAATCACAGGTGTCAAACTTGCAGCATCATATTGCCGTCATGTGATGTTTCGCGACATTTTTCCTATTTGCAGAGCTGGGGTGGGCGTGGCCTTTGCATGACACATCCGGCCTGCGGGCCGCCAGTTTGACACCACTGCTCTAAATGGAAGGAAATTTCACATCACGTGATAACAATTTTTTTATATTGGCATTTCCATTTAGTATAAAAAAATATTTCTTATTCATTCATCCTCTGCTCAGTGACACTTACTCCCTTGTAGGTACATTTACCTCAGCAATCAGCCATGTCAATTAATGACATTGTGTTGCAAAGGGCCTTCTGATCATCAGGTAAAGATGCCTACTGGATTAGCAGATGTCTCTGTTGTGGCCAAAACTTAAAGCAACCAAATCATTTTGAAGATGCAACATAACATTATTAGGCATGAAAACAATACAATGCATAGTGGACTCTCAGCAAAGCTTTGGCGGCTTGTTGGAAAGTTTGAGCAAAGGCCGAACCAGGGCTTGTATGTCCTTGCACAACTAGATGCAAAGGAAAGACACAGAAAAGGGTGGATACCATGGAAATCGTAACATGATGTTATAATATTGTTGATAACCCCATCAGGGTCACCTTCTTATTATTTATCCTTTCCTACTAGGTCAGCGTGCTAGCCATATTATATTTGAGATGTGGCCTGTATAGAATATAAAAAATGTGGTTTACTGGGCCACAGGTCCCTGACTGAGTCACTTCCTGGTTGCCACTCAGGGTCAATTCAGTTTACTGTGAATGTTTTCTTACAAGAGCACTTTTAGCAGTTCATGGGGATGTGGGGAGGGGGATCTCATAGGCTTAGTAGTGAATGCATGCATGTTTGAGGGTGGGGATACCTTTTACTACCACAACTCCTACCTTCACATTGTCACCAGTTCAGACAGTATCCTTTCCCCTGCTTCCCAGAGAAGTAGTAGAATAGTAGATTCTAGAGATTCTAGAGTAGTAGCAATAAATAGTAGAAACAGCTCTGCTCCTGGATAACAATAGTACAGAAGGTCAGAATGAAGCATTTTAAATATAGATGTGTGTGGTGCTTATATCAGAATTAAGTCCAGGGATCTAAGGGGTTTGGGAGGGTCCCCTTCACTCAACAGAGATGAAAAATAGTTGGTTGCATGGAACATGTAAAAATAGATACTCAGAACCTTTAAAAATGAATAGATCAATTCTGAATTATTCCAGCAGTAAAAATTAACTAGTGTGTGCATATGTGTGTATATGTGTGTGTGTGTAATACTTAGCGATAGCACTTAGACTTATATACCGCTTCACAGTACTTTACAGTCCTCTCTAAGTGGTTTACAGAATCAGCCTATTGCCCCTCAACAATTTGGCTTCTCATTTTATCCACCTCAGAAGGATGGAAGGCTGAGTCAACCTTAAATCAGGATTGAACTGGCAAACTGCTGGCAGCCAACAGTTAGCAGAATTAGCCTGCAGTACTGCATTCTAACCACTGTGACACCACAGCTCTTACACACACACACAGAGAGAGAGAGAGACACACACACACACACACACGCTTTAAAGTTTCTGAGGTTGAGAAAGACCAGATTAAATGGATCAAACAACTTTGTCTAGTGATAGAGCTGGCCCAAACAGTTTAATGGTGTGGAATGTAGGGTTTTGATCTCTACTAGTCCAGATTCTGAAAATACAAAATCTATCAAACAGTGACTGAACTCAAGTGAATAGGGCCTATTCTGAAAAGCAGAAAGCTTCTATGTTAATAAAGGGAGGGGGATAAAAGGGGAAGCAGGATGATACTAACATGTTTGTCCCTTGTGACTGGCAGAAAGATCTCCTGCTGTGACAATATTTCCTGTTTAAGATACACAAGGCCTACTGCTAGATCATCATTCAGCTCACTGCTTCCTGCCAACTGCTTTTCCTCTCTCTGGGCCACTTCCCTGGCGACATTTTGCAGTTTGCAATATGAATCTTTTACAGTCTTTGCTAAATCAACCCTCTTCTCATTGACTTCTCCTTATAGTATTATAAGGATTCCCCCCACCCCCTGCTTTTTCTTCCATGCTTCCTAAAAGCTACTGTGAAGGTTTCCCAGAAATGATAGGATAGGTTCCTCACCCCATCAGGCAGGGATGATTGCAAGGAAAAGCAAATGGGTCTCACCACTTCTAAGGATGGAACACGGCACAAATCACTGTCTGTGGTTTTGTCCATGTTACATTCTGGAAGAGATATGCAAATGATTTTTTTTTTCTAATTTAGCATATATTCTAAGAAAGAATAGAATAATAGAATAGAATAGAATAGAATAGAATAGAATAGAATAGAATAGAATAGAATAGAATAGAATAGAATAGAATAGAATAGAATAGAATAACAAAGTTGGAAGGGACCTTGGAGGTTTTCTAGTCTAACCCCCTGCTCAGGCAGGAAACCCTATAACAGTGATGGCTAACCCTTTTGCCATTGCGTGCCAGGAGTGGGGGGGCATGTGAGCGTGTGCCCACACCCATAATTCTACGTGTTCTGCCCCCGCGCATGCACACGCAACCCCCCCGCTCCCCCCGCTCCTGGCACACGATGGCATGGCAGGGCCATTTTTTGCTCTCCCAGCCTCTAGAGCCTTTCTAGGAGTCTGGGGAGGGTGAAAACGGCCTTTGCCCACCCACCGGGTGGCCTGTTTGCCTACTTCCAGTCCCACTGGAAGTTGGCAAATGAGCCATTTTCGGCCTCCGGAGGGCCTCCGGAGAGGGGGGGTTCACCCTCCCCAGACTCCTAGAAAAGCTCTGGAGGCTGGGGAGAGAGAAAAACGGGACTTTGGAGGCAGGAAACAACATGTTTCCCTACTTCTGGTGGGCCCAGAAGGCCCAAAAATCAGCTGGCTGGCACGCACATGCGCGCCGGAGCTGAGCTCGTGTGCCCACCAATATGGCTATGCATGCCACCTGTGGCACGCATGCCATAGGTTTGCCATCATGGCCCTATAACATTTCAGACAAGTGGTTGTCCAACCTATTCTTTAAACATTCTAGTGTTGGAGCTTTCACAACTTCTGGAAGAAAATTGTTTCACTGATTAATTGTTCTAACTGTCAGGAAATTTCTCCTTAGTTCTAGGTTGCTTCTCTCCTTGATTAGTTTCCATCCACTGCTTCTTGTCCTGCCCTCAGGTGCTTTGGAGAATAGCTTGACTTGTAAAAAGTAAAGAGTGCCATTGCTAAATCAATACAAAGGTTCATTAAGGTCAATGTCCTGTCTCCCACAATAGCCAGCCACATGTGTCTCTAAAACACTCACAAATCCTACTCCCATTTGAGGGCATACTCCCTTTGAAACAGGAGGCTGTAAACTGCTGAAGCATAGAAGCACAGAACTGGAAGGGAACTTTGGGCTCTTCTAGATCAGCCCTCTGCCCAAGGCAGAGGATGTTATTGCATTTTGGACAAATAGTTGTCCAATCTTTTCTTTAAAACCTCCAGTGATGGTGCACCTACAGCTTTGGGAGGCAGGCTGCTCCATGATTAAGTGTTTTTACGGTCAGGAAATTTGCCCCAAAGGCGCTTTTTCAAAAGACAACTGGACTTTGTTTTCCATTGGAGACATTTCGCTTCTCATCCAAGAAGCTGAAAGAACTGAAGAACTTCTTCAGTTTTTTCAGCTTCTTGAATGAGAAGCGAAAGGTCTTCAAGGAAAAACAAAGTCCAGTTGTCTTTTGAAAAAGCGCCTTTGGGACAACTGTGATCTAATTGACTGAGAATCTCTATAGACACTATCAGGAAATTTCTCCTTAGTTCCAGGTTGGATCTCCCTCTGATGAGCTTCCATTAATTGCTTCTTGTCTTTCCCACAGGTGCTTTGGAAAATAGATCCACCCCCTTTTCTCTATGACAGCCAGTGGTGGGTTCCTCCCGGTTCGGCCCGGTTCTCCCGAGCTGGTAGCGGTGACGATATGACATCACCGAACCGGTTCTGCCCCCCGCCCCTCCCACCTACCCCCCGCGTTATTCTTACCTTTTATTTGGCCCCACCCCAAATCTATTGCTGCCTCCTGAGTCCCAGCTGATGGCTAGAGAGAAAAAAACTGTTTAAACTCTTGCCGCAGGGCTTCAAAGGGCCACCCTACAGCTGATCAGTGTTAAAAGAAAACAAATGAGTAGACCGATGCCTGCAAAAATACATGAGTAGATTGATACAGCACTGCAAGCAGTTAAAAGCCTGGTAGACCAGTACCTCTGCTAAATCCTAAATAATTGTCACATGACCATCAAGCCACGTCCACAAAATAAGCCACGCCTACAGAACCGGTAGTAAAAAATGTTAGAACCCACCCCTGATGACAGCCCTTCAAGTATTGGAAGATGATTAAGCCTTCTCTTCATTAGGCTAAACATACCTAATTCCCTTAGCTGTTCCTTCTACAATTTAGCCTCCAGATCCCTTTTCACCTTTATTGCTCTTCTCTGCATTCTTTCTAGGGCCTCCGCATTTTTTTGTATCTTGGTGACCAGAAGTAGATGCAGTATTCCAAGCGTGGTCTTACTAATGCACTAAAGAATAGAATCTTACAAAAAGGCAGCTTTATTCCTTATTTTGGAAACAGCATTTTTTTTAATTCAACACCAACTTTTTATCTGTGCCAATAAAGTATCTCTAGAGAGGAAACTGTACTTACTAGCAGTTGCCATGAAAGTAAATGGCAGTGGTTTTTGGAATCTACAACACAATATAAGATTTCTCCAGCTCTTCATTTTATCTGAATATAGTCTTCCTTGGAGGTTAATCAACATAGCTGCTTTTCCCCTCCCTTTTTTATGACCCTGCAATCCCTTGTATCAGGGTGGAGTCTGGGCACTGAATGGAGCTGAGCGTTTACTGGCCGGATGCCCTTCCTGACACCTAATCAACACAACTGCTCATACTTTAGGGCAGGGGTGTCAAACTCAATTTCATTGAGGGCCGCATCATGGTTGTGTTTGACCTTGAGGGGGGCAGGGGCGTGGCCAGATCAACATCACTCGTTTCAGGGGCGCCTGTGGTGACCTGAGCGTTCTGCCAGTGAAAATGGGCTCCTGAGCATCATTTTTGGCTGTGATGGCCTCCTGCAACCCTCTGCCAGTGATAACAGAGCTTGGGAGAGCCGCACACGGCCCTCCCGAGCTTCATTTTTGCTGGCAGAGGCACTGCAGGCCAGTCCTTCACTGTTTCCAGGGCAGCCCTGAGGGCCAGATCTAAGCACCCTGTGGGCCGGCTCTGGCCCCCGGGTCTTGAGTTTGACACCCCTGCTTTAGGGCAATTACTGACATCAGAAATAATAAATCTGACATCATCCAGTTTTTTTGGATTAGACTTTTGACCATCCTTTCCCACTGGCAAGGTTGCCTGGGACTGACAAGAGTCAAAGCAATGGATGGACACCTCTGATTTTCCCCACTGCAGTTTCGCGATCTTCTAAACACTAATATGGAGATGCATCCAAGCTGAACTTTGATCCATAAGACACACGTATGTACGCACTATATGCATGCAATACATGCAGGTATATACATACTTATAGACATGTGTACACACATGTACATACGTATGTACTGTATATATAATATTATTTCTGCCTATTGTCTGTCCGTCTGTCTGTCAGTCTTCTTATGCACGGGTGTGGCTGTCCTGTCTCTGGGTTGCAGGATTTCCTTTTAATAAGAACATTGTTCAGAGTTGTTGCATGCTTGCCTTTGAAAAGCCTGCAGCTATAAACTGGCATTTTGCGTTCAATATCCACCTCCAATCTTCCCAGCCTGTATCGGCAATCATAGCCCTTCATTGTCCAGTGCTATCATTACAATATTGTTATCATCTGAGCTTGAGTCTGACACTTTCTCTAAGACCTTTCAAATAACCCCTTTACTAGGCTTCAGTATCAAACCATTCAGGGCAAATCTCTGCTTTGTGCTTGTCAGCCTTAATAGACTGAATGTCACTTTTGCCTGTAAAAAGTGCTCGCTCTTCAGCTGTCAGTCAGTCCTTGCGGTGTCAGCCGAGAGCGTGGCTGGAGCCGGCTGGATTAGAGGGTAGTTACCAGAGCTGTCAGATTACTGACAACCTGACACCCACATTCCCAACTTCCTTTTACTATATTTGGTTTCCCTCTAACTCCTTGGACCTTTCTTAAGGTGGATCCATCTCTGGAAACTTAAGTAATAGATTTCAAAGCCAATTTGGGCAGAGTTTTTGGTCTCTTTCCTATGTGTGCCTTTTATAAGAACACGCATATTCATACTGCATGTTTAATAAAGCCATTGTATGGAACGTTTTGCTAAAGAAAAGAACAAAAGTAAAATACCAAAGGCCGGTGTGTTTAACACAATTTTATCAGGACTGAAAAAAAGATTATAATGAATAAATATCGTAGATTCATAGTCCTCCCATACTCCCTTCAGCTATTTAATTTTTCCTCTCTCCTTCATCACAGACCTGGGGAGTGAAAAATAAATCTGGATTTCCACTAAATTGGGACTATTGGATCTAGTAGGCAAAAATCTAGATGCAAAATCTTTCCAGTTTTTTGTGTGCCCATCCAAGGGTCATCTGGATTACTGCAACCCTGATCTGATAGCCTTATTTATAGGTAGTCCTCAAATTACAACCATAATTGAGCTCTTAAACTGTGCCAATCATTAAGCAAATCTTTTTGGCAGCAGTTGTTAAGCAATCATTAAGTAAATACCATGGTTGTTAAGCAAACCCATTGTTTACTATGAGAGGTTTTTTTGCTAGAAATCAGAAGTAAATGCCAGTTTCTGGAAAAAATGTTGTAAATTGTGGTCATTGGACTGCGGGACATTGCAAATGGCAGTAAGAGTAGGCCAATTGCCAAATGCCCAAAATACAGTCAGGTGACTTGAGGGGGGTATTAGAATTTTGAATCTGGATTGTAGGTACCTTTTGTGGAGGCAATATAACTTCAAACAGTCACTAAACAACTAAACAGTGGGTCATAAATCAAAGACTACATGCATTATGTTTTTTAAGCATTCACAAAGAGACGTTTAGGCTTGTTTTCCAAACTTGATGGCCTAGACTCAGTGTTAGGATTTTCAGACTTTGGGACTTCTGTTACTTACAATCCCATCAGACCTGAAGATTGTGAAAATCTAACAGAACTGAGTGTATCTTAAGGAAGTTAAGAGAATGTTCTAATTCTCAGGTCCTTAAAGTAACAAATAGATAGCAGACCTAAGTAAGGATTTAAGGTAGCTTTAAAACCATCATGGATGGACAGATGGACGGAAGGAAGGAAGGAAGGAAGGAAAGAAGGAAGAGAAGGGAAGGGAAGGGAAGGGAAGGGAAGGGAAGGAAAGGAAAGGAAAGGAAAGGAAAGGAAAGGAAAGGAAAGGAAAGGAAAGGAAAGGAAAGGAAAGGAAAGGAAAGGAAAGGAAAGGAAAGGAAATACAGAGAAACCTATGGGGAGTGACTGTCAGTATGGGATCAGGATTTCCTAATTTAGAAGACAACCAACTCCTTGCACTGTAATTTGATAGGTTACAGGAGGGCAAACTGAGAGACTAATTGACATTTACAGTAGATGTCCCAGTACATTAAAGTGAGCTCTCTTTTAGGATGGTAGGTTTGAGCAGAATTAAATGAAATCATTCACATTTGGAAGTTTTATCAAGATGACAATTTTGCTGCAGTTTATACTGACATTTTCAACAATGAGTGGACAAAGTTGAAATTTCAACACGTGAAAGAGAATTTTTGCATGTGTGTGCCTTTGAGACACTTGACTCCTGGCAACTTCCTAGACGGTTCACTGCAGTTTTCTTGGCAAGATTTTTTGAAAATGATTTGCCATTCCCTCTTTCCTAAGGCTGAGAGAAAGGAACTGGATCACCCAGTTGGCTTTGTGCCTAAGGCAGGACTAGAACTCACAATCTCCCTGTTTCTCACCTGATGCCTTAAACACTAGACAAAACTGACTATCCAAAGAAAAATACATGTCTGTAAACACTTAGAGATACAAACTTAAAGATATTGGCTCTTGTTCTTTTTTTGCCCACCAAAATGCTTTTTCTCGCCAATGAGTGTCATATACTAGTCAACTATGTCCACTTATTTTGACTGACATGTGCTTCCCCCCACCTGACAAATGGGTTAGAGTTGTGGTTAGGGTTATCAGTGGAAGGTTAACAGTTTCCTCTGAAAATGTATATACCTATACAGCAATTACACCAAGGACATAGTACCATCAATTATATCTGCAATAGGCAAAAATGTTTGGCACTTGAGATTTTAATAGTAATGGTAGCCAAAGAGGAATAGAGAATAGATCATAGGCTTATGATCATTCTCAACGAAAACCTCTTCCAGATCTTGTTTGTAAATCCTTAAGAAGATTAGCAGCTGATGTGAGTAACAGTCATTTACTAAAGAAAATTAACAAGAGAGATAAGATGGATGAGCCCGGAAGATCAGGCGCAACATCAACAAGCCCAAATATTAACCAAGGTTCCATTGTGACTCTCTCCATCAACACAGGCTTGGTGAGAGGAACAACTTCCTGTCCGCCATGTTGCTTGATGTTAATTTCCATAGGAAAGCACCATTAACTCCATTGTTGGACATTTCTTTTCTCTGCTCCTTTCATTAGACTTGCTTTAACATTTTTTTCCTCTGCTCGATTTGCTGTTTAGGATGGCTAGCTAAATTCAAAGGTGCTAAAAAAGGCTTGTTGCCCCCCTTTTTTTTAAGCTTGATTTTGTTTTAATCAGGGTGTGTTATACGACATATACTAAAACTTCCAATACCTTCTTTTGGAGCCCTTTAGCTGAAAAATTGAATTGTAATATATAATCACATTAATGTAAATGCTGCCGCTTTTTGGAGCTTTTGCGAAGATAATCCTTTACAGATATTATTTGATGCTTGCAAGTTGTTATAATCTAACATGTTGTGCTATAACAGTGATATACAGGCTCAGCTTGAATTTATTCATAGTGTTCATTAGAGTGAAATTCATCCCTTTCTGCAGTCAGCCAAAGTAATTGGGATTTGTTTAGAGATTGGCACTGGTTAAGAGAAATGGCCCTTATAACACTGGCTGAAAATAAGGCCAGGAAGATGCAAGTGGTATCTCACAGCAGTTGTCTGAAGTTAAGGGCTGAACAAAAATGGTTTTTAGCAAAGTTCAGCAACCACCCAACGTTTGATTAGAGATCACGTAAATAAGAGTGTATATTAAGAGTGCACTTCATCTCCCCAGAAGCCTATTGTCATATTTCTTGACCTTGATGCACTTAGTATTTATTACATTTATTTATATGCCAACTTTATCTTAAGACTCTGGGTGGTTTATGATATTAATGCAAAACAGTACCATAAAATCCAATAAATCACGGTAGATTAAAAATAACCCTGTAAAACTGATCCCTACAATCAAATCAAATATGAATATTTTATTTAAATTATAGAAATAATTTTATGTTCTAGATATATAAAATATGATACCGATTCTCGGCTTCTGAAAATAGGAATAGAAGAAGAAGAAGAAGAAGAAGAAGAAGAAGAAGAAGAAGAAGAAGAAGAAGAAGAAGAAGAAGAAGAAGAAGAAGAAGAGGAGGAGGAGGAGACCGTGTAAACCAGGAGTGTCAAACTCAATTTCATTGAGGGCCACATCAGGGTTCTTTTGACCTTGGGGGGTGGGTGGAGGGGCATGGCCAGAGTGGGCATGGCCAGATTGACGTTATTTGTGTTGGGGGGTACCTGTGGCCCGAGCGCTCTGCCAGTGAAAACGGAGCTTGGGAGGGCCACATGTGGCTCTTGTGAGCTCTGTTTTCGGCCGCGATGGCCTCCTGCAGCCCTCTGCCAGCAAAAACGGAGCCCCTCCCAGCTCCATTTTCACTGGCAGAGGCACCATGGGATGGACCTTCACTGTTTCCATGGCGGCCAGATCTAAGCACCCCGCAGGCTGGATCCGCCCACAGGTCTTGAATTTGACACCCCTGGTGTAAACAGTCTTAAATAGAAAGCTTCTCTCAAGCTGAGCTCTGGGTGACGACCTGGACACCTTTCATGCACTCTTCTTGGCAACAGTATGGAAGTAGTTTGCTACTTACATTTTTGGAAATGATTTTTCAACTTTCCACTCTATCTTGCAATCTGAGATTTTCTGATAACCTTCCAGCAGTTTCAATGAAGGCCAGCAAATTGCTACCATTTCTAACTTCTTGGGTATTCTACATGGAATCCTATGCATGGCTTCTCTGAATTACTGTACTGGACTCATTTTAATAAGGTTTATTTCCAGATTGTAATAGAGCATAACCTGCTAAATTAAATACTTTCAAATCCCACTGATTTTACCAGCAGAAATTGGGAAAAAGACTTCATTTGATTGTGACTGGAAGCCCACCCAATGAATTTCAGATTCATTACATTTCTAGTAAGGACAACATACTAGAGTCCTTGAAATTAATCCTTAATGGCATTGTTAGAAAGAAATCTAAGCAAGGTTCATTTCTGAGCTGGGAAAGAACTCAGGTTGTTGAAGCAGAGGTGAAGTTTATTTCTAGAGTGCAACATGCAATAAGTTGTCAGAGGTAGACATGCCAAGCTGTCTGCTACAAGCCCTTTATATATAGGAATACCTTGAATTTGTTTCTTGAAAGTGTGCAAAAGCACACACTTAGTCACATTCTGAGACATTGTGCTTTGCAGTCAGGCACCCCGCTGGCTTTTGGTTTTAGCATTTGTTGATTGAAAGCAGTAATTTCTTTGAGGAAATGACGTTGAACAAAGAGATCTCAGGTTAAAATCAGACAAGGAGAAATATTCACCAATTACTCTACATTAGTGTTTCCCCACTGCTTCTTGATCTTGGTCTAGAGCAGGGGTCTGCAACCTTAAACACTCAAAGAGCCATTTGGATCTGTTTCCCACAGAAAAGAAAACACCGGGAGCCACAAAACCCTTCCCATGCCTGACTATTTCTTGAGCGGCCACAAAACTAGCATATGTAGTTGAATTAAACGTTCTGTTTTCTTCTGAAACTTTTCTTTTCTTCAATTATATCCATGGTTATTGAAAAGTTCAATAAATCGTGTGCCGACGGGTGTTGCACATTGGCGGTTGTGACACATATTTTGAGTGACAGGGAGCCGCAGCAGAGCGGTGAAAGAGCCACATGTGGCTGTAGAGCTGCAGGTTGTTGACCCTGGGTCTAGAGCCTATTCTAACTTGTGATTTTGAACCTTTTCTCCCAATTACTGTGGGAAGAATGTGGAGTAAGGGACTATGATTTCCTTCCCACAGTATGAATAAGGGTTCAGCTTGAATAACAGTCTTTCCTTTTGCACAATTTTCCTCCTCCTCAAAAGTAAGGAGAAAAAAACAAGTGGGTCAGACAAAGTTACTGAGTATGCAACTCATGTGGTCTATTCATACGACCAAGTGATTACGGTACCCAAACTCAGCCGTGGTGCCTTCTACTGTAATCAAAACCCATATCCCTACTCCACAATCAATGTATTTTGTAATTGCAATTGCATTCACTGGGACCACTGTTTGTTCTGCAGTTGAGTTCATCCTGGGGTTCTACGAGAATGTTATGATGATGTATGAACTGCAGACAGTGCCTCCTGACATCCTCTTGCTGCATTCTCCCCACTGTCCTCCATCCTTATTGCATTTCATGGCCTGTTACTGTTGCTTTCCCGAGCAGACAGATATGAGTATAGATGTTCCACACCTCATCTAACTTTCTCATCAGTTTGCCACTGCATGCCCTTAAGGAGTTGATGAAACATTTAAAACAGTCCAACTTTAGCACATCAGTTGAAGAACAGAATCACAGAACAAATAACAAACAAATCTATCTTCGAACCACTTGCAACTGCAAGACAAGAGTATATGAGGTTATCATTTCTATGGTAGTGCTAATTCAGACTACCATTTTCCCCCAAAATAAGACCCTGTCTTATATTTTTTGAACCCTGAAATAAGTGCTTGGCCTTATTTTCAGGGAGGTCTTATTATTTTGGGGGGCGTGGAGCAAGATAGGGCTTCTCTTGCTGTCTTACCTGATTTCCAGTTCTGTGTTTAAATATTTTCGGGGAGGGCTTATTTTTTGGGGGGAGGCTTATTTTAGCACATGTACTCAAAAGCCCAATTGGGCTTATTATCAGGGGATGTCTTATTTTGGGGGAAACAGGGTATATGTATGAACAATAGTAGTTGTATCTTTTTCCATTGTTCTGGATGAAATGTGAATAATGAGCAAAGATCTTACAACAAAAAAACAAACAAACAAACCACTGCAGCAGAATAACTAAGTTGTTTCCTGAATTTCTTTTGTGACATTCACAATCAGCAGCTTGGGAACAGGAACTACCTCTATCTGTGTAAGGAAAATCTGGCCCTGAAATAAACATGTTCATATTCCTTTCTGGATGCGATCAGTATCTGAGGTGAGATGAAATTTTAGTTCCCCTTCAAGAACCTTCCATGTAGCACATAACCACACAATTCACTTAATAACTGCAATGATTTGCTTAACAGCTGTGGCAAAAAAAGGTGGTAAAATGGGGGCACAACTCACTTAGCAATGGAAATGGGCACGGTTGTGGTCGTACCTCAAGGACTACTATATGTGAGCTGGCTACTTTGAGAACTGCCTTCCCCTATTAGAATCAACCTGTCCAACCTGTGCTAGCAAAGTTCTTGCTAGGAAGTACATTGTTATTTTAAATTTTATTTATATGTACCATGGTTGTTTTAGCTCTTTATGGACGTTGCTTTCTACAGCATGGTGTGCCTGCATTGATTTGACAGTGTAGAGGCAGAAAGTGTAACATTCATATTTAATAGCTCTTAATATTAAGCAATTTTTCATGATGTCCAGTTACAATCTATTTTCCTGTAATCTAAAACAATTTTTTTTGTCCAGTCTTTTGCGATATCTCTGAACAATTTTATCCCATTTGCCTTTCAGATACTAGAATACAATTATTTTAGCTACCCATCACCTTCTCTTCTCCAGTGGCTTCAACTTTTCCTCCTCAATTTTTCTTTCCAGACCTCTTTTTTTTGGACATGCTCCAGTTTATCAATACAGGTAGTCCCCGAGTTACAACCCCCAATTGACTCCAAAATTTATGTAAGTGTAAGCGAGACATTTGTTAAGTGAGTTTTGTCCCATTTTGCCCCAGTTGTTAAGGGAATCACTCCAGTTGTTAAGTTAGTAATCCGGTTAAGTGAATCTGGCTTCCCTGTTGACTTTGTTTGCTTGTCAGATGGTTGTAAAAGTTTATTATATGACCCTGGGACACTGCAACCATTGCCAAGCACCTGAATTTTGATCACATGCCTATGGGGATGCTGCAAAGATTGTAAGTGTGAAAAACAGTCACTTTTTTCAGTGCTGTTGTAACTTTGAATGGTCACTAAATGAACTATTGTAAGTCAAGGACTACCTGTATGCTTCCTAAAACGCAGGACAATGCAAAATTGTTGGTATGAACTGATCAACACAGTATAGACTATAGAGGAATAATGACTCAAAGAATGGTATCCAGCGCAGAATTATTCAGTTTTTCTGTCTGCCAATAAATATGTACTTTCTAATTGTATGAAATACTCTTACTTATTTTGCCATTATATTGACAATTCCACACATTTTTTAATATGTGAAAGTCTTTGAAATTATTATTGACATTTTGAGCTAGCCCCGTTAAAGCTTTCAAAGGGGATTCAAGCTTTCTAAGGGAAGTATTCGAATTAACAGATATTTATTATTACATTTATTAAACTCTTTTCTATGCTTATTAGAGACGAGTTATTACAGTTTGTGTAACATTGATCTTTTGCACCTCAATAGTTTATCTAGGATCCCCCCCCTTATTTAAGAGTTATTTTAACAAATGAAACAATCTGCCTTAAAAATTGCTCCCCAACAGATTGAAAAGTGGTACACATATGCGTCTCAATCTACATTTTATTGAAGAAATGGCATTAATTGAAGAAGTAAGGAATTTCAGGTGTGTGTTTAGCCCTCTGTTTAAAATGAAGACACAGCTACTATAATTTATTGCTTTAATATTATTATTAGGTCTATTCTAGGCACATACTAGGAAAAGCAATCTTCAGTTTGAAATGATTTTTTTTTACAGCTGCCTTTTAAGGCCCCCCAAAATGGAGTTTATAATGGAAGTGCTGACACAACCTTATCCACAATATATTGGAGTGAACTGTATAATAAGCAGTTATTATGTATGTGTAGAAATAATGAGAGACCCACTATCTGAAGAGAGCTAATGTGAAATGCTGAGCAATTATAGTTGGTTACACAGTACAGGTTAATGTTCTTTCATAGAGCTACACATTCCCTCGCCCCCTCCCCCTTTTGTCTTACAGAACTCCTAATGAAAATTTGGAGACCTGACGTTAATGATAAGCAGCCATTCACATGTCCTCTGTGTCACGGCTGGACCATTAATGCCTTCCTTCATATCACATTTTGCATAGCCTAAAGCATCTATTAAAATCCTTTGTAAAATTCATGAAACAAAAGTGGTCGGTTGAGCCTAGTGGGAGAGAAAGTAAGCTGCTTATTAGCAAAAAAGTAAAAAAAAAGAAAGAAAAAAAGGCCAATTACAGAGTCAGAGAAGGAAGCTGAGGAAAGAACAGGATGAGAAGTAATTCTTCTTTAGACCGATGGGCTCAAGAAAGAGGCAACTTACATATCATTCAAATACACACACTCTCTCTCTCTCTTTCTCTCTCTCACACACACACGTATGCCCCGCACCACTGAAAGTAGAAGGAAGAGAAAAATATTCTAAGCAGTAATTAAACTGAAATATTGGGAGTTTGAACAGCTCTATAACAATGGAATGAATGCTTTCAGTCGTAGCCTTTGCCCGGCTTCTTACGCAGATGCTAAATTGGAAGGATTGCAGGATGTTCCCTGAAGAAATGGCTCAGGGATAGTCAAAAGGAGCCGGGAGCTCAGGAAATACGTGGGGGAAAAAAATCTGTTTGGTATTTCAAATGCTATAAATTAGATACAAAGGAAGGAGAACCTGCCTGTGGAACAAGCAACATAAAACAGAATAAACCTGCAATAAGATTGCCCTTTTTCTGTTATAAACTTGACATTAAGCCTGTCATGTTCAATGACAACCTAACAGACCTCATTCTTTACCCCCTGGAATTTGAAAGATTGGCAGATGCCATGATTTCCTTAACATCAAAGACCTTGCAGATAATGTTGGTCGTGCTTCCTTTCGGTTCCCCACTCCGCTCTCATACTTGGAGAATCATTGGGTGAGATTTGCAAATTGGGTTGGAGATTTTTCTTTGGTCAATAATTGCTTCTGACTGCCTCAACACCTTTCCCTGACAAAGGGGAAGGGAGACGTGTCTAGAGCTTTTTCTGTTCCTTATATGATTTGCTTTACTAGTCAAAATATTCCCCTACAGTTATAATAATGAGGCGCTTTTCACAAAACAGCTCATTATTAAGAGAGGAGACTAAATCACTGCAAAGTTTGGCAAAACTCTGCCAAACGAGAACTCCAGCGTGTTGTAGGCAAGCTCTCCTTTTCAGATGTTTGGCATATGACAGACGCAATACACAAACTCCTATTTCCTAAAGCCAATTTGGGGTACATTTAATCATTATATTTGAATGGTACACCAGGGTCCTTACAATAAATTCTTCACAACTGTGTTGAGTAGAAAGGAAAGATGTGTGGATTGGTGGCTGTGATAGTGTGGGGCGAAATAGGAGGGCTACAAAATTCAGTACCAGGCTGAATACTAAGAATGGACATGTCTAGTGGTGGGATTCAGCAGGTTCAGGCCAATTCAGGCGAACCAGTTGTTAAATTGCTGGCTGGCCCCTCCCTCCCAGGAGTATCCACATGCCCCATTTTGGCTTCCAGGTAAGTGCAGGGAGGCCTACTAGGCCCAAAATGGGGCACGGGGAGTGTGGTGCAATCCTCCCCCCCATGGCCTGTTTTTGTCCTAGGAGGCTGCAGGGAGGCCTACTAGGCCCAAAATGGACTTGCGCACTGACCCCTGTGCCCCATTTTTGTTCCCAGGGGGGTGCAGGAAGCTGAGTGCTGCCTGTCATACCCCCTGGCCATGCCCACCATGGCCACACCCACCCAAGCGGTCATTAGGGCAGAGAACCGGTTGTTAAATTATTTGAATCCCACCACTGGATATATCTGTGGTATATCCTAGTCAGGGGCTTTCAAAGTGTAGGTCATGAACTCCCTCCAAGAAACACAAGTCAATGCAAGGGCATTGCAAAAGCCAGAGTCCTGTTTGATCATAGCCAGTGCTTTCTTCGTTGTTCTGGGTTGACTAATTGAGACTTGGCTTGCCCAGCCAGAGGGAGGAGGAAACATCCAATCTTGTGAAGCCTTGCCCCTCCCCTCCCCAAGAATAAAGCTTGAAGTTCTCTCAAGAAGCAGAGACTACATTGACTACTACCTCGAGTAGTCAATGTGTTTCTGTTGTGTTTTTTTAGACTCCTTCAGCATCTTCAGCAGTGAGAGCTGTTTACAAGCAATAAAAACCTGAGTCTGGGGACTCTAAAGGGATGTGGGGGGACCCCAAGGAGGTGGGAAAAATAACCAGGCATCAGATGCATGGCAGAATCTGCCTTTCCATTTGGTACTCTCTGTGTTGTTTGTTTGTGAGGAGGAAATTGCACAATAAGTTAACTGAGTGATTATGAACTAGGACTCACCTTCGACTTGGAACAAAAATACTCTTAACCTATTGTAAGGAAAACATCTTTATTCTCCATAACATGGATAGGTTCAGCCTAGGCTGCCCTAACTTTTTGGGCAGATACTGCATGGCCATCTGTAGATTATGGTTTAAACACACACACACATCTTCTGGCATTTCCCAGACTCCACAAAAGGCTAATAAAAATGGTTCTTGATGCCCTTGGTGCCACCATAACAGGATGTGGCTGCCACTGCCTCTTAACTAAACCTTGTGGTCCTTGTATGAGATAATAAACAGGGATTTTTTTAAATTCTTCATCCAAGACCTACTCCGATTATTCTATCTCTCCCCAATGCTGGGAGATTTTACTATAGAAGGAACCCTAAAAGCCTGCAGGTCATCTGTGAACTTAGTGATCTGAAGAAGATGAAGGAGAGTCACTTGGGTAGGACTTGAGACCAATTGGCTTGTCCCAGCACAGCAGGAAGGAAAGCTCAGTTTATCCAAGCAAAGTTCCAGCTGTGGAGGGATGCATCCTCACAGCTGGATTGCTCTCTGAATTTGCTCCTATTCTACCTGCCTCTGCTCATCATTCTATTAAAATTACAGCTTTAATTTAGATTATTTTATTTCCAGGGACAAAGTTCTGTAGAAGGACTGACATTTTATTATTTATTTGATGTATAGATTAATTAATTAAAATCAATTATCGAAAGTAATACACGCATATCTTGCCTACTGTGGAAACAGTTTTATGCAGAAAGATGCTTGACTATCAAATGTTACGGATGAAATGCAGGTGTATGTTGCTTTCTGCCCATGATCATGGCTCATGGATCACTAAAACATTATAGGGTTCATGGTCTCTAGGAATAGGCTGCCTATGTGCAATTATATGAATGTGGAATCCGTTCATGGTTTCCTATGTTCATCGGACAAATAGAAATATTGAGTTGAAAGACTCCTTGGGATTTTTGATACTTCAATGCCATCATTCTGAAGTTTTCATCCCTGTCAAATAAGATCAAAATATCTGTTTTCCTAATAAAGTAGGTCTGTCAGTGAAGTAGTGAATACATTACTTGAAAAGAGTAACATGAGATTAATATGGCTGCATTGGCTTTTGTACTGTAGCTGTAATACATGAACAGAATGGTGAAGTGGTCCAAAGTTCACACAGACCTTGCTTACATTATCTAATAGAAATAAATGTATGAAAGATTACGGTCTTCTCATTCTGCTTTGACGTCTGCAGAAAGTGTTCTCATTGTACACAGCCTTCAATAGGTTCCTATCAGTGGTGGGATTCAAAAATTTTTAATACTGGTTCTGTGGGTGTGGCTTGGTGGGTGTGGCAGGGGAAGGATACTGTAAAATCTCCATTCCCTCCCCACTCCAGGGGAAGGATATTGTAAAATCTCCATTCCCTCCCCACTCCAGGGGAAGGATACTGTAAAATCTCCATTCCCTCCCCATTCCAGGGGAAGGTTACTGCAAAATCCCCATTTCCTCCTGATCAGCTGGGACTCGGGAGGCAGAGAATAGATAGGGGCAGGGCCAGTCAGAGCTGGTATTTACCGGTTCTCCAAACTACTCAAAATTTCCACTACCGGTTCTCCAGAACTGGTCAGAACCTGCTGAATACCACCTCTAGTTCCTACCTATAAAAGGTTGAAAAAATGAGGGTATATGATTAAAACATAGATTATGAATCCAGGATCTGTGCACACAGGAAGCTTGAAGGTTTTAGAACAAATATTCTCATTATCTGTATGAATAGCTAAACAATATGCTCTGCAGTTTTTAAACATTCCCTGATTTCTGTGTTTATTTTCTTTCCCTATTACTGTAATGTGGTAATCTTTAAGGCACAAGATAGCTGCTATAGTTCCACTCTGTCTCCTGCATATCTTTCTTACACCATCAGAATCACTTCCAGAGTAATTTCAGTCCTTCTTAAATTAACACATACTTTTTTAATTAGTACCTCCTAATCCAGGAATTCGGAAGTGGATTTTAGTATCAATAAGCATCATTTATGATGTGTGAAGTAGGTTAGACATTTACTGCTGACTACTTCCAGACCAAATCATAACAAAATCATGACTTTCCCCAAACTTAATGAAGAATCAAACTCACTACTTGTTTTTGACTTGTAACCAATCAAAGTGTGATGTGTTGAAGGGTCTCCACTCTTCCTCTAAGCAATGAGTATTGATTATCAAATGTGGTAAAGTTTGTTCTGGCAAATCAAACATAATCTAACAACATTGAACATATCCATTTGGAACAAATATACAGGAATTTTTAAAGGAAAGTTCTTCCCCCAACTCAAACCTTTTGCAAAGTACTTCTGGGCTTGAATTCATAGAGAAATAAAAAGAGAGAACATGAGCTCATGTCTGATCAGTTGTAGGTTGGGAGCTTGGCTAGCAACTCCACATATTGCTAGGCAAATGGGGCAAGAAGCATGTTTAGCTCCCAGACTTACATTGCCCACCATAATCAAATCATATCAAGCAGCGTTATGCTCAAGTGAGATTTTATCCAGTGATACTTTGACAATGGATACCAGGGGGAAATAACATTGCGGCTGGGCCTGCCTTGTTCTTTGTTTACATTAGTCATATAAACTGGTGTCTCTCATGCAAATCAATACAAAAATATATACCTTTATAGCTGCTAAGACCCACAGAAACTAGTAGGAAGTCACATGGTATTCTTTGACTGCAATCCAGATCTTTAAGCAAAGGCACATTTCCATACATGTTTTGCATGAGCACATGCTGTAAAGGTCAGTTGTACCACAATACATTATAGTTGGAGATTTCGAATTCAGACATTACTCACACCTGGGAGTAAGTCCCTCTGAACTGAAGTAGCAGTAACTCATAGAAATGCACTGTCAAGTTCCTATTCCCAGATTCTTACTTCTACTCCATCAGCAAAACACAGTGACCAAATTAGGAGCAAAAGCTTTGTGCAATACAGTCAATTGGATGATAAACATGGGCTTCAACAGACAAACCATTAAGAATTAAGCTCAACTGAGAAGCAACTTTGTTTGTGTGTGTGGGTGGGTGGGTGAGTGGGTTTACTCACATAAATTAGAGACAGCAGATCTCCAGTTAAAGCAGGTCTGAGAATTAAGGTTCATGCATTCTTTGGGCCAATAGAAGGAAACCCCACAGGAGCTCACAATCTTGCACTTAAGTTCAGTGGTGTCATGGTGATTCAGCAGTACATGAATGGTTCTTCCTCATCACAAGTTTATTGGTGTGGCCCATATCTCTTTCCTTGGAGATCCTGTGCCATCTACCTTCTTAGACTGTCGGATGTCCCTTGCTATGTGTGTGGCATCACCCTGCTTCTATAGTTGGCTCATTCTATACATCTAGAGTGCACCGTCCCAAGATCAAAGCCACCTCCTGTGGACTGATGATACTGGACCTCTTTGACGGCTCTTCTCCTAAAATCAGACTCACTTCTGGTGCAGGAGAAAATGCTACAAAGATAATTTTGCAATATTAATTGTGGATCTGTTCTGTTGGATGAGTGGTTTTCCCTTTGGAAACAGCTCTTGCTTCATACACCTCCTAGCTCCTCAACTCTCTTTTTTCCTTCTTCGTTCCCAACATTTCACCCTGGATTTTAAAGTTAGCAAAGGGGTGGCTTTGCAGCCCTATTCACAGTAACTGACAAAAAAAAAAAAAAACAGAGATAATGATAGAGGCACTGGCTGCATGTTGATTTGAGGACTCTCTAATTGGTCTGCTGGAAACGATAATATCCATTACAAGGTCATCAGCAGTAAGGACACTTACAGGGTAGTGCAGCAATCCATATGAGGGTTTATGGAGAGATATCTCTCCAGTACAGTAGTCATCTAACGTATGAAATGAGGTTGCAACCTTTCCCTTCTTCTTCATGTAATGAGAGACCTAGCATGGGCAGCATCGGTCTTCCAGATGCCCAGTCTTTCTCATTCCTTCATCTCCTTCTCTTGTCCTCTCTCTTGGTCATCACTACTCCCACCTCTTCCCAGAACACAGAAGCTTCATCTTTTAAGCTCTCAGGCTCTGATTCAGCTTGTGGCTCAAACTTTTCTAGATTCTTCTTCTTCTGAACCATATCTTGAGGTAAGACACTTCCATGGAACTCCAGTAAAGACCATCCAGGTTCATTATTATACCTCGAAGTAAAATGAAATGAAATAAAAGCAAAGTTTAGTTGAATGGGTTTGTGCATAAATTTCAATTCTGAACCCATTGGTCATTAAAAACGGCCATGGAAGCCTTTATTTCAGATTTCCCTAAATTTTAAGTTCTGACCAGCCATCTCCAACCTGCTGACCCTGTTTTTTTCCCAGTATTTAGCTCCCCAAATGTACAGTAAAGTCATGAAGATGGAAATTATGTAGTTCCACTATATTAGTTGAGCACAAAATTGGGGGATTTAGTCTCGCAGTCAGTGAAAACAAAACAAAGCAAGAATCTGTGGGGGAGAGAGTGAAACTCTTAACTGAAGAATAGATATCAGCCAAAAATTACTCTGCATATATATTTAGATCAGATTTAAAAAGTTCTTACCTTTACTTAAGATATTTCCATTTATTCTACCAGCTGAGCTATCACTCTTCCATGGTTTCATTGTTTGGAGGTGTCCTTGGTGCTCTCTGAACTGAGTTGTTTTCTTGCAGATGTTTCATTACCCAAACTAGGTAACATTATCAGGGCTAGCTTCATTATCTTGCCATTTTTAGTCTCTCTTTTACTTCCAGATTGATATTATTGCTTTTCTTTTTTTAATTGTAGTTAATTATGCTTTAGTACAGTAACTCTTTCCTTGGAAACATAATTTTTTATTATTATAAAAAGACTATGGATCACTAAATTAAGCATCCTTGATGGTCAACCCAAGTTACACTGCAGTAGGTCCAGAGGTGGTATTCAGCTGGTTCTGACTGGTTCTGGAGAACTGGTAGTGGAAATTTTGAGTAGTTCAGAGAACTGGCAAATACCACCTCTGACTGCCCCCTCCATCTACTTGCTGCCTCCCGAGTCCCAGCTGATTGAGTCCCAGCTGCTGGCTGGGTCTTCTTTTGTTGCCCTGCACACGGAGCTGGAAAGCAGGTTAGTGGGGTGGGGAGGGAATAGAGATTTTACAGTATCCTTCCAATGGAGAGAGGTGGGAATGGAGATTTTGCAGTATCCTTCCCCTGTCATGCCCACCAAGCCATGCCCACTAAGACAAGCCACTCCCACAGAACCGGTAGTAAAATATTTTGAATCCTACCACTAAGTAGGTCCCTTGTGATAATGCAGAAATACAATATAAACAGGGGTGGGATTCTACTGGTTCGGATGATCAGCTGGGAGCGAACTGGTTCGTCCCGATGATCAGATGGGTCCACCCGACTGCCTGCGCTATTTTCCTACCTTTATCTTCTCAGCTAATTCACGCGGCAGAGCAGATTGCTGCGCCTCAGCTGTGTTTCTCCGCTGAAGAAACGTGGAAGTGAAGATTTCTTCAAATTTCTTCAAGATTTGTTCAAATTGTGCATGCGCACGCAGCGTGAAGCGCACAATCACCGAACCGGTTGTTAAACCGGGAGGTTTATATTCACTACTGAATATAAATATGGCCAATATATCATACATGCTTGCTTAGAATTAGAATTCAAAGAGAGACACAATATTTTAATGCTAATCTAAAGATAGCCCTTTGAGTAAAGATATTTCTAAAGCCTTAAGGTCATCCCCTACATTGTTGGATAAGCTTTTGTCTTTTGAAATACTTGCTGAAATAAAGATATTATAGAGGTAGACAGAGAAGCCTGTTTTCTATTACTGACACAGATGCTTCTTGACCTTATTTTGCCTCTTCCAGTTTTCTGTCTTCAAATAGAACTCCTACCGCGCCTTGCATAAAACAGACCAAGACATTTCACATATGGTATAAAAATAATCACATTGTAATTTCTAAATATGGGAATAATTCTTTACTTCTCCCCAGTGCATTGTAAGAACTTTCAACCCAATGAAAATGAGATAAAATAATAGATGGCTGGATTGGAATGATTCTTATGGCGAAGGAAAATTACCAGGTTTCAGTTCTCTATTGAAAGGCCCTGTTCTTCCTTTATGCTTCTGATTTATGTTGCTGTCTCAAAGAAGAACATTTGTTAACAGTAGATTCTGAAGGGGAGTTATCTGGCTAGAAGTAAGTCCAACTATATATTCAACTATAAGCCAAGGCATAAACAGTATTGCAATGTGGGCCATTTCAAGATGGGTTGGTTTATTTACAGTGAATTTCCAGCATATATTCATCCATAGGTCTTTGCCTTTCTATTTCTGCATTATTCTGCTCTTCAAAAAATGTTTATAGTAGCATCCCAATCCAAAGTTTAATCAAATCCAACATCGCTTAGCCAAATTTGGTTAGGTGCTGCCACCTGAATTTATATATCCTTCAGAAAACCTAATTTCAATTCTAATCAGATACTGAAAGCCAATGCCTTCCTGTAAAACTGGTTGAGAACAATATTTTTATTTTCTGTTCTTTCTTTCTCCCACAGGTACAGTTCATGCTTTATATACTGGAGGCACCCAGCTGAATCCATAGCATCTATAAGTAGGGTTGGGAAAGGTTCCTGCCTGAAACACAGAGAGACTACACAGAGAGATTGTCCTGTTTATGTAGTGTATATTAGAGGTGGAGAGCCTTTGAGAGCTGTATGCAACCAAATTTCATTTTAATGTATGCCGATTAGTGTACATTCAAAGGGACAATAAAGTTATTCTAAGTCTAAGTCATTACAGCCAGTCAGTTGTTGTTGTGGTTGTTAGCTGTGAAGTGTCGGACCCCTTGTGACCCCGTAGACAACCCCAGAACTTCCTGTTCTCTACTATCCCCCAGAGTCCATTTAAGCTTACGCTGACTGCTTCAGTGACTCCATCCAGCCATCTCATTCTCTGTTGTCCCCTTCTTCTTTTGCCCTCAATCGTTCCCAGCATTAGGCTCTTCTCCAGTGAGAAGAACCATGGTCTGAAAAACAATGGCCTGACTTCTAGTGTTGAGTTCTGTCTTCCTGAAGTCAGAGAAGTCAGGAGAGCTTTATAAGTACGACTCCCATTGTACAAAACAGGGGTCTCCATCCTTGGCATCTTTAACCTTGGAGGACTTCAACTCCCAGAATTCCCAGCAGAGAAAGAAAACAAGCACCAATACACAACTTCAAGAGCATGTTGGGGTTTGTAGAATATTTCTCCTTCCCAGCTCAGCTTTTAAAAATAAACTACATCTATCACCATGCTGATAACAATTTTCAAAACTGTATCTCCCCGTAGTTTCACTAACATGTTAACCTACTTACTGCAATTAATGCTTCATTAGTAAGGCTAACTAACTGTTGCTGTGCCCTGTAATGATTTGCCAGGTTTTCTATATACAAGTACATAATCAATGTTTTCCAATTACTGCTATAGTGCAACCACTATTTCAAATAAACTAGATAATAATACAAACCTATTACTGAATCTGAAGTAGCAAAGGCATTTAATTGCCAGCCAGTTCTTCTCAGCTTTTAAAATTTTTCACACTAATGAAGTGTCATACAAAAAAGTTGTATTGATTTTTCCACCACATGGCTTCAACCACAAATATGTAATTATCCCTTTTATATCTAGCAGGGGGATTAAAATAATCTATAGTATATAGCCTTTACTTATCCCTGATGGGTTTAGTAGTACTTTTACCCTTTTCAAAATATGCAGCATTTTGATGAATGAACTTTCAGTAAAATGTTGCTTTATCTGCTTCATATCTTTAGTGTGGTTTTTTTTTAAAAAAAAAACCTGGCTGGTGGGCAAGCAGTGGAATGTTAAATCCTAGTTTTCCCTAAAGCTATCAAATGCTGCAGAGATATTGGAGTAATTTTCATAGCAGTTAAAATTGCAGCAAGACTGCAGTCAATATTCTGTAAATTTACTCACCACTAGCTCATATTAATATTATTGATGTGACTGAAGAGTGGCTTATATTATACTTTATGGAATTTAGAAGTAGCTTTACTACTTTTAAATAAAATGTCATAAATAGAGTATTGGAAATTGTTCAAGGAGGCCACCCTCTCAAATCACCATTCAGTTGAGTTGGGTCAGTTACCGTCTCAGCACCCGATCTACTTCACAGGGCTGATGTAAAAATAAAATAGAATAACCATATCAGACTTCGTATCAAGAAAGGCAATGCATTTCAATTCTCCAGAAACTCAGCATTCAATAACTACCTAGGAACAGGAGTTTCACAGACTCAATGCCTATAGATAGATTACTTGATTGAAGAGAAAAGTACAAACAGGAAGTCCTTGACCTCTGACTACAACTGAGTAACTTAGTAATGGAAATTTTGGACTCAGTTGTGGTCAGAAATCAAGGATTTCCTGTATGTATTTTTCTCTTAGTAGCAAGACAGTTGTTAAGTGAGTTGTGCTCCATGTTATGACCTTTTTGCCACAGCTGTTAAGTCAATACACACACACTCATGCTTATGGTGTTATTCTGCCCCCTCCCAAAATCCATTATCATTGCTTTTAATGAGAAACTGTATGGAGGAAGGATGTATCTTGTCAGCCATGCAATTTTCCTCTTGTCAACTGTTCCAGAAAAGAGGCCAATGCATACTACATGAGGAAGGAGGAAGCAAGTAATTACTGATTTTTTCTACTTTTAACTGTACCATGATTTTTATCACTTGAGACACGATAATTCTGGGGTAATTCAGCACTTACTGTGGCTGAATTTTCCTTGCCTGCTCTTAGCATTCTGCTGCTCTCCTCTCTACTGTCTTTCTTGAGACAGAAGGTGACAGTGACTGCTTTGTTAGAATAATCTTTCAATAAATTTCTATAGCTGAGCTCCAAGCTATCCACAGGACAAACAGTGGCTTCTGCAAACCCCCAACAAGTTGGGTCTTCTTATATTTGTCTTTATGGTTGTATTACTTTTTATCATGGTAAAAAGTATGTATATACACTGAGAGCATACGCACCAAGACAAATTCCTTGTGTGTCCAATCACACTTGGCCAATAAAATTCTATTCTATTCTATTCTATTCTATTCTATTCTATTCTATTCTATTCTATTCTATTCTATTCTATTCTATTCTATTCTATTCTATTCTATTCTATTCTATTCTATTCTATTCTATTCTATTCTATTCCATTCCATTCCATTCCATTCCATAATCAGCTTGGGTTGTGGCAGGCAGAGAATAAAAAACTACCTTTTCCCATTTTCCTTGTGATGATCCTGATGAAATTATGCCTAATGCACACGTAGAAGGCAAAAATCTATCTGCCACTGAAAGGGTTGCAATTTTGCTGTTATTCCTATATGAGCATCTTAAATCTGCAGGCTTTTCAAAAGCCATTTTGCAAAGAAAGAATAATCAATGGGGAATAACAAAAAAAAATCTTCATAACTGTAGATGTTGATCAGATCTCTCGTATGAGAATACCCATGTGGGTATCTGCCTACTATTTTCTGTATATGTAGTGTTAATAATGTATAAACAGGCAATAAATTTGAGGAAATGCAGCATCACAATATTTTGTTTCTGTTGGTATGCATCAGTTAGAAATTCAATAGGAGCATCTCTTGGCAAGTATTATAGATTGACTGTAGACCTGTTGAATTTTTAGCTGCACAAACTAACATGAACCCTCAAGATAATGAGAATTATATTAGGGAGAATCAGGTAGAAATCCACTAAGCACATTGTAATAAGGGCTGTGGAGGATTGTTGACTCATTTCAGTCTGCAGAATTAAGGTCGTAGGTGAGAAATTTGCAACATGTATATGTGGCATCATATCTTGAAGGACATCTCTGTTAAATGACTAGAAAAGTTGCATCTCTTCAGTATCTACCTGGGTATAACCCTGTCTAAAGCAAGCTTATCTTGAAATACCAACTACAAGGAGTGAATTGAAGGGAATATTAATTCTAAATTCACTGTGCATCAGAGGCTTGGTAAAATCTTTATATCTTATGCTGAATAAATCTTAACTGCTTAATTTCACATTTTCTGCCTTTTTTAAACATCCTTAGTAGAAATAGGAATAAGGTTAATGCTATCATCTCAAAGTGAAGGCTTTTTTATTCTGAAACACAAACATACAGGCAATAGGATATAATTGTCAATAAACTGTGTCCCCAAGTGTAAAGATAGGTTTATTTATTTATTTATTTTATTTTATTTTATTTATTTATTTTGTCAAGCATCTATAAGATAACAGATATAAGTATAAACATGATTATGAATACATGAAATGGATACGAATAAATGGGGACATTAGGACAGGGACGGAAGACACGTTGGTGCGCTTATGCCCGCCCCCTAAAGACCTCTTAGGAATGGGGTGAGGTCAACAGTAGACAGTCTAAGGTTAAAGTTGTGGAGGTTTGGGGATTAAACTACAGAGTCAGGTAGTGCATTCCAGGCATTGGCCACTCTGTTGCTGAAGTTGTATTTTCTGCAATCGAGTTTGGAGCGGTTTACTTTAAGTTTGTATCTATTGTGTGCTCGTGTAATGTTGTGGTTGAAGCTGAAGTAGTCATTGACAGGTAGGACGTTGTAGCAGATAAGTTTATGTACTACACTTAGGTCAGACCGAAGGTGGCGTAGTTCTAAGTTATCTAAGCCCAAAATGTCAAGTCTGGTAGCATAAGGTATTCTGTTGCGAGCAGAAGAGTGGAGGACTCTTCTCGTGAAATATCTCTGGACTCACTCAATTGTATTAATGTCCGATAAGCATCCAGACAGATGAGCTGTATTCGAGAATTGGTCTAGCAAATGTTTTGAATCTCTAGTTAGCGGTACAATATTACCAGAAAAGAAGCTACGCAAGTTTCCCACAAAGTATTGTCTGCTACATTCCAGGCAAAACCCCCAATAACTGCTTTATGGAGGGAGTAAAAGTTAGAAATAAATAAAAAGGAGGAAGATATATCTCCTTATATTCTCTATTGAATGAAGGAAGATATTCCATGCATCATGGAGACAATCTGACATTTGATTTATATGACTTTATTTTTATTCATCATTGCTAAAATAATTGGTAGCAAAACTTTCAGATCATCTCTGTCCTTTTTTCTCGTGAAATGCCAAGGCTGCCTTCTCAATGCTTTTTTCTTTTCCTTTTGGGGAGAAGTCATGGTCAGGGTGACTGGATGGAGCTGAGCATTTACTGGCCAGATGCCCTTCCTGATGTCATGTGGAGTTCACAGCAGATATTTTTTTTTCTTTGCGTATACTATCATTAGAATAATAAATAATGACAGAGCTTTTGCTTTTAAAACAGAAAAAATGACCCATACACCTTTAAATGAAACAAATTGGTTTGCATAAGGAAAGGATAATATTGCAGGTAATGTTCAATCTGGTGTCATTCAACTTGGGATGTGAACATATCTTCTAAAACACTTCACCTGATCATAAATGGCCATTGACCGTTGACATGAAGCCATCAGAGTTATATTATTGACAAAACTTTCAGCTCCCCATCTGTTTCACTGAACAAGCATCATATAGCTGTCAGTTCAGGCAAAGCACAAAACTGATGATCACCTCTGACATTTCTCTTTCAATGTTTATGGAAACAAAACACCTTGAGGTTGGGTTTTTTTTTTTTTTGAACCCAACTGTGGCAACTGCAGAAGCTGCACATCCTCCCCACGTCCCTGTTTTATGAGCAGTAAAAGATTTCTTTTTTGAAACGAATGGCAGCCTTCTTTTGTTTCTCTTTGAATAAGGTATTTAACAATAATAATAATAATAACAACAACATTATCTCACCACTGCACATGTGGTACTGTTAACACATTGAATACTGTATAGTCTAACATGAGATTAAAAAATGCCTCTATCTAATTACACTTTATGTTCAGTCAAATGGTAACTTGTGTTTTTTAAGGACATACTGTATTCTGATTCTCAGATACATGATCTCCTGTTTTTTAAAAAATACTGCCAGAATATTGTATGTTATGGAAGAACCTCTTGCCATGGTACAGAATGGTAACTGTTCTCCAAAAAAGACAAGTCAAGAGGGAATTATAGTTCGAACCCTGGGCACAATTATTTGGGAAAAAAACCTCCAACTACTGCACTTCTGAGTAGATAGGCATAAGGTGGTGTGGCTCATGCTACAACAATGCATAGAGGATCCCTATAACCAGACTATAGACTTCAATAAATAACTCATGGCCGATGGTATTAGACCATCAATTGGAGCACCAACAAGAATGTCTTCCTTATCACTCACACCACTATTAAAGATTGTTCCACAGTCATAAGTGTTTAGGGGTAAGCAAGGAAGCAAACAATGAAACTTCATTTGTGGTATCACAGTACAAACCCTGTGACTTACATACACACATCCAATGTCAGGTCGCAGGTATGAAAGATCAGGGTTTCCATCATAAAGTTGTAAAGCACATCTCTTTCTTTTTCGTCATCGTGATTTGCGATGGACGTCTATGCCTGCAGGTTGACAACAGTCATTTTTCTGCCAACCTACCTCAGTCAAAACATAGCTAGGAAATCAGTTTCTCTCAAGAACACCAGACTATAATCCACCACCCACTCATATTTTCAGTTTAGAAAGAAAATAATAGGAACTACAACTTTTTTTTTTTTGAGATGACCTGAAGTTGGCAGTGATTAAAATAGCACTGCAATGTGGGTGAGGCCAGTATTTCTGGGGCTGGGATTCCTTGGGTGGGTATAGGGACTTTGGGCATATTATCTATTAAGCTTGAATCAGGGTTTACCTTACTCTAATTTTGAGCAACATTGAACTGAGATATCTGCAGGACTATATTAAAAAAGTTCAGAGGCTAGATGTACTCCTGAGACAAATTCCTGTGTGTGTAGGATCCCTGTCTCTAGGAAATTGATTCTGCCTAAATATATATAGCACACAAACTATTTACTTATGACCCAATGCTTCCGTAAGCAGAATACTACAGTATTGCTGTTCTTCCTGAATCTGTTCCTTCCACATTAAAAGGTGAGTGTATATCAAATCGCTCAATAGTGGCTTAAAGACAACAACTACAACCCCCAAATAAATTACAAAAAGTCCCAGTTTTCTGCCTCTGGGTAGTTGTTAATTTTTTCTCCTCTCATAACTCCAGTCACAATCATTGCTCCTTTACCATGTGGGGAGGAAAAAGCTATCGCATTTCCCAAAGTTTAGAGAAACGTGTTCAAGGTGCTAACAATGCACTGCTAGGAGCTGCTGAGAACTCTGCAGCAGATAAGCGAGATGTACATAGTTTCAGCCCCACATATTTTCATAGGCCAGAAAAAAATGTGGAGAACCGGTAAATAATATATGGGACATATTTTTTTTCAGAAGGAGAAGGAGTTCCTGTTTTGTAACAGTCCTAAGTATAACATTTCACCTTCCTATTTGGGCTGGCTTGTATTATCAGTCTTTTTCCCCCAAATCCAATTTATTTGCAAAATGAGAAACTCAGGCCTAATTTTGGCCCAACAAAAACCTCCATTGGATCGCTTCCTGCTGGCAGCAGTTCGCTTTAGCCCTTTCCGGATCTGGCCCAATTAGTTGCTGATTGCCAGGCAGCTGGCAAAAGCCACCTGACACTTGTGATGGTGACTTAGAGGTCATCTCAGGCTCCTGGCCCTGTGTGGACAGAAAAGAGGATAATTTATGCTAACCATCCTCATTCTACCACCCACCCTTCACTCCTGACTTTAGCTTTTAGATTGCATTATGATTTCAGACTTGGAACAACATAAATTTTCTCCAAATGTGTAGTAATTCCTTGGTGCAGTCTAAAGTTATGATTCATTTATACTGGAGTGACAGCATAATACCTAGGTGTCAAAATCTATTAAAACTGTTCAATGTCTTCTGTTTATTTTTAGAACCAATTGAGACTTAACTGATGGTGAAAAATATACAGTCAAGTGTGTTTACTTCACCTTTACAAAGAATCTGTTATAGTCCCAATTAATTTGTTATTCCTGTCACAACCAGTACTGGATACTTCAAAACTGTCATTACTGTTTCTGCCTATTTGGGGAGTGGGGGTTGGTGGGGAGCCGTTTTTTATTTTGCTATGTGGAACAGCTTTCTGTTTGTTTTTAACCCACTCTCTGATGCCGGTATAATCGTTTCACTTGGTTTTTAAACTGTACATCACTTTGTAATTGAATTAACATAAATGCACACTTAATAATTTGCTATCCTGAGCGGTTAAAGCAGACTGCTATCATTCCCTGCCCCCGCACTTTGATTTTCCATATAACAATCAGGTCTTGTTTTCTGTGCTGAATTTAATGGAGTCCACAGAAATATCTTTTGTATACCTCAAGATGATGGGCCAGATGGAAAGCATTAAATTAGAAAGTACTTAGTGAGGCAGTTGTAAGCACCAAAGAATTTTTTTTAAATATATAAGCCCAGAATTGACTTCCTACTATTATTAATTACTAATTAATAATTCTTCTCTCAAAGAAACCCAGTATAATGTTTTTATGAGTGGGGAATATGGGAAAATATATATGGTGTATATATCTTTAAACCAAACATGATATACTTGAGAGGTTGATGTAATCAGAAAAAATAAAAACAATTCACCAAGGCAACTGAAAATATTACTGCTGAGATGAATAATTGTCTGCAAACACATATGTGAGAGTACTGTAAAAGAAAAGAAGGAAAGAAACTATTATCCATGCAATGTCCATGCATTTTCCTCAGAGAGATATTAAAATAAAATTGCAATAGCATGAAAATAAAACGTGAAATACTGGAGACCTTACTTTTTTAAAAAAATGTCAGTTATGATAGATGTCACTGACACATCCAAGATTGCTAATTATGATTCAGAGGTGTATGAATATGTTTGAAGTTATAAAGAATGGTGAAACACATAGTTTCCTCCACTTCTTAAAACACATGAAGGTCAGTGATGAAATTCAAATTTTTTACTACCAGTTCTGTGAGTGTGGCTTGGTGGGCGTGGCATGGTGGGCATGGCAGGGGAAGGATACTGCAAAATCTCCATTCCCTTCCCACTCCAGGGAAAAGATACTGCAAAATCCCCATTCCCTCCCCTGGGGTAAGGATATTGCAAAATCTCCATTCCCAACCCACTCTGCGGCCAGCCAGAGGTGGTATTTGTTGATTCTCCAAACTGCTCAAAATTTCTGCTACCAGTTCTCCAGAACCTGTCAGAACCTGCTGGATTTCACCCTTGATGAAGGTAATATTCTGCCTTAACGATCACCATGGTGTTGTCTTCTCCCTCTTTCATTCCATGAACTTGGGGCAGTGAAGATGAGATGCCCATATTACTTTTATAACTATAATTTTAAGTAGTTAGTGGAACTCATTGATTCGGAGGTCTTGGAAGATTGGCTTTAGGAACTGCAGTAGGAAGGCTGACCCCAAAGGAGCCTAGGCAATCTCACATTCAGTGGTTGGCTTTTGGGAGTTTAGAAGTTCTGAGAAAAAGCTTCTGGAAAAAGTCACTCATCTGGTAAAAGGTCTCAGCAGGTCTCAGGCAACTGTGGTGAAACACAACTGGTGAGGGAAAGGTTGGATAACACAATGTTCTGCTATGACATTATTACTGAGCTTCACCTCATTTTTTACTGTAAATATGTACCCTGTTTCATTGTTTTTCCAAAATAGCTTGTTTTAATTTAAAACATTTTTGTTCTGCCTCTCTGATATTCCAATTTGTTCACAGTATTTAAATAAATTAACATCATTGAGAACTAATTAAACAAAGATAAAATATATACAAAGATTTTTAAAAAGTGGCTTTGTTGTGCAAAAGCTCTTTGGGAAATTAGGGTGGGGCAGGGATGGATGCAGGGTCTTGTTGCCACTAAATAAAAATTCTGGTGGACCTCTTCTATGAGAGATCCAGAGCAGGACTGCTTTTCATCAATGTTATCCCTAAGAGATATTATGCAAAATCAGTCGTTCCAATCCAAGACTTTAAGTAGCATGTGAGAATTTGACTCTTACTTCCAACAAAAAGAAAAGGCTTCCAAAGACTAAAGAAAACAAGACATAACATAAAGCATGCCTAAATACAGTTATCCCACCAACTAAGGCTTAAATCCCATTGAAAGCAAATGGTCTTGATCTTAATTTATTCTTAAAAGTCAGAGGTTCTTTTAATCCTGTCTTCCATACAATAGACAGAACTTTGGACTCAGGAGGAAATACTAAATTGAAGCCTAACATGGAATTTTCCATCTAGTTTCCTGCCTACCCTTCACAGCTGTTCTTAAAAGTTGAAGAATTCTCAAACTCAAATGGGTACATGCCAAGGAGGGAAAAGTTTCAACCTAAATTGGCTTCAGCCTATGGAAGAATTGAATGAGTTAAACTGCTTGAGCCCAATTAGATGATTGACCTGCCTAGCGGTTGCATGGTGAAGTGTATAACTGAAGTTCTAGGCATACCTAGAACTTCATCATATCTAGGCATAGACTCCTCAGGCAAAGATTGGTTTTAAGACAGCAATCCACAAGAAGGGAGATCTAAAGACTTGAGGTTGCCCTTATATCAATAGCAGTAGCTCTGAACTGGATAGAGCAGATCCAAAAGTCACTTTGTCATGTTCTTAGTCATGAAAATATTTACAGACCCCTCGCATCTTGGTGTAAAGTGTTGTAAATCATAAAGTGTTGTACTTTATGATTCTTGACGAATGTATCTTTTCTTTTATGTACACTGAGAGCATATGCACCAAAGACAAATTCCTTGTGTGTCCAATCACACTTGGCCAATAAAGAATTCATTCTATCTATCTATCTATCTATCTATCATCTATCTATCTATCTATCTATCTATCTATCTATCTATCTATCTATCTATCTATCTATCTATCTATCTATATCTTGCTGCTATGGTAAGATGCATTTTTTAAATATCCCAGCCAGAATCATTGTTTCTTTTCAATTGTATTTAAACATACAGAGTAGGGGATGCAAATATGCATTCTGTTTAAGGTGGCCATTTTTTCTTCTTTTTGATGGCCATTGTAACAGTGACTAAAGATAGAGAGATGAGCTTAACAAATGATTCCTCTGAATGATGAATCAGAAGAGGTAAGCCAGGGCATCTTCCTTTGACAGATTTAAAACAGGACCAAACCAAAACAGTGAAAATACTGGGTTTGTTCCTTTCTCTGCAAGATGGGAATAAGCATTTTTTTACTTTTCTAATGACTTTCTGTGTATATTACTGCAACTGCGGATGAGTTTGGATGCATGTACCCTCTGAGTGACCCAGTGAAAGCAAAGTTATTCACATTTGAGACAGATTAACCTCATTTGATGGGAAATGAGGCATTAACGGTTCTTATACATTATACAATTTTTATTGCAATTTGGATGATTATGCTCTAGAGCTCTAACTATGAAAATTAAGCACAAATATTATAGAAAAATTTGGAACTAGAGATAGAGAATACCCATTAGGACCTCCATGGCTTTCCTTATGCCAATGTAACTGTATTTCATCAGTATATTTTCTAGCGTTTCAGGCTCATGCAGTTTTATGTGTCTCAACTGAGTGCCTCCACATTCTAACAGGACCTATGCAGTGGCAAAATTACCTTATATTTTTCTAACTTCATTCCATTACATCCAATTATGTTCCTTTGCACAACTCCAGATATTTGTGCATTAAAATATGAAAGAAAAGAAAAGAAAAAGGAACATGCATCATAACTGCCACCACTACCCAAAAGGTAAGCAAATATTTTATACTATGTTGGTGGTATTTCTGCAAGATATTAAGTTATGAAGTTTTTATATATCACCCCTGGATTAAGTATTTGAGTTTCTGTTATAAAAGAGCAAGGTTACTCATGATCTGATTTTACAACCCATTTCAACTGAAATACTTGGATTTAAGACATTCATTTGTAGTCAGCAAGAATTAAGTTTAAATCTCCATTTTTCAGATGTGAATGTGGAAATGGACTGAGGACTTTACTAATGCTTGGATTTAGTCAATGTGAATGCAGTCTTGAATATAACTTAGGCGTGCACTACTTTGCAATAGATTGCAAACAGAGTTTAGGGCTTTTCTTTAAAAAACATATTGTAGAAGATAACCTTGTACCTATTTGCATCCCAGAGGGATAATATTTTGCATAATTGGGAGGTGTTTTTGGAATTCTTTGGTACAGTCAATACAGTTCCAAATTTCAAATCTTCCGTGGTTATTTTCAGATAAAATTAGTGTTTTAAGCCTCTAACTAGTGATGGACAGAACATCTGATTCCAATGCTACTTAGAAAATGCTGGCTGTCCATTTGGTTATTGGTCCATTTAAGTTTGTTCTCCTCAATCTGTTGCCATCAAGGGTGAGATTTCTGGCCATTATGGTCTCCAAAACAGGTAATCCTCAACTTATTATCACAATTGAGCCCAACATTTCTGTTGTTAAGTGAGACATTTGTTAAGTAAGTTTTGCCCCATTGTACAACCTTCCTTGCCTCAGTTGTTAAGTGAAGTGCTGCAATTGATAAGTTAGTAACCTGGTTGTTAAATGAATCTGGCTGCCCCATTGATTGTCAGAAGATCACAAAAGGTGATCAAATGAACTTGGGACACAGCAACGGTCATAAATATGAACCAGTTGCCAAGCATCTAA
Source organism: Pantherophis guttatus (assembly GCF_059756535.1). Classification (NCBI taxonomy): domain Eukaryota; kingdom Metazoa; phylum Chordata; class Lepidosauria; order Squamata; family Colubridae; genus Pantherophis; species Pantherophis guttatus. Next base: position 155,350,617 of record NC_142063.1, read on the forward strand.
GTTTTGATCATGGGGAATGTTGCCGAGGTCACAACTGGGAAAAATTCTGATAAGTCAGTTTTTTCAGTGCCAATGCAGCTTTGAACAGTCACTAAATGTTGTAAGTCGAGGACTACCTGTATATCCAAAGGATACCAGACTGAGGAAGATTGCACTGAACAGCACAAGCTTGGCCAGTTATCTCAAGGACTGTATCAATACTGACTTATCCAGGAATTAAGATCTACCTGCAAACCTTGTTCTCTGTGCATTCAACTAGGCCAGAGGTCTTCAAACTTGGCAGCTTTAAGACTTGTGGACTTCAACTCCCAGAATTCTCCAGCCAGCATAGCCATTAGACAAAGGAGGCTATGAAAGACGATTTTCCCAATTTACCTTCATTGACCTTTAGGGAATAATTAAACTATTTTTAATGTTATCATACTTTGGATGCATAATTTTGCTGGTGTCTTGATTTTTTTGGTGGCTATTACATTAGAAGACTATCTAACCTGTGCTCAATTTGTCATGACAGAAAAATAAATATTAAATATTAAATAATTTTTAAATATTATGAAAACAGAACACACTGGCTTTGAAAAATTTTGCACTTAGAGTCCAGGTAGATACTAACTGCCAATTAAACACATAAAGGAATAAATCAAGAATTGGTTTTGCTATTTGCTATTAAATATTTCATCAGTTGTTTCAATGCATTATTTAAACACAAATGAAAAAAGAAACACAGAAAAGTCCATGTGAGTTTAAAATTTTCTCTCAAAGCCATTGCCAAATACAGGTAGTTCTCCACTTAGAACCATTCATATAACCTCATGTTCGGCATTAAAAAAAGTGACTTATGACCATTTTCCACAAAACGACTGCAGCATCCCTGTGATCACATGATAAACATTTAGACACTTGGCAACTGGCATGTATTTATGACGGTTGCAGTGTCCCAGGGTCATGTGATCCCCTTTTAACAAGCAGTCAGTGGGGAAGCCAGATTCACTTAACAACTGGGCTACTAACTTAGCAACTGCAGTGATTCACTTATTTATTTATTTATTTTTTATTTATTTTATTAGTCATATTTCTATGCCGCCCACTCTCCGAGGACTCTGGGCGGCTTACACCAAAGACAGTATACTAAATAGCATATTGCCCCCAACAATCTGGGTCCTCATTTTACCCACCTCGGAAGGATGGAAGGCTGAGTCAACCTTGAGCTGGTGAGATTTGATCCGCTGATCTGCTGAACTAGCAATCAGCTGAAGTAGCTGCAGTGCTGCACCCTAACCACTACGCCACCTCGGCTCTTGCTAAAACTTAGCAAGAAAGGTTGCAAAATGAGGGGAAACTCACTTAACTGTCTTGCTTAGCAGTGGAAATTTGGGCTCAGTTGTGGTCATAAGTTGAGGACGACCTGTAAACTATCATTTTACCTAAAGTATTATAAGCAATGCAGAAGTAGTAGGAAATGTTCCCGTTTGGGTAAGATGTTCTTCCAGGAGTTGTGAGGTGGAATCTCAAAGCTGAACTAGACACGTGTGCAGTGCATACTTTAAAGCCAGCTTTTCACAAATGGGAAGACCTGTATGCTAATGAAATGACGTACAGTAGATACTTGCAGCCCTGTTGATTTCCAGAAATATTTCCTACTAGGAACTAAGATATAATTTCATAGCTTCAAGTGTGCTGTGTATTGTTCTGATCTCTTCTCAGAAGAGAAGAGTTGTTGTATTATTTTTCCCCTTTAAAAATCCAGGAAGTATTTATAAAGCATTCATTCCAGACACTTCCCAACCAGCAACAAAAGTCCGTCATTATGGCCCCTCATTATTAAATGTCTCTTGTTGGATGAAAGAGGTGCTTCCTCCCACACAGTCATTCATCAGCACTTGCCAAGCGGGCTCACATCTGACCTCTGCAGTAATAATGCTGTATCAAATAGGCCAACTACCCAGTTTAGCAACAGAGCAGAGAGCGTAAGCTGGCTTCAAGATTAAGTGCGCTGTTTCAGGTTTTCATTCCCCAGGTGCAATGCGGGCTGATGTTGTATTGATTGCAAAAGTTTACCCGTAAGTATCACAAACAACAATAGCTGGGTCAATGATTGGTGATGCCTGAATATGAATTCCCTTGCGGGAGCCTCGTGCACTCTCTGGGCTACGGCACTATTATAGGATGTCTGAGCGCCAGTTGAATAAAGCTTGCCATGAGAGAAAGAGAGTGAGGATTCGTAGTTTGAAATGACATTTAGGCAAGTTCCACCCGGGAACAGGAAGAGAGACAATGATGCAATTATATATTCCCTAGTTTCAGAGTGCAGCAGAAGCCTGTCATCCCTCAATGTTCTCAGGTTCGCTGGACTTTATTCATAATGCACCAAATACTTCCAGGTACCAAAAGGCTCAGGCAAATTCTAGGGAGCGACATCACTTTAATCCTTTTATGTGAATGGCCTGCTTGATATTTTAAAAAAAAAACAAAATCAGAAAAAAATTAAGGCCTCTGAACATTCTGTATGTGTGTGTGTCAGTGGTGGGTTGCTTCCAGTTCGCTCCGGATCGGGCGAACCGGTAGTAGCGGCAGTGGGAGGCTCCGCCCACCCGCCTGGACATTTCTGCGCATGCACAGAAGCGTCGCGCAAGCGCCCATGATCAAACCAGTAGCAACAGGTTTTGAAACCTGCCCCTGGTGTGTGTGTGTGTGATATTTCATTGAAAGTTTTAAGGACAGGAGTAAAAAAATAATACAAACTAGAAAAAGAAAAAAAAGAGGGAGAAGAAAAAGAAAAAAAGAAAAGATACAGATAAGTAGTTTCCAATCTTATTTACATCAGTTATAAGTACAATTGTAAATGTATGGCTTTAAAGTTACATCATGACTCTCTTCTTTGTATAATCTATCTTGTCCAATCATCAAAACCATGTATCGTAAGAGTTTTTTTCTGTATTAAACAAAGAGTCCATAAAGGGTTTCCAGTATAATAAGTATGAATATTGTCTTTTCTCTAATTAAGCAGGTCAATTTGGTCATCTCAGCAAGTTCTATCATCTTCACCAACCATTTCTCCATTGTAGGCATTCCATATTTCTGCGTACAATAATCTTGCTGTGTTTATCATATATAAAAACAGAATTCCATGACTTTTTCAACTCTTTATATATCAGTCCTAAGAGGAAAAATTCTGGTTTCCATTGTATATTAATCTTTAAAATCCTCTGACTCAACACATTTGAATCCAAAATTTTACAGATTTTTTTGCAAGTTCACCAAGCATGATAAAATGTTCCTTGTTGTTGTGCTCATTTCCAACATAGATTTGAAGTACCTTTATACATTCTAGTTATATTAGTGGTACATCATTTTAGAAAAGTTATATTCATAATATAGAGTAAATTCCATTCCTTTTAAGCACTTATTTTCCATTGCTCCATCTATATATTATAAACCAAACTTTTAGCTCCATTTATCATTGTTTCACTTGCTCTTCTTCTGTTTCAAATTTCAACAAAAGTGTACACATTTTAGAAATAACATGTTCATCATTTGTACATAATTCTATTTCAAAGTAAGAATATTCAATACCATAAATTATTTTGTCTACTTTGAACCTTTCTGATTACTGTAAATAGAAAAATCATTGATAACCATGTCCCTCTACCATCAGATGTTCTCTTGATTTTATTTTGTATTCCCCTTGATAAAATTCTAGTGACTCATGGTATGTTTACTATTTGTGTTTGCCTATTATTTCTCATCTGTAAAATGTTTCTTCTTCTGAGAGCCACAAAGATGCTTGTAGGTTTTGTGTATTCAATATTTTCAATATACCACATATAATATAGTGATTTTTTAAAAAAAATCTACATTAACCTGGACTTTATCATACCACAAATATCCATCTTGGGTCATTCTAAGTCAAAAATCCATCTTGGGTCTAAAAGTCTTCTATTTCTGAGCAACATACCTTTTATCCAAACCAAACAGCAACCTGCAAAGTACAATTTCAAATCAGGTAAACCCAATCTTCCTGTATCCCTTGCTTCTTGTAACAACTCATATTTAACTCATGGTTTTGTTTCTTTGCCACACAAACTTTGATATATTCTTTTGCCACTGTGTAAATGGTGCATCAGTTGTCAAAACAGGTATTGCCTGAAACAAAACCATCATTCTAGGGAAAACATTAATTTTTCACAGGAAAATTCACAGAATCACAGAAATTCTCCCCAACAATAACAATTGTAATTTCTCCTATTGAAGCATATGTTTTAAAACTTCATTACATGTCTTAACAAAATTATTTTGAAATAACATATAATTCATATTTGTCATAGTGAATAACTAGATATTTTACTATTTTCTCAATCTTAAACCCATTTTCTTTATCAATTCTTTTCAACCTATATTTTCATGGGGGGGGTTGTTAACATCTTTGCTTTCTGATTATTCATCTGCTAGTGTGCCAAACTCTTAATTTTTCATTTTATGTGCCTGTGTGTGTGTGTGTGTGTGTGTGTGCGCGCGCGCATGAATTGGACTGCATTCATTCATACCAAGCTCGTACCTAAAGGCACAAGAGTATTACATGTTAATGACTAAGAGTTCCTAATCATGTAGCTATTTTCTTATAGTAGAAATTTTACTCATGATGTCATACTGAATTTCTTTTATTCTTTTTCTTGACTTGTCCTTCCCTTCAAGTGCTGCTTCAGAATACTTTCCCCTTTGAAATTGCCCCATACTTTTCCCCAACAGTATATCATCATTAAAACCATGCTGTCGACTCTTTAAATGTCCATTTACAAGTAATAGAATACATCTGAGCAGCATTGCCTAGGGTCTGAGTAATTTAAGAACCAAGGTACTTTGTTGATTTAATTGATATTATTAAAAAATAATGTGATATATCCATCATTAGTATTCCAGTTACTATATTAACATTATATATTTAATGAGTAGTTCACAACAGCCAATTTGGAAAAAGATTTTTATTGAGATTTTATCCTGCTGCTACATTAAAAGGACATTTTTGCAGATTTCTTGCTCAAAAACCATTACACTTCTCTATTCTAATTATTTGCAGTGGAATTATGTGGCAGTCCAGAACTAAGGAAATGAAACTCTGGTGATGGGTTTAGTGTGGTAGCAATTACTTCTTGCCTATTTCACTTTGATATGGGGAGTCAGAAGAGTATCGACACTTTACCAGACTGTGGAGATCTCAGAAATAGTGAGAAGAGGTTTGCTCATCTCTAGTAGACAGTTACTTGAAGAACCATTTTGAAATTCCTCTGCTCACATATAAATCAAATTTGGCTTGATTGAATTCTTAAAAAAAGATTGTTAATCTATACCTGTACCTATTTATGCAATATTTATCCATCATAACGTATATGTATAATTGTGTAGAAATATGATATAGATTTTTAGTATGATGTTATGTATAAATAACGTATAAGGTTAAAGAATTATACTTTAACATAATTTGTATTAGTTTAAAGTGTTGGAAGATATTTAGAACTAGTGATGTCATATCTATGTCCGATGTTTTTAATTTTGAATGACTAATAAAAAACTTTAAAAAAAAAGATTGTTCTGTGCATGAGCAGAAAAAAATGAATTCTGAAGTAAATTAATTGAAGGAAAATTTGCCTGCAAAAATATGTGGTTATGGAATCAACCTGGGCAATATAGGTACAAAAGTGCATCATCGTAAACATATTTGAGTTTTGAGATGCATATCCCACCTTCATGTTGCATGCAGCTTTCAGTCTAATGCCAATGGATGGCTTCCTCTACCTTAGGCCTTCACATATAAAAAAAAGCTAGCAATAAAATCATTAATTATTAACTAATAACTATTTATCCTCTGGACTGTGTTTAGAAAGAAAGAAATATGTGTCTGTTATTTAGATAACTTCCACTCTAATACTATTTTTGCCCTTTTTATTTTCTGCTAGGGTACTTGTTTTTTTTCCCACCATCCTAGGTTTTTCTTCAATTTTTTTTTACAAATATTTTCTTAGAAGGAAATCCTAGAACTTGAAAACTTATCACTTTTCATTTAACTCGTCAGATATTTGTCCTGACAAGGAATGAATGTATGTGTAATATATTTGTAAGGGAGACAGATTAAATAATTCATTCCACTTCTTTGGAAATAATCTTATTCTCCATTACTGTAACCTTCCATTCTCCATCTTATTCTCTATTTTCCATATCATTCAGTGGATCACCTGCTTTCTAGTCACTTTCCTGCATCTAATGCAGTGGTGGGTTGCCCCCGGTTCAGACCAGTTCACAAGAACCGGTAATAAAACCGCGGGAGGCTCTGCCCACTGACCTGGATGTCATCATAGGTGATCTGCGCATGCAGGTGCGATACGAACTGGTAGTAAAAGTAAGTAGAACCCACCCCTGATCTAATGTACTTTTAACACTTTTTAAAATCATCATTGACTTTAGTATTATTAGTGATAAGCTCCTCAGAATCTTTATTGTCTCTTTTTGTGTGTGGGTGCAAATTCATTTTCTGAAGCAGCTCTTCTTTTCTGTCAAAGCATGCTTGACGATCATTGTTATTAAATACCTCAAACTATGAGAAGTTATAAATATAACATTTTAACTTTGCTTCTATTATTGTGATTTTGAGTTCCTCAGTACTATATAGCAGAGAACTGGACTAGTTATACAAGAATATATACAGATGGAACTCTACTTACAACAGTGACCGTTCGAAGTTACAACAGATAAGAAGTGACTTATGGTCACATGATTAAAATTCAGACGCTTGCCAACTGGCTCATATCTATGATGCTTGCAGTGTCCCTGGGTCACGTGATCCCCTTTTGCGACCTTCTGACAAGCAAAGTCGATGGGGAGGCCAGATTCATTTAACAACTGTGTTACTAATGTAACTGCCGTGATTCACTTAACAACTATGGCAAGAAAGATCATAAAATGGAGCAAGACTCACTTAACAACTGTCTCACTTAGCAACAGAAATTTGGGACTCAATTGTGGCCAGAAGTTGAGAATTACTTGTACCATATTTTGAATGTATAATTTTGTTTTTCTATCTTTTTTTAGTAAAACTACTAAACTATTGATTGTTTTGTGCTTTTTATCCTTGGGGCATTAGGGATATTAATAGCAAACTATTGTGGCCTGCCAGCTGCCAGTGAGCTGGAGGTAGACTCGGACGATGAGGAGATTGAGGAGGAACTTGGGCCAGTTCTGGGGTCTGGGGAAGGCTCTGATGGGTGCTCTGCATCAGAAGCAGAGATAGAGCTAGGGCCATCTGACATTTCCTAGCCACCGGAGAGGCAGCTGCCTTTGGAGGCTGATATGAGTGAGGAGGCTGGGGCCTGTTCCAGATGCACGTATGCGCAGAGCAGTTAGGAGAGGTGAACAACGGAGGACAAGGAGTCGACTCAGGAAGCAAAGCACACATAGACGCTGAATGGCCTCTCCCTGGCTGGGGAATAAATAGAAGGAAAGGGGAGTGGTTGTCATAGGAGACAACAGTTCGTATTTCTGAAGATTTTGCTCATTGTTTGCTCATTGTGCCACAAAGTTTGCTTGCCAGAACTTAATTTGCATCCTTTCGGCAATTATCGCAAGGAACTGATAAGGTCTGTTACTGCAGTTAACTCCTTGAAGTACTCTTGCCTGGAATTTTCGGTGGGTGAATGCAATTAATTCACAAGAGGTAAATAAAGAGGGGGTTTTCGTGACAAGGAGTCTGTTTCTTGCTTCTGCTAAGGCTGGGTCAGAACACAAACAAGGGATTCCCTATTTTTTTCCTTTCTTTATCTTTGCAATATTTTTCCTGCTTGCAATATAATAGTTTCCTCCTCATCCTGCAGAAACAGTGGAATAAAGTAACATTTGCAAAAAATATAACTTTACTTCACGAACAGAATGGTGAATTGTTTAAAAATTAATACTGAAAAACAAGTTTTATTATATAAATTACTGTTCATACCATTGTACATTATCTATTAAATATTTTCTAAATATTTTGATGATTCTTCAGAATACTGTTATTTGCATAATTAAGTTTAGCCTTACTATTGTACTACTCATTGAATTCAACGCAAAATCTAATTAGGTATCTAATTGTTTTATGTCATTTTTAGGCTGGAAGACCAGAAAAATGCTGTCAATTGTATACTAAGATGTGCATCTGTTTAATTGCGCAAGCTCAAATTTAATGTACTGAAAAGGTAATATATTTATATTACTTTTCAAAATAATTTAAAATAGCTATGTATATGGTAAGGATATTAGTAATATACATTCTGAAGGAATAATGAATGTTACAAAAATCACTTTGGTTATAATTACCATTATGCTTTATTAATGGAAAATATTTGGCAGGAATAGTTAAAGTAATTTTTGTATCATTTTTCATTTTTCAGAAAGAAACATTTGGCAATACATTTTCCAATTAATGACTATCGCTCTCCAATGTACTGAAACATAGATATTGCCATTTTCTCTTCAAACAATTTTAAATGAACATCCATATTATTTTTCTTGCTTTAATATACACAAGAGATAACAGGAAAAAGATAAATTAAAAAGGGCAATTAGATTTAGATGGGATATCCTCCAAACTAATAAGGGAGCTAAACTTGTTTTAATTCCCAAACCAACTAAAGTAAAAAGATGTTCAAAACATCCATATAATATATCTGAAAAATCCTTAACAGGATCAAAATAATTATTAAATGCAGTTTGTTTATTGAAACAATTACTAATATTAAAAAGTACCCTCCTGGATCACTTATATCTTGCTTCACAACAAATTTTGAGCACTTTTAAACCAAATTACTTCATTTCTAGCATATTTTGAATTTCCATGAATTGTATATTACTCCAGGTTTCTTGTCTGTTTGAACAGAAGGTGAGATAGTGGAAGTATTGATAATCATGTGTAATCACAAATAGTTCCTTGTAAAAAACAGTATGGGTTTATTTCACCAGGAAGCAGATATCTTCCTAGAGGAAAAAACAGAGAAGAAAAAAATATTCAATCACCTGGAGAAAGGTAACTCTTCCACAAAAATTCCCTTGAACTGGAAGGGGTAAGTGAAGTCTGACTGATGGAGTCGGATCCATTTGGATGTCCTCAGAAATATGTGTCACACTAGATAATCCAAAACAGACAACACAAAATATATTTCTCAGGCTTACTTTCAAATTGTGTTGGAAAGGTGTTCATGTACCTGTTTAGTGCGAATAATTGGGTTTTCATATGAAATAGATCAATGAATTATTTCAATATAGAATCAACCAAGAATCTAAATATCATAAAAAGTATTATTAATAAATCTCATAAAGGTCAAAGGAGCATTCATTCAATCTTAGGATATGACTATGTAGCATTAAACTTTCCATTAATACATGACATAAAGGAGTACTCATGCCCTTCCTTTATATAAATTAGATTGTAGCATCATACCCTTTCAAGATCGAACTTGGTAAAAACATGTTTCTGAGATGGGCATAAACCTCTCCAAAATACTACCAAATTTATTTGACAAGGGCCCTTAGAGAGTGAAATAAAACAGTTGTAGGAAATTATGTAGCAGCTGCCATTAACTAAATTTATGCCATATATACCATAAGTTATTGGTTCATCACCTAGCTCAACTCATTCTTTTGGGCAGCTTCTAGGATCTGATACTGGTCCAATTAGTATAATGAAAGAATATAATGAAAGAATTCAGGTGATTGTGTGTGTGTGTGTTTATTGATTTATGTTTCACATTTCTAAATTAAATAGAAATCATTCTAAATTCTACATTCTAATGTATATCATTCATATTATAGTGTATTTCATTTTAAATAAATGCGATACCAGAAAAGCCACTCTGGTTTGGGCAAGACAATCAGTTTCCATCTGTTTCTTGTTTTAAAAATGGTGTTATCTTCTATTCAATTTACTGTTTTGATTACAGGCTCATAGAAATCCCCACTTTCTAATCCACAGAGATTTTTTACCTGCATACATTCAGTCATTCTAAAAGTTTACGTATCATGAAAAAACTATACAAAACTTTAATATAAAACTATTAAAGTAATGGGTTTCTTGTGTTTTTGGATAGAAACTAAATTTAAGTCAAGATTTTCCTCTATCTGCTGTCGGTTCAACAGACTACTTTCCCTCAATAAATCAAGTAAGAGGCACCACTGGCAAATATTTTATACTAGAAAAAAGTTTTTCGTTTATCAATTAAGCAATAAAGCACTCAAAATATAAGGAGATTATCATTTAGTTTGGGAATGATCTACAGACATAATTTGCCACCTCAACATTTCAAATGGGAAGACCCTACTCTGACCAACATAGAGCTTGTGATTTAGGAGTGGAAGTTCATTTTTTTTAATCCAAAAATATGGTTTGGAGAACCAGCAGAAGGTCATCAAGCAACCATGTTTCAAGGTGCTTAGAATTCTTAAGAAGATCTAAAGTTCAGCTAGAGAAGTCTCTACTGTGAGCCTAGCTCCTAGAATCTTCCCAAACATTTAAGAAGCCTCTCTACTTTTTTTTTTTTTTGCAAAAAACAAATTCAATAAATTAAGATTAATGATATAGTCAGCTAAATGTTGGGAATGAAGGTAAGGAATTGAATTTTATTCTTTCTCTACATTTCTTTAAATAATTGGGTAAGTAGCATTTGAAGCTGTCTTTGCTTTGATTTTCACAATATTGAATAATTTGATATCTACATCCATAATTATGTAGCAGTTTATCCACATCAATTTTGAACATATACAGTAGCATCAGTCCCATTTTTATTTTATTTTCTTTGGTTGGTGGGGAGTTCTTGCTGATCTCTGAGCTTGGTTATATTCTGTGAGACAGAAAATAATACTCTAACCAAGAAACCACCAAGGAATAAACCACATACTCCACAAAACTGACAAGGCAAGCCACTGTATATAAATCAGCAACAAACCCAACACTCACTCACACTGGTAATATTATCTAGATGGGTGATGAAATGTCTGCAAGCAAACAACAAAAGCTCAGAGAGCACCAAGAACTACACAGTTCAACCATAAACCTCATATATACTCTAATCTACTAGAGGAATACTTTACTTTCTAATCCTACCAGGGGGCTGCTAGAAAGAAAGCAAATCATGTCGTGATACCAAGTGAGTGAGTGGAAGCACAATTATGCAGGTATCAAGGGATGAAATCAGTTTTTTAAGCTTTGAAGACCAGATCCCAACAAACACATTTCCAATAGACCTCTTCAACAGAGGAGATGGGGAAAGGAGACACCTTGGAAAAGGAAGAAAGAAAGTTGTGAAGAAGGAACTAATGGGGCCACAGACAATGTCATGCCCAAGGGTCAGGTAGACACCTACCCAACTTATGCTCCAACCTGAAGTGTGCAGAATATTGGAATCTGGAGAAAAGTGGAAGACTCATTAAATGTGTACCAATAAACATGATACATAAGTAGCATGACTGAAGGTAGACTATATCACTCAAGATGCATAGAATATTCACAATCCCACTTGTCAAAAATTAGCAAAAATTACACACCTATTCATCCCTTCAATTAATTCTTAAAGATCACTTGAGAAATGCTAATGCATTTGAATGTAGATAAATGCAGAAACAGGGATGGCTGATCTTCAAATTATTCCAGATTGCATGAGATGTATGTATGTATAGCGTAAATTAAGATGGGCTAGAAGCAGTTAAAATGTGTACACGTTATTTGACATGTTTAACTTAGAGAGTTAACTTGTCTTTGAGTGTGTGCAGATTTAAAAAAAAAAACACACGAAATGATGACCATGACACCAAGAATAAACAATAAAAAAACTTTCCGATTTGTCATTGGAGAATTCATGGATGCAAACATGAGTTCCAGGAGCAAAAGTCTCCAAAACACACATATCTTTTTTAATGCATTTCCTTCTGGTTTTGTCAATGGCCAGAATAAAGAAATTCAGAGTAGCTGCCTGCCTTCCATGCAAGGGGGTGAGGGAGTGAGGTGGGGAAAGGAAACAACGCCACAGATTCATCTTTGCATGTTAAACCTGCATCTGCTTGATAGATTTCATTTATCCCTCTCAGCCAGGGTTAATAAATTGTTAGATAATCCTGCTAGATTGTACAGGTCTTTAATCCTTGCTGTAATGTTTTCTCATTAGCTGCTCAGCACTGGCGGCAACAAAAGCCCGCCATGGCCGCAGGCACCACTGGAATTAATTACTAGAAGAAACATGGCTGTTTTGGAATTGTCATCTTGAATTTATCACTTGCCACTTAATGTAACACAACTGACCTAATACCTCCTCGGGGTCGCTGGGGGATTGGGCACTAGATCCACCAGGGTAATAGCAGGGGCCTCCTGTATGCCTAATGTGTCTGTATTTCTCAGCACGCATCTGCTGGAGGCCTGCCTGCAATCCTACCCTGGAGGCAAAGCGTGCTAACAATGTCCCTAGCAAATTGCAGATTACCTCTACGTCATGTTCCATCAGAAGCCAGGAGTGATTCGCAAGGGCTGGCAATCAGATGGAATTTTAGCCCTTTGGAGATGATCATCTTTCATTACAAGGGATGGAGCGCTTGCTTAGCCCAGCGTTTTCAGAAAAAGAACAAAATGGCTTGTTCGCACGTGGATGTGAGTAAGTGGCTTCTGGGGAAAGAGAAAGGAGAGATAAGGGCGTCTTGTCGGGTTTGCTTTTGCTTCACAAGCTCTGCAGGGATCGCACATTTAAATAACTTAAAACAAGGAATGGTGTTTTGATAACAAATCGACAACCCACTGCAGCTTTCTCCCAGTACAGTAACCCCAACACTTTTATTCCAAGCTAGGCAAATCTATCCTCTTCTATTTCTCTTGAATTCTAGCAGGAGAAGGCGTGCCTGTTATTGGAAAGCTCTAGCAATACAATGTGATATTTACATTTTAGGTACAACTGATCGTCATAGAGACAGGGTTGGACCAAAGCTAAGGGGAGGGGGCTTGGAATAAGGTGGTCCAGGTTCTCTTTTACTCACAGGCTCAGATGCAGCCTGGAAGTCTCTTGGCCAGTCAGTTTCTCTCAGTCCAACCTTCCTCACAGGGCAGTGGTGAAATCCAATTTTTTTTTTACTACCGGTTCTGTGGGCGTGGCTTGGTGGGCATAGTGTGGTTTGGTGGGTGTGGCTTGGTAGGCATGGCAGGGGAAAATCTCCATTCCCACCCACTTCAGGGGAAGGATACTGCAAAATCCCCATTCTCTCCCCACTCCTGGGGGAAGGATATTGCAAAATCTCCATTCCCACCCCACTCTAGGGCCAGCCAGAGGTGATATTTGCCGGTTCTCTGAACTGCTCAAAATTTCCGGTACCAGTTCTCCAGAACCTGTCAGAACCTGCTGGATTTCACCCCTGTCACAGGGTTGTTGTGAAGAAACATAGTGGGCTTCCTTGAGCTGTTGAACATAAGGTGGTACATAAATACAGGCAATTTCAACCACAATTGAACCCAAAGTTTCTGTGGCTAAGTGTTTCCATTGTTAAGTGAATTTTGCCCCATTTACGAACCTTTTTTGCCACATTTGTTAAGTGAATCACTGCAATTGTTAAGTTAGTTGTTAAGTGAATCTGGCTTCCCCTTCAACTTTGCTTGTCAGAAGATTGCAAAAAATGATCACATGACCCGGAACACTGCAACTGTCATAAACATGTTGCCAAGCATCTGAATTTTGATCCCATAACCCTGGGGATGCTGCAATAGTCATATGTGTGAAAAATCATAAGTCACTTTTTTCAGTGCCGTTGCAGGTTTGAACGGTTACTAAATGAACTGATGTAGGTCGAGGACTACCTGTAAATAATACTACCCTAAGCCGACTTTTAAACAATGAAAAATTAAGTCTTGGATTTTATAAATGTAATGGATCCTGCATAAGTTCATAGCTGTAGGATATTGAAATTCCTACTACCTAATCGCCACACCTTGATTTAAATGATTGTGGGATGATCTGTACAAAGATCCATTTGTCTATGGCCCATTTACAAAGGGCCTGGTGGCTCAGCAGACTGATAGCATTGTGATTAACACCAGCTGTCTGCAATTACTGTAAGTTCGAATCTCACCAGGCTCAAGGTTGACTCAGCCTTCCATCCCTTCTAAGGTAGGTTAAATGAGGACCCAGTTTGTGGGGGCAATAAACTGACTTTGTATAAATATACAAAAGTATGAAGGCTATTGTTTAACGCATTGTAAGCTGCCCTGAGTCTCTGGAGAAGGGCGGCATATAAAATCAAATTAAAAAAAAAAAAGAACTAAACTATGGCTGAAGGACTCCTGTACATGGGAGATGCCATAAACTTTCTAATGATAAAAAGATAAATAACTAACTAGGCTCCAGTTGCCTTATGAGAAGTCTCAAAATGTTTCCTCCAGCTTTGCCATCCTGTTCCCTACACACTCCGCACAGTAAAGTGAAAGAGATGTATAAGGCCACATAAACATTCAGAGTTATCCTATTGTGTTTTAGAAGACTATTTATAGAGAAAGGCAAAATGTGTCCCTGAAGTATACTTAGATGTAAGCTTCCATAATCTTCCTACTCAGACAGCAGGAAATCTAATATACCAGTACAATAAACCTGTAGGAAACAAAGGTTTTATACAGCATTAAGAGGCACAGTATTAAAACACCAGAAAGATATTTTTAAGAGCTCAGAAAACCGTGGGCCATTTTTTTCCTCACTGAATGAGAATATTGCTGCAAAAGTTTCAGATTTCTCTTGTTGATTGACTCAGTTTTCTTCTGTGATCCCACTGAGAATTGCAATATAAATGTTTTAACAAAGATCTAAGCCTGTGGCCTGCAAGTGTGAACACAGTAAATTATATACCCTCAATTTGTGAATTTGTCAGGAGATTTTCCAAAAAAGAAACTAGCCTGAGTACCAGAAGCTTATTTCTTCCTGTCTCAATTCTCACGCCAGGGAATTTATGTCCAGTTCCCCAATAATTTTATAAATGTTCTGTTCCCAAAATCTGGAGATCAAGGATTTGCTATAAGTAGCTTTAAAACGTATTTTATTTTCCATACTATTCCGAAGAAGTCACCAAGAATCAAGTTAAATTTAAAATATTTGCTTTTTTTAAGAAAGAAGGAAGTATGAAGTATGTAAGTGTAGCAGGCAGGGATGTAGAGACCCAGAGAGATCATAAATGGAAAAATCTGAAAGGGATCCACCAAGGATCAAAAGTTGACAAAAGAGCAACATCCTCAATATTAGTTTTCTCCTTGTTTAAGGATACCTCCTCATCTCTTTATTGCTCTTTTCTTTTAATTTGTTTCCAACTAACTCTATAGTTATGATTTCTATTAAAAAGTTACCAAACTAAGTGATGTTCACACAAGTCCATGGAGGGACAAGGGCAGGGGTGAAATCCAGCAGGTTCTAACAGGTTCCGGAGAACCGGTAGCAGAAATTTTGAGTAGTTCAGAGAACCGGCAAATACTAACTCTGGCTGGCCCCAGAGTGGGGTGGGAATGGAGATTTTGCAATATCCTTCCCCCAGGAGTGGGGAGGGAATGGGGATTTTGCGGTATCCTTCTCCTCCTGGAGAGGGGTGGGAATGGAGATTTTACAGTATCCTTCCCCTGTCACGCCCATCAAGCCGCACCCGCAGAACCAGTAGGGAAAAATTTTGGATTTCACCCCTGGACAAGGGGTACAAATGGCAAACTATGTGGGGTGACATTATGACACAAAAGAGATGACCTTATAGATTGCATCCAATTTTAGGAAGCAAGGACAAAAATGGGTGAGTTACAATTCCATCCTTTAAGTTTCTTCTGCAGTTTTGCCACACCTTTCTTCCTCAAAATGACAAGAAATTGATAATTCAATGGATAATTTAGAGGGGACCAATAGAGCACCAAAAAACAGTTATAGGACTCAGGTGATCAGGTTTTAAAGCTTCATTGAAAGGAGGAGTGGAAGGGGAAACTCCCCTTACAAGAAAAAGTCTGCTCCTGCGATGACAGATGTAGCCCGGTGGTTTTTGCCTTTATTTATAATCTGAGACAGAATCTATTGTCCATGATATGTGATGGGTCAGATTTCATATTCCAACATGGAACAGAAATTTCCCATGGATGGTGAGATCTAACTGGATTGCCCTCCTTTCTTTTCAACAGCCTGTATAGCAGTGGTGGGTTTCAAATTTTTTTACTACTGGTTCTGTGGGTGTGGCTTGGTGGGCATGGCATGGCTTGGTGGATGTGGCTTGGTGGGTGTGGCAGGGGAAGGATACTATAAAATCTCCATTCCCTCCCTATTCCAGGGGAAGGTTACTGCAAAATCCCCATATCCTTCCAATCAGCTGGGACTTGGGAGGCAGAGTATAGATGGGGGCGGGGCCAGTCAGAATTTTTACTACTGGTTCTCCGAACTACTCAAAATTTCGGCTACTGGTTCTCCAGAACTGGTCAGAACCTGCTGCAACCCACCTCTGCTCTATAGCTGGTTCTTCCTACTCATAAGAGGATATGTGATGAATATGGGTCCTTTAGTCCTCTGCCTCTCTGCTGAAATGTAATGAAATCGAGACCTGCTTCAAATAGGACTAAATTTGTAGTTTTTCTCTCAAGACAGATAGTAAAGGCTGATCTTCCTTCGCTTTTCCCCCGCCAGTCTTTCTTTTGCCAGCATGACTTTGAACTTTTGAGTGAGTCGATTCTAGAGCAAAATGGAAATTCATTCTGCACTTTTAATTGGGGTTCTTCAGGCTTAGAGAGATCAATGCTGAAACAAACATCATGTTTGCATTTTTTTCTTTACAATTTCTGTTTACACTTTTCCATAACCAAATGTTATTTCTGCATAGAAATGAAGCAGTCAAAGTTGCATAAGGATGCAAGACAACAGGAAACTCCAAGGCTCTAGGTCTTAGAGATTCTCAGTCTTTTAGGTATACAATTTGGGATGAACACCCTTCGAATGGTGTGGGAATAGGAATGGATTTCCAGAGGAAAAAAAATTGCAGACTACAGGAACCAGGAGCACACCTCAGGTGACCTTGAGGACACAGATAAACCTCCAAGTGCTTCAACGACCCTCTAAAAGGAAGCAAATGACTGGCTGTTTGCAAGGAATATAAATCCTTCCATTCCCCACTATTCTGTCAGAGCAGGAGAAGCTTCTTGGATGAGAAGCAAAACGTCTTTAAAGAAAACAAGGAAGTCCAGTTGCCTCCTGAAAAAAAGCACCTTTGGGACATCCAAGGCTCTAGGCTAGTCTAGGAAGTAAAAAAATCACCCTGAAGGGGGTGAATGGCAAACAAGCCACTTATAGGGCACTAGCACTATTGTCATAAAGACTGAGGAAGTCCAGTTCCTTCAGCTATGGAAACTTGTGACTTTGGGCCAGCCTAGATTACTTCAAAAGGTTGCTGTGAATTAAAATGGGAGAATGCTACAGTACCTATACTACCTGGTGTTCCTGAAAGTAAGGTGGGATATGAAATCGCCTTTTAAATTAATAATAAAAATAAATGTCTCGCCTTTAATGTTGTAGACTGCCTTCCTTGCCTGGTGGCTCACATCAATTCAAATTCTACATAATCCATAAAATAATGACAGCTGAAACGAAACTGAACCTCTAGGAGTATATTCATGTATTTTACATATTTGGCAGGCATGTATCCGATCTCCTTGGAGCAGTTTTTGCTCTTCATCTGCTCTGATCATTTGAGCAGTGTTTGCGGTACAGATTTATCCTTTCAGCAGTTTTTTTTTTAAAAAAATCCCCAGATCTTATCATTTGAAAAGAGCACTGCAATCATAAATGTTCATGCCGAGGAAAGCAGGCAGCAGCCCAAGTGCAATCTCTTTTGTGTTCATCATTATAGGGAGAAGTGAGTTTAGGCAAGCAATTGTCATGCGAGCAGAGTTGGAAGTAATAATGTGGCCTTTAATGACGGAATGATGGACCTGCCAAACACTAACTCCTGCCGTAGACTGCTTGCCTCTCCCTGCTGGAGAGCACAAAGATGCCCATTGGGGAGTTATTAACATATCCTCGTCAAACTCACAGCCAACTTTAACATAATCCATATTTGTTGGAGAAGGTCCAACATCAGCTAAAGAACAGTAGTCACGTGATGCAATGAGACATTTCCAGCAACACGCAGAAAGCATGCTTGAGCAGGTCAGCGATTCCAAAATGCAAATGGCCAAAATGCTCTTCTGAATAGATTGGAAGAACAAACTCTTTTGGGGCAAGGAAACTTCGCTCTTCTGAACATCACAGCCTGAGTAGGTGGGAGAGACCCTTGTAAGCTGCCCCTTGGGAATGGGAAAGGGCTATTGCAAAGGTGATCTGTGTGGGGAATACAAATTGCTCTTCATTCAGCAGTGCCCTCTTTGTATTAGAGAGAATACATTTTAAATGTAGGAGCCCTGGTAGCGCAGCAGACTAAAGCACTGTTATTAACATCAGCTGCCTGCAATTACTGCAAGTTCAAATCTCACCAGGCTCAAGGTTGATTCAGCCTTCCATCCTTTCTAAGGTAGGTAAAATGAAGACCCAGATTGTGGGGGCAATAAACTGACTTTGTATAAATATACAAAAGTATGAAGGCTATTGCTTAACACATTGTAAGCCGCCCTGAGTCTTCGGAGAAGGGCGGCATATAAATCAAATAAAAAATAAAATAAATAAATAAATAGTCACTGGAAATTATTTATGTTTACATTATATTGTGACCTGCATCAAAACAGGTGGCAGAATCAGGACATACTACTTAGTAAAAACAAAACAAAACTATATAAACTAGTAACATAGGACAATTAGCAACCCAAAAAACATCTCAAGAATGCTTTGCACAAGAAAGACTGGAATCTCAATAATGACATAAGTTCCAGGAGAATTAACTTGGAGGAAAAAGTCCTACAGTGAAGTTCCCTTGACCGAAAATTCTTTCTCCCTTGTCACCTTTATCCTTATTAAACCATCAATGATAAAGCTCCTCGAGAAGAGCAATGGGCACAGAGAGGTTTGGAACAGAAATTCTTAAGAGTCAACTAAGAAATGTTTATTATTTATTTTCAATGAAGGTTGGAAAGTCCCAGTTCCATTTCAAGAGTTTCAGACATTGAAAGGGTTAAAGAAGTTGACTTATCAATCTAGTTAACTCATTAGGCTTTAAATCAGCTCAAATCTGTGAGCTTGACCTGATCATCTAACCAGAATCAACCAGTATTGATCATACTAAAATAGCCTTCTTACTTCTGAAAGCTTTTTCCAACTAAAACCAGTATTCTTGAGCTTGATCTTTCAAAAGTTAAGAAGGCATTAAAACATTTCTTTTTTATAGAGCTTTGAAAGGCTTATTTGAGTACTAATTTTATGCAGAAACATAGTATTGTTTCAAGATAGATTTTAATGAGGGTTTTTATGTTGTAGACTGTTCAGGTTGCCACGGCTCTGGATTTTCATTAGTATTTTAAATTGTATAGGAATGTGAGTTATTGAATTAATTTTTGAGTTTTCAGTACTGTGTTATTTTGTATTATGTCTATTTATAGGTACATGAAAAATAAAACAAAGAGTTTTCCTTGTGAAAACCAAGGCCAAGAGCCTTGGTAGTACAGTGGTCTAAAGCACCCTGTTATTAAGAACAGCTGCCTGCAATTACTGCAGGTTCGAATCTCGCCAAGGCTCAAGGTTGACTCAGCTTTCCATCCTTTCTAAGGTAGGTAAATTGAGGACCCAGGTTGTGGGGGCAATAAGATGACTTTGTATAAATATACAAAAGAATGAAGGCTATTGCTTAACGCACTGTAAGCCGCCCTGAGTCTCCGGAGAAGGGCGGCATATAAATCAAATTTAAAAAAAAAAAATTACAGACAGGACATAGTAGGATTATGGGAGAGCCCAGGAACCATATCCCATGTTTGTATATATGCACCCTCTTTTTTTCTTTCTTTCTTTCTTTCTTTCTTTCTTTCTTTCTTTCTTTCTTTCTTTCTTTCTTTCTTTCTTTCTTTCTTTCTTCCTTCCTTCCTTCCTTCCTTCCTTCCTTCCTTTCTTCCTTCCTTCCTTCCTTCCTTCCTTCCTTCCTTCCCTCCCTCCCTCCCTCCCTCCCTCTCTGTACATAGACAGACACAAAAACATCAGATGTTGATGTATTCTGATATTTAACCAACCATATTCTGTGCTCTCTTGCAAACAAATCGATAAATCAAGGTGCTTCTGTATATGCTGAAGATGTCTAATTCTGTACCACCATTATCTTACATGAAGGCTTTCTTTTTAAGGTTTATGTCTGTAATACGATAATAAGAGCTAAGAAATGGCTCTTCCCAGATTCAATATTCCTCACATAAGACAGAATAGTTCATTGGCCAATTGCACAGCCTTATGAGCACCATTCTATCACACTGGTACAAATCAGCAGCAAATCACTGATCACTGTTTTATGGCAATAAGATTTTTTTTCATCCTTTGGGGGGGAGCAAAATAAGAATTCTAAGTCTCTATTTGAAAGATAGTAAAGAAAGATGTAGAAGATATACCTTTTTTTTCAAATTTACCTAGAACTCTAGATTATTCTTATTTGGAACTCGTAGTCTCTGAAGCTATTTCTATTCTGTTTTTATTTTTCAGACCTGAGAAAAGAACACTGGCCTTTTTCTTTCCTTTTTGGTCCCTGGATGTTCAGTAAAACTAATAACATTTATCATCGGCAAATGCAATACAATTATCATCATGAACCTCACTTTGAAATGCAGATCTCATGAATGAAACATCTCTCTAAATTTTTTTACACTTTTTTTTCTTTTTTCCCATGCCTTGTTTTCTACAACATCCTACTAGATAATAATTCTGAAGAACTTCAGAGAAGGGGCGTTGGTCCTACCTGAGACGCACTTTCTCGTTGGGTGGAGACAGCAGCCAGTATGGGTAGTACTCGCCCAATCAGCTTGAAGGACTGAGTTTGTCAATAAGTTTAAGTCCCGCCCTTGTTGCCGGGCAGACCAGCTTTTGGCGAAGAACTGAAAGAGACAGACTCGGCATGTGGGAGAAGAGTGACGGCCTGGAGGGCATCGGTGGCCTCTGCATGAGGCTCCGGAAACTGGGCGAAGTGGGGCAGTTGGGCATTTGAATGCGTTGCAAGAAGATCGGCAACCGGAGCACCAAATCGAAGGACCAGGTGTTAGAAAATATGTGGATGGAGACACCACTCCGCATTGTCCACCTGCTGGTGGCTCAGCCAGTCTGCCTGAGTATTGGCGACCCCGGATATGTGCTCCACCCGAAAGGAGTCAAGATGGTGTTCCGCCCAGAGCCCCAACTTCATGGCCACCGCCAACAGGGACTTCGACCTGGTGCCCCCTAACTTGTCCAAGTGAGCCTTGGCCATAACATTGTCTGTTAGAACTAGAACATGAGCTCCGGACACAAGGTGGCAAAATGCCCTGAGAGCGAGAAAGACTGCCTGCAGCTCCAGCCAATTGATTGGACGCCGAGCCTCCAAATTGGTCCACATCCCTTGCGCCAGCTGACCCTGGCAATAGGCTCCCCAGCCTCAAAGACTGGCATCCGAGGTGACCACCACCTTCTGGGGTTCGAGAAAAAGACAGCCCGCCGATAGGGCCAGGGACCTCCACCACCTGAGGGATCTGCGAACTGAGGAGGGAACAGGAACTGGCCTGGCTGACGTACTCTGCCCACTTTCTGCAAAGGCAAGAGAAACCATTGAAGTTCCCAGATGTGGAGCTGTGCCCAGGGAACTATGGATATAGCAGATATCATCTTTCCCAAAAGTTGAGAAAGAACATATGGGGAGACTAGCCAACACCGCTCAATGCTAGAGACTAATTCACGCATGCTATCTTGCCTCTCAGGAGATAGGAACACCCGCCCCTGCACTGAATCGATAAGGGCCCCTAAATGGATCAATGAAGTAGAAGGCACCAGGTGGCTCTTCTCCAAATTGACGGAAAACCGATGGGAAGCTAACGCTTCCAGGGTGAGCTTAACATCTAAGACAGCCTGGTGGGGGGAAGAAGATAAGACCAGAATATCATCCAGGTAGCACAGGAGTCTAACCGAACGAACCCTGAGAGAGGCAGCCAACGCCGCCAGAACCTTTGTAAAGGTACGGGGGGGGCGGAGGAAAGGCCAAAGGGTAGAGCCCTATATTGGTAATGGACCCCCCGTAACAAAATCTCAAATACTGTCTATGGGCCGGGAGAATGGGAATATGTAAATAGGCCTCAGTAAGGTCTATAGAAGATAGGAGATCGCCCCTCCTAACACCGTCGAGTATTGATCTTAAAGATTGCATCTTAAATTTACAGTATATCACATACCGATTTAAACGTTTTAGGTCCAGAATGGGTCTCCACCCCCCCGAAGACTTAGGTATGAGAAAAACCCGGGAATAGAAACCCGTCCCCTTTTGATCGGGGGGGCACAAGTTGGGTAGCCCTGATCGCAAGGAGATGCTGAACCGCAGAGTCCATGAGGGCCTTTCTCTCTGAGTTACAAGAAAGCGGACAGCAGACAAAGGTACTCGGAGGGGGGGAAAGAAATTCAATGGCCATCCCTGATTGTAAAGTGGCCAGGACCCATTTGTTAGAAGTGGACTTCTCCCAAACGGCGGCGAAAAGGGCCAATCTGCCACCTATGGGAGGGCCCGAGATGCAATCAGCACCGGCGCCGGTAGGAACGACCTCCTCCCCCTCGAAAGGGCCGTTTAGATACAAAGGGTTTACCCCGGAGAGACCTATCCTGGGAACCTCGCTGCCTGCCAGAATTATAGTACGGGCGAGGCGAAGGCAAGAAAGAAGAAGAAGGCCCCCCACCATCAGCACTTCGAGACTGGGGCCGTGGGGCATAAGGCGAGAAGCGTGATTCCCCTCTGTGATACATCGCCGCCAACACCTTCTTTTTATCCTGAGTCTCGGTCAAGAAGGGCTCTAATGCATCCCCAAACAGGCGTGAGCCCCCAAAAGGAATGGAAGCCAGGTGCCAGTTATGTCTGGCATCCGCCTGCCCATGGCGGAGCCAGACCAAACGACGTGCAGCGATAGTGGAGGCCAGGGACTTAGCAGCAAAACGTGCAGCGTTCAGAGTGGAATCCGCTGAAAATTGGACCGCAGCTACAATCTTATTCAAGTCCTGCTTAGCCTGAACGTCCTCAGGTGGCAACTTCTCTTGCAGTTGACATAGCCAGAGCAAGGTGATGCGATTGAAGAAGGATGCCGTTGAGGCTGCCCTAATCACCCACGCCGACCCTAAATGAGCTCGTTGGAGAACCAAATCAGAACGATGTTCATCAGGCCACAAGCCCTCATCAGGATCCCCTGGAACATTAGCATTGGGAAACAAAGCAGCAACCGGAGCATCCACAGACGGGATCTGTAGGATGGCGTCCAAGTCAGAGGCAATGCTAAAGTTCATCCGGTCGCTCGATAAAGGAAGGAGAGTAGAGCCCGGCGATGCCCACTGTTGTTTAACCATGTCCAAAAAGAGGGGAGGGGCAGGAATAGTCGTGACCTGTCGTACTGGTTCCGCAAACATCGGGTCCAAAGTCCCAGGAGGAGCAGAAGCCGCAGGAGTCATAGTCGGGGAAGACAGTTGAGCTGTATTCACGGCTTTGAAAAGCAAGGATTTAAACAAGGATTGTGGAAACAGTCCAGTAAAGGCCGGTAGATCTGGGGGAAGGTTTTCATCCTCCGATAAGCCGGAATCACTATAGTCAGCATTAGACAGAGCGGAATGGTGGCTCGTGTGGGAGCACGAAGGAGATTCAGGAGCCCTGGCAGACAGATCCTCCAGCATACGTGGCCGGTCAGGAGAAACAGACCGCACAGAACCAGAATTGCTGGAAGGGCAAAAACCAGCTGCCAGCGACTTTTGGACTGCTGCCTTAATGAGCCATTGTAGCTGATCTGGCAGAAGATGACAGGAGAGAGGCTCACTAGGAAGACAGGTGCCAAAGGTAGCGTAGAGGACCCTTGCTCCACTTCAGGGTGTGCAGGGGCAGAAGGTGCAGACAAGCCAGAGCCCCAGAGATTGGAAGTGGAAATGGCAACAGGACAATCCCGAAGGGAAAGCTGGTCCAGAGTAGGAGGACGAGGGTCCCTCACAGGGTCCAAGGCCTCGGTAGCCCCAGAGGTCTGCGCTGCAGCTGACAAGAGATGGGCACTCGCTTTGTCGCAGAGTTTAGTTAAAACTTTATCTCTGCGCTTTTCCATCTTGGAAGAAGCCCTGCCATGCTTGTGAAAATTGTGGTGGGAGCATGAAGGCTGAGAAGCCAGAGGATGCTCAATAGAAGCTTGGCTTGAAAGCAGATGGGTAGCAGACAAATTGTCTGATTGGCCATGGTCCTTAGAGCCAGCCGTGCAACCATGCTTTGATTTAGATGATGCCTTAGGCATAACAGTAGGAAAGTGCCAAGCGAGAGCAATCACCGTCCAAAAGGAATACAGCGATCAATGGAGCGGTGGGGGGGGGGAGAGCGGAAACTCCACAAATAGCCTTAGTGTCAGACAAAAGAGGAGGAAGGCAAGGGAGCGCGAAAGCTCCACAAAATGGCCACCGCACCTCAGGAAAGTCCTCCAAAATGGTGGCCGTCACCATCGTCACTAACTGAATCGTCACCGAAGAAGCCGCCCAGAAGTCAGTACCCGGGAGCGCGAGGCTCCACAAACGATATCCCTCAGTTCATTGCCGCCGGAATCATGGGTGCATAAAGCTTCCCCGAGCCGAATCTCAGCTGATTGTTGGCCTCTTTATAATAAGGAAAGCAGCTTCCATGCAAAGGCTAGGCACCCGGAGCAGCGCTCTGGAACGGGCAGCCAAGCCACTAAATACAGTCTCTGGCGGCAATAGCGGAATGCAGGCAGGGCTAGTGAGAAGTTGAAACAAAAAGCTGAAGTGACAGCAGCTTCAAATGGCAATCCGGGAGGCAAAATGGCCACCACCGCTCCTTCGGCGTGAAAAATGGCTGGCTAGCAGTCCTGATAGATGACCGCAATGTCAGCTGGGAAGGGGCTAACTCGATGAAAACAGTGAGAAATACCCAGCCACCAGCACCACGCACTGCTACACCCCCGAGGGGCTCCCAGAAAGAATAAAACACTCGAGGCACTAGTTAGTGACAGTCCTGATTAAAACTCAACAATTACTCACAACACAGCAAATAAACAGTCCAAGGCAACCAGAGTCCAAAGGATGAAGAATAATTCATAGTCAAACAAGCCAAAGTGAGAAAAAGCCAGAAAATCAGTTCCAGAAGACAATTTTGAAAAATAGGGAGAACTAGAGACCCACACGCCCATCCAAACTGAAGGACTGAGTCAAAAGCTGGTCTGCCCGGCAACAAGGGCGGGACTTAAACTTATTGATAGACTCAGTCCTTCAAGCTGATTGGGCGAGTACTACCCATACTGGCTGCTGTCTCCACCCACAATGGAGAAAGAATAGTGGAAGCTTGGAACCAACTTCCAGTGGAGGTAGTGGGTCAATCATAAGTAACCGAGTTTAAACATGCTTGGGATAAACACATAGCATCATTCAACAAAACTTAAAAAAAAATAATTACAAATAATACATACATAAATTAAAAAGAAAAGAAAAAAACCCTCAAAAGACAGAAACAATGGACTACTAGGTCTTTTTCTGCCATTAGTTTTCTATGTTTATATATATTTCTAACTTGAAAATCAGCACTATTTTTGTACTGCTTTGTTGGTCCTTACAAATATATTGCCCTCCTACAAACGGAAAAGTTGGTTATTTGTACGATTTATGTATTGCTTGGTTTTAGTTGACTGTAAGGTAACAGAGTCTAATAATAAACAATGATGATAAATAATATAAAATCAAATTAAATTAATAAAGCTGAAGCTGGGACAGTTGTCTCCCCTGTCAAAGCATAAGTCTGAAAGGTACTGCTTAACTATTTAAACCGCTCTGAAAACTTTCTTGAAAGGAATGCATTAGATATCCCTAATAAAACACAAGTTAAAATCATGTTATGTGGTTTTACAGAATTTTCAGCATATTCTTAGTGGCAATGAGTCTGGAAAAAACTCAGAAACAGGACATGATTTTTTATTTATTTATTAAGTTTCTATGCCACTCATTTCCCCTACAAGAAGACTTCAGGTGGCATGATGGAGATTAAAAGGTAAAAGGTAAAGGTTCCCCTTGCACATATATGTTAGTCATTCCCGACTCTAGAGGGCGGTGCTCATCTCCGTTTCAAAGCTGAACAGCCAGCGCTGTCTGAAGAGATGTCCGTGGTCATGTGGTCGGCATGACTAAACACCAAAGGCACACGGAACGCTGTTACCTTCCCACCAAAGTTGGTCCCTATTTTTCTGCTTTCATTTTTACGTGCTTTCGAACTGCGAGGTTGGCAGAAGCTGGGACAAGTAATGGGAGCTCACCCCATTACGTGGCACTAGGGATTCGAACCGCTGAACTGCTGACCTTTCGATCGACAAGCTCAGCGTCTTAACCACTGAGTTACCGCGTCCCCATATGATGGAGATTTGCCATCCTCAGACAAGGAAACTTGGAGGTTTTCTTTCCATCCGTCTCTCTAAGAGCAAGAGATAAACCTTATAATTTTCCTTTTTAAAAAAACTGTCTGCGTTCATAGCTGCTGTCATAATATAAAACGCTGAGAAAAGGAAAATCAGATTTCCATCCTGCTCATCAGGGTTGGATAACAAAGGAGTAAATGCCAACAAGGTTTCCAATTCCAGATGATGGAGGTGCTAAGAAATCAGGAAGAGATCATGCTGTTATTCCATAAGGGAGTTAAAATGCTGGCTGCCCTCAGAGAGAGAATGGTAGATCAGACGAATAAACCGCTGGATGATCTGACAAGACAGTTTCTCTGTTCCTTTGGGATGAGACTTAGGAACCCATTCTGAAATTCAAATCAGTGTTTCCCCTCCTCCCACAACTCTGCAGTGAAGAACACACTCATTTTTTAAACTAGGCTTCCTCAACTGGTTTGTTGGATTAAAATCCCATCGCCTTCAGTCAAGATAGCCATGCTGATTTAAGTATCTGGAGAGCTTCAGTTTGGAAGCTGGAAGGGTGGATTTCCAGTAGAATTCTTAGCTACTGGAATATGCTGGAACAAGCATAACATTAACAATGTTTATCTCTGTAGCTTATCTCTCTATTCCCCTAAGAATATTCTTTAAAAAGTTTGCTAGAGAACCAGTTTGGTTTAGTGGTTAAAGCATCAAGGTAAAAAAGCAGGAGATTGTGCTGCCTCACTCACACAATGGTAGGTTAAATGGTTTTTGTTGAGCTGCCCTAACCCAGAGGTCGGCAATCTTAAACATTCAAAGAGCCAATAAAGTCCTAACCGGAAGCCCCCATTCAATTCTGGAGCCAACCAGAAGTCCGATTTCCCCCATCATAATGTCCTCCTAGCGCGGCGTCCTTTTTCCTCTGCTGACTGGAAGTCCAGTTCCCCCACCATAGAGTCTCCTCCTAGCATGGCATCCTTTTTCCTCTGCCGACTGGAAGTCGGTTCTCCCACCATAGAGTCTCTTCTTAGCACACCATCCTTTTTCCTGTACCTGTCCTAACTGAAAGCCCTATCAATTGTGGAGCTGACCAGCAACAGGAAACCGTAGCAGAAGGATGAAAGAGCCACATGTGGTTCCAGAGCCACGAGTTGCTGACCCCTGCCCTAATCCAAGTATATGGTCCCCCATCTCTTGAATAACAAAAGCCCACACACACACTCTAAGTTCCACCAAGAGGAGTGATCTCAATTCCCAAAGCCAGGTGGAAGTCAGAACAAAGTTGTTCAACAAAGCAAGAGTTTCAAAGACTTGACTAAGTCCATGAGGCAAATCACTAGGTCAAGGTACAAACCAGAGGTCCAAAGTTCAACACATAGCTCAGGATGTCATTGATAACATGATGTCTGAGCTACACCTTTGAATGCATCCATTTTCTTCAAAGGTCAGATGATTTGGGATTGAATTCTAGTATTCTTGCAAGTGCTATCAGAAAATGCCCCTATATATTGATCAGCGCAGTGGAAAAGCAAGAAATCCAACATGGAACTCATATCTTTTTCTCCCATTAAATAAATGCACAATATGAATAGTCCTGATAAATCCATAACTTCCATAGCTCAGTATGGGAAACTGATTCCATCACCACCTAAACAAATGCTTACTTACATGGTGTAAGTGGATTCCCATCCCAAATTGTGTATCAGATTCTTAAAATACATTGTTTAGGGTTTGGGAGACCTTGTAGATGAGACTATCATAACCTCCTCTTTCTGTCACATAGGATAAATTCTACTGCATGAGTACACACACACACACACACACACACACACACACACACACACACACTTACATACTATATGATCGTGTAAACAATGTTTGCCCATTAAACCTTAGCTTAGCATTAGGACTCCTGTCCCAAGATTATGTTTAAAGATAGCAGAAGTGTCACCATATTCCTCTGCACAGCTCAGTCATGACCCTAATTAATATGTCTAAGTTAGACATGTACTTCTTCAAGTAATGGGTGGCTTTGTTTGGACAATTAGGCAGAGCTGACAAGAAAATTTTCCATCAAACTGGGTCATAAAAAGTACATTATTCAGCATTATTATGAGCAAAGCAGTATTTATTACCTGAACTTTACAATACAACATTATCAATCATTACCTGCCATTGAGGTATGTTAACATGAGATCAAAGGGAAAAGACCAAGTTAAACAAACAGTGATGCATAGAAGGGCTTTCTCAATGCCTCAATTTGCTGGAAGCCAGGGATGCTGAAGAGACTGTTTGATCTCAGGCCCTCTTAAGGAAAAGAGTAACCCCCAAAGAGCTTTCCTCCCTTTGTTTGCCGCCTTGGTGAGAACCCAAACTCACATGGCATTATAAAATATAGAAGCCATCCTTTCCTGAAAAGCAGCTATGAAAAGAAACAGGGAAAAGACATGCTGAGGTCACCGCCAGATGATTTGAAACTAATTAGAAAGCACAGTGAAAAATGTCAATTCTGGCGAAGATGATATTAAGGGCTGTAGCCTCACAAGCCAGTTACACTGCATTTGCCAGTTTCTGAGCCAACGGAAAATTATACCGACATAACATTTGCTGCCCTGAATCTATCCTGCTACAGGCATAATGCCAACAAATGGTTCGGTTCTTATTTCTTACAGGCAGACTAAGGACACAGATTGTCCTTTGCTTCTCCTCCCCTCTGATCAAACATCACTAGCTAACATGGAAACGTGGGATGATCATCTCATAGCATGGGGAGGATGGTGGTAGGGATGGAAGAAGAGGAATTTTGGATAGATGGCTGGACCAATCAAAACCTGCTCTGGTTTTGCCCAAGTGTTTTGCTCAGGTGCATTCAAAGAAAACTGTAGGCTAACTGATGTTAGCTTTGAATCAAATTCTTTTTAGAAATGGGTTTAGTATTGATTTAGAAGAATGTGATTTTAGAATTAAGAATTGGTTTGGAGCCCTGGCAAGGCAGGGGGATCACAAGACTGTAATAGGCAGTGAGAATAACCTTGAGAAACAGAAGAAGGAGGCAACAACCAAGACAAAACAATCAGATAAAAGAAATATGAGTCCAGGGCAGAAATGTATTTTGAGAAAGCATCATCTCAGAAATGACCCACTCTTTTTCTTCATGAAGATAAAGGGAGGGAGGGAGGAAGTAAACACATTGAAACTGTGTTGGGATAAAGGAGAAAACATTTGTATAGTTAAGGGAAACTTCAGGCTGCCTCAGGAAGGGCCTGTACATCAGGTTATGGCAGAATCACAAAGAAAAACAGCAGTGAGTGTCCTCTATGTGTAACATTATTTTCTTTCTAACTTTCTACATTTGTAAATGACTCAAATAACCAAGCTCCATTCTATTGTCATAATAGAGTTCTAGATACATTCTGGAATTGTTGCCGTAAATGGAATTAAAGTAAAATGTGACTAATATTCCACTTAGGGGCAGGCACTTCATTGTTTTGATATTTTAACCAGTAATTAGGTTTGCCAGTTTCTAATTTTTAATATTCTGGCTGGAGAAAATCAGGAATAGGTTCATGTATAGAGAGTATCATTGGCTCCAATATGCCATCATGACTCTTAATCCCAAAGTTAAAGGAGTTCTAAGCAATCTGCAAAAACTATTAGAGTTTGTAGATTTGTTTGCCATTTCTGCTGAAAACTACATAAAGTTAACAGGAACAGATTAGTGTGCATTTGACCTGGCCAAGCAACTTTTTACTGGGGATAACAGTCATACTTTAATTTTTCAGGTCCAAGATTACAAAAATTACAGAGTGATGTCTTCAGAAGAAGAGGGAGAAGTAGTTGAAATAATTAATTCCAATTTTTGAGATTTGGGAAGGGTTAGAAGAGTTTAATGCAAAAATAGAGATATGAAGGCTACAGAGGCTGAACACCTATTTACATTTATTTATTTCGCATATGGCAATGTACAAAAAGCATCAGAGACAGTAGATGTTCGGCAGCTAATGGGACCAGTGCAAGTTCCCACTGAAGTGGTACTTATTTATTTACTCACATTTTTTACATGCTTTCGAATTGCTAGGTGGGTAGGAGGTGGAGCAAATGGCAGGAACTCATCCCACCATGCAGTACCCGGATCTCAGACTCATGCTTGCTAAACATCAAGCCTACATTCTAACTACAGAGCCACCGCACCCATGACAAGATATGCAATCGTGTCACAAAAAAATAGTGATTTGTTGCTGAATTTCAGTAGCGATATTACATGCATCAGGGTGTCACTGTGCAAATGGCACAATTGTGTAACGCTCTATCAACTAATGCAAAGTAGTATTATTTGCATAATGATGTCATGATGCACATATCATGATTTGCCTCCTTGTTCCCCAAGAATGCCCTGTTGGAGCAGGGAAGTTATGGGCACCAGGGAACTGAGGCCAAGCACACCGGCCCTCAGGGTCACTGTGCTGGGGAGCCCAGTTTTACAACACTGAGTTTTTCTGATTTAACCAGTTTCTCCAATTCAGTTGATAAGTTTTTTAAAAAAACAGCTTGGAGACTGCATTTACAGTCTCCAGCAAAGTCACCCAAGAGTTTTCAAATTTTGATATGCCCTTCAAAAGAAAAACATGGGCAAGCAGAAAAGACAGTAGATATGGAAAACAATCCTTTATGATGCCCTGCAATAACATTGTCTATATTACTCAAAAGTATGGGAAGTGTGGCCTCTACAACCATACAAGAAGCATACATAGAACAACAGTTGTAAAAACTCATACGATTTTAAAAATGCAAATTTCATTTATATTAACAGACTGTAGCAAATATTGTTTAATAAACTGCAGTGATTACAATGATTGTAAATCACCTCAGTAACTACTGGTAATACCTATTTTCACAGAAGCTACTTATTTCAGTCTAGGAACCAGAAATGTATTTTTGCCTCTCTTAACTAAACGCTTCACTGACATGAAGTACATGATGAAACTAATTTGTTCCTTTCTTCTCTGGCTTTGGTCTTTAAAAGTGAAGTATAGGTTAGAGGTCATAGATTAGAATCTGAAAACAGCTTTTCGTTTTTACTCATGAGTGTAAGCCCTGGAAAACATTAAATGATATGAAAGCTTGAAAAGTTGCCAGTGGGAAATTGAATTGCTCTGACAACTCCGATACATGTTGTCATGGACCACAAAGAGTCAAGATGTGATATTATAAATGCAGCATGAAGAATTATGAGGACTGTCTGTTGGATTTGCCTGAAACCTAATTTCAAAGCCCAACTGGCTAATTAGAATAAAGCAGTCCCCATAAAACATCCACATCAGGGGGGAAATCTAAATTTTTTTGCTACCGGTTCTGTGGGCGTGGCTTAATGGTAAGGTAACTGAGAGGGCGTGGCTTGTTGGTCAGGTGGGCGTGGCCAAGTCAATGTTACTTCTTTGCTCTTTTTTAACCTACAAAACACAACACAACACAACTGGCTCATCCACAATATAAAAGCAGCTGTGCTAGACCCAAAATGGCCCCTGCAACAAGCAGGAACCTCACACAGCCACAAAAAGCCCAAAAAACCAACTTTCACACTTTACACACATAACACAACACAACTGGCTCACCCACAATGTAAAAGCAGCTGTGCTAGACACACAAAATGGCACATACAGCTTTGTGAGATTTTGTGTGTTTGTGTAGTTAGAGTGAAACACTACAGAAACACACAAAATCTCAGAAAGCTGCACAAATATTATTTTATTTTATTTTTATATAAAAGCAGCTAAATTTAAAACTTCCTAAACTTTAAATGGCTAGGTCTAAAAAAAAGAACAACAAAAAAATCCCCCAATTAACTATTTTTTTTAAAGCTCCCAAAGGGGAAAAAAACTTACCCAATAGAACAGGGGTCTCCAACCTTGGCAACTTTAAGACTTGTGGACTTCAACTCCCAGAATTCCTCAGCCGCTTTGCTGGCTGAGGAATTCTGGGAGTTGAAGTCCACAACTCTCTGCCGGCTTGATTGCAGGCAGGGAGATACAGTTGCTTGCTGATGCAATCGATTGCAGGGATTACAGCAAGGCGTTACGACCAGGCTAAGGTAAGCAAACTGAGGGGGGGAGGGATTTTTGCTACCGATTAGCAGGCAACAGCTGGGATCGTCAGAGCTTGGCTGGTCAGAGCCATTTAAAAGGAAAAAGGTTTTTTTCTTTTACATGGCTTTGGCGATCCAGGCAACTCAGCTGGGATCGTCAGAGCTGGGCTCTCAGAGCCATTTAAAAGGGAAAAAAAGGCTCTGATGATCGCACGGCTTAGCTGGGCATGGGGGGCGGGGGCAGGGATTTTTGCTACCAGTTCTCCGAACTGCCCGCTGCCATCGCTACCTACTCGCCCGAGCCGGTCCGAACCGGGAGCATTTCACCCCTGATCCACATTCTCCTGCAAAGCTTTGTGAATGAGTCAACTTCTGATACTATAGAAAGTAGACTTGAGATGGAGGGAGAGATAGATAGATAGATAGATGATAGATAGATAGATAGATAGATAGATAGATAGATAGATAGATAGATAGATAGAAATAGGTAAATATAGATAGATAGGTATAGATAGATATAGCTATAGATAAGTAGGCAGATAGAGAGAGAGAGAGAGAGAGATGAGAGATAAATATAGAGATATAGAGATAGATAGGTAGGTAGATATAGATAGAAAGGTATAGATAGATATAGCTATAGATAGATAGGCAGGTAGAGATAGATAGATAGATAGATGATTGATAGATAGATAGATAGATAGATAGATAGATAGATAGATAGATAGATAGATAGATAGATAGATGATAGATGCGTGGGTGGGTGGACGAAATCAAAATCCAATCAAAGAAAGTGAATGCCTCCCGGTTCATTTTGCAAATCATCAAAAAAAGAAAAAAAGAAAACATTTCAAGAACAAAAATCAAAATCCAATCAAAATGCTTTGGTTTTACTAGGAGATATAAATTAGTTCTACCTAAAAACAGTCAAAAAAATTAATTGAAGTTGCACACAAGGGTCATGTTAAAAGTGCTTGCTGCTTTCAGTAGAGTAGCTCATCCAAATTAAGGAAAATTAATTGTTTTAGTAGCCCACATGTGCACTTCCATCCACCTCCCTTTTCGAAATCTGGTAAGGTTTATTTTTCTGATATGTATTGGCAAATGTAGTCCAATTCTGTCCCAAAAGACAAAGATATCAGTACAGGCATTTCTATCATCAGCATTAGATAGGGATAAGCTGGCTCCAAAGTCTCGGCATTCTTTCCTCTGTATCTGAGAAAACTTGAACTATTTTAACTTTTGTGATGCTCCTGTAAATTTTTATCACCTTCTGTTGAAAAAAACGAACAAGTCAATGTTACATCCATTGATATTTTTCCATTCTAGTCAATGGGAATTACAAATGTTGAATTAGATTTGACCTAGAGGTAAAGGGGCGCGGTGGCTCATAGGTACGTGGTGGCTCCGTGGCTAAAATGCTGAGCTTGTCGATCGAAAGGTCGGCAGTTCAGCAGTTTGAATCCCTAGTGCTGCATAACGGGGTGAGCTCCCGTTACTTGCCAACCTAGCAGTTCGAAAGCACGTAAAAAATGCAAGTAGAAAAATAGGAACCACCTTTGGTGGGAAGGTAACAGCATTCCGTGCGCCTTTGGCATTTAGTCATGCCGGCCACATGACCACGGAGACATCTTTGGACAGCGCTGGCTCTTCGGCTTTGAAACGGAGATGAGCACCGCCCCCTACAGTCGGGAACGACTAGCACATATGTGCAAGGGGAACCTTTACCTTTACCTAGAGGTGAAGTAGGGAGTGTCTGATCCTGTCTGAGTTGGAGTTGCTTTTTCCAAAAAAAAAAGAAAAAAAAGCCGAATTAAGGCATACATTAAATCTTATGGCTGTTTGTTTATTCCTGCTCAAAATACTGTGAATCGTTTTTGATTTTTCCAAGAGAATCAGAGCAACTCATTCCTGACAGGCATTTGAAGTAGCTTAGGAAATGCATTTCACTATAGGACAAAACATGATTTCTTATTGCCGATGATGCTTTTCCATGGTCTGCCAAACTATTGAAGTCCTTGCCGCGCTGAAATCCTTTTCCTTTAAGCAAGACAGCATTCTAGAAATAAATTCAAGAGAAAGTTAGTCAAGCAGTCAGTGCGGCAGGCGGAGATGATGGCACCGTCTTGAAAAGATACCATCTGCTTCTGAAGCATTACTAATACTTATCGATTGTTAAAGGCATCTGGTCAACAGGAACATGAAAGAATGTTAATACACTGCAAGAGCTTTGTAATTGTGTCCTTGGGAATTATGTGATGAGTTCCAAAAAGTTCTCGACCATGAACTTCGCAACAGTACAACAAGCATAAGCAACAACAAGCCTATCTAAGTGAGAGATGAATATAACGATTAAAATGTCAATTTCATTTCCAAGAATCTTTTCCAAGACAGCTCATATAACCACATTCTTTCCTCCATGACAAGGTCTACAGCAAACATGGTTTTGCAGCAAAAGCTTATTTTTGGTCTGGCAAGTCAATAGTGAAAACATTCATTAGAACCATCCACAGTATTGTCCAGGTGCTTAGTATTTACATAAAAGCCAATGTGCAAATTCAGCCTCTGCAATAAACAACGAAGACATTCACATCCATTCGCTTCAAACAGTTGAAGGAAACTGTATGGAGTGAATTGACTGGCCCATCTAGCACTGTGATGATTAATTCAATTAACAGAAAATTATCATAGTAACAGTTGAAATGGACCTTAGAGGTCTTTTAGTCCAATCCAATGGTGAAATCCAATTTTTTTTACTACCGGTTCTGTGGGTGTGGCTTGGTGGGCGTGGCAGGGGAAGGATACTCCAAAATCTTCATTCCCATCCCACTCCAGGGGAAGGATACTGCAAAATCCCCATTCTCTCCCCACTCCTGGGGGAAGGATATTGCAAAATCTCCATTCCCACCCCACTCTGGGGCCAGCCAGAGGTGATATTTGTTTCTCCGAACTACTCAAAATTTCTGCTACCGGTTCTCCAGAACCTGTCAGAACCTTCTGGATTTCACCCCTGGTCCAACCCCCTGCTCAGGCAGGAAGCCCTATACCATTTCAGACAAGTGGTTGTCCAATTTCTTCTTAAAAACTTCCAGTGTTGCAGCATCCACAACTTCTAGAGGCAAGTTGTTCCACAAATTAATTGTTCTAACTGTCAGGAAATTTATCCTTAGTTCTAGATTGCTTCTCTCCTTGATTAGTTTCCATCCATTGCTTCTTGTCTTGCCTTCAGTTGCTTTGGAAAATAGGTTGACACCCTCTTCTTTGTGGTAATCCCTGAGATATTGGAACACTGTTATTATGTCTCCCCTAGTCCTTCTTTTCATTAAACTAGACATACCGAATTCCAGCAACCGTTCTTTATACGTTTTAGCTTCCAGTCCCCTAATCATCTTTGTTGCTCTTCTTTGCACTCTTTCTAGAGTCTCAATATCTTTTTTACATTGTGGCGACCAAAACTGGATGCAGTATTCCAAGTGTGGTCTTACAAAGGCATTATAAAATGGTACTAACACTTCACATGGCCTTAATCCTATCCCTCATTTAATGCAGCCTAGAACTGTGTTGCCTTTTTTGGCAGCTACAGCACACTGCTGGCTCATATTTAAATGATAGTCCACTAGGACTCTTAAGATCCCTCTTACAGTTACTACTGTTACCAGGAACAGCAGCTCTTCTGAACCTGAGACAAAAGGGCAATCTCTTATTACTAAAGAAGTGTTGACCCAAAATCTGAGAACTGAAATGCTATGCAGTATCAGGTCCTTCAGCAAGTGGGTATTCACCCTACCTGAAAATGCTGGAGGATAAACCTCATAAATTATTCCATAGGGAAATTATCTGCTCAAGCAATGGGTTACTGCATTTCCTAGAAAAAGGCATATTGAGAAGGCTACTTTTGTCTGGGCTCAGCTTGTTCTGGTTAGTGCTTGGATAGACCTCTCCAGAAAATACCACAACTGTAGCTTGGATTTGGAAGTCAAGAAAATCACCCAGGAGAAGACTGCAAACTGCTTCCATATTGTGGCCAAAACATTTTTCCATTAAGTCACCAGGACTCATCTTAACTTGCAGAAGTTTTTACCTTTATTATCTCTCTTTATCTCATCTATTATCTCAGATGACTTATTGGGATATACACAGTAAAATTAAGGGAGACTTAAAAAGACAATGACTCCAAACTCACAGGCCCTGGACATTCATCATAGAACTGTATCAGTAGGGAAATGCTGCTTTAGTCCATGGACAACAGCATGGATTAACACACATCCCTTGACTCTCAAGTTGGCTACCTTCTGAGATGTAACAATACATGGCTCTTTATGCAACCCATTGCTATGGTATCCATTAGTACAGATGCATACTCTACAGAAAGGACCTACTGTATTTTTCAGAGTATAAGACGCACCTTTCCCCCCCCAAAAAAGAGAGTGAAAATCTGGGTGCGTCTTATACTCCAAATGTAGCCCCGCCCACCCTCACAAACAGAGATTTCAGAGGCTGAAAGAAGCCTCTGAAAGAAGCTTCAGAAAAAAAGCCTCAGAAATGAAGCTTCAGAAAAAAAAGCCTCCAAACAGAGCTTCAGAAAAAAAGCCTCTGAAAGGCTTTTATCTAAAATAATATGGCAAGCAACAAAAGAAGAATCAGTAAAGGCTCTAATCAAACTATGCTAACAAATCTGGAGAATGATACAATAACCAGCAGATCGGAAGAGGTTAATCTATATACCAATACCAAAGAAAGGAGATTGAACAGGGTACAGATAGTCCTTCAGAATAAAAGCCTCTGAAAGAAGCTTCAGAAAAAAAGCCTCCAAACAGAGCTTCAGAAAAAAGCCTTTTTTCTGAAGCTTTGTTTCGGAGGCTTTCAGAGGCAGAAAAATAAGTTTTTTCTGAAATGGAGTTCCAGAAGTTTCAGAGGCAGAAAAAACAAAAAGCAAGGCACAGAGCTCACAACCAACGAGCCTCTTGGTAAAATTCACCTCTGGCAACAGCTGATTGGGGGTATTCCAGGAGGCCAATCCACCCACCAATCAGCCTTTTTATTATATTCCTCCCCAAAAACTAAGGTGCATCTTATACTCAAGTGCGCCTTATACTCTGAAAAATATGGTACCTTTGCAAAAAAAAAAAAAAAAAGTATTATAGCAGCTCAAGTGTGTGGAAAGAAAGACAAGTCCCAGTGTAGTGCCAAGTGCCAGGAAAATCAGGAGATCCAGACAGTTCAAAGGGGTATAAAGATTTTTTGGATGCTTAAACTCTCTACAAGTATCTGAACTACTAATGGCCAAGGGAAATTAGCAGGAGATAAAAGTAGAAAGAATTCAAGGTTTGCTGGACTTAGATCTCTTGTGGGCATGAAGGGACTCATACTGATAATGAGTTTGACCCCTCCCTTGGGCCCAGCCTGGTCATCTCCTACATGGAGGAAATTACAATAAATAGAAGTCATGAACCTTAAGTGGCTTGTGAACTTCACTATTCCAGTAAAATAAATGTTACCATCCCCTTTTCCCTTTTCTAAATAGCTATTAGTTGATTGTCCTCAACCTGATCCACTGCCTTAATTTTATCTTCACAATATTACCTTTGCTGCACATTTTTAATTGCATGTCACTTCTAACCTCCTTGTAAAGAGACAAGGCTCAGCCATTTCTTCTAATTATCCAAATCACCAGTCATTGTTGGTATGTGTGTGCGGCCCTGCTGAAAGCTTTTAACTGCAAGCCATGTCACTAAACCAAAGCAAGTTGGAGTCATTTCTGTGGAATGATTTGCTAATAATAAATGCTAGTTGCCATTCCTTTCAGCCATTTGAAGGCATTGTTTCTAAGATTATATATTGTGGGGGGAAATATTAAAAGAACCAAGGGCATTCCAAATATTAGTGAATATATTGCCATATTCATATTCATATTACACAGTGGCTCAGTGCCTAAGACGCTGAGCTTGTCGATTGAAAGGTTGGCAGTTCAGCGGTTCAAATCTCTAGTGCTGCATAATAGGGTGAGCTCCCATTACTTGTCCCAGCTTCTGCCAACCTAGCAGTTCGAAAGCAGGTAAAAAATGCAAGTAGAAAAATAGGGACCACTTTTGGTGGGAAGGTAACAGCGTTCCGTGTGCCTTCGGCATTTAGTCATGCTGGCCATATTACCACGGAGATGTCTTCGGACACCGCTGGCTCTTCAGCTTTGAAATGGAGATGAGCACTGCCCCCTAGAGTCGGGAACAACTAGCACATATGTGTGAGGGGAACCTTTACTTTTTTATGTTGGCAACAGTAATTGGAGAGAAACCAAGTATGTTCAAAGCTTTCAGAACTGAATGAAATTATACAAATTGGAAAATTACAGGTAATCCCAACTGCCATGGCTGAGGGCCACTGAAGGGCTTAATTTTAATTGCTGGAAATGTGTTGCTTTATGGACTGGCTCCAGCATACCACTGGTTGCACTTCTCTTGAAATAACTGATCCACTACTTAAGCTCTGGAAGTCCAGATGGTAAGGAACATCTTTCACCACTTAAGATTGGTCCAAAAGCTGCATCTATTCCTACACAGGGATACCTTAGCCACAGTGAGTTATGCATTGGCTGCCTCAAGCTTGGCTCTGTATGGGGTCAGCTTGTACATACTCTGGAAGTTACAGAACACAGGACCAGGTTTGGAGGGATGCCCTACTGCACAAATACCCACCCTGAAAAAACCCCACCTGCTCTTGTTGATAGCTACAGAGCCAATTCACAGGGCTGATATTAGCATGCAAGATCCTATACTGGGGTCAGCAATCCACAGCTCTGGAGCCGCATGTGGCTCTTTCATCCCTCTGCTGTGGTTCCTTGTTGCTGTTGCTGGTCGGCTCCACAATTGATAGGGCTTTCAGTTAGGACAGGTAGAGGAAAAGGGATGCCATGCTAGGAAGAGACTCTACGGTGGGGAAACTGGACTTCTGGTCAGCAGAGGAAAAAGGATGTCGCGCTAGGAGGAGACTATGATGGGAGAACAGGACTTCTGGTTGGCTCCAGAATTGAATGGGGGCTTCCGGTTAGGACTTTTGTGGCTCTTTGAGTGTTTAAGGTTGCCGACCTCTGTCCTATACAAATTGGGAAAAATTACATCAGACTCCAAAACAGCTGCAATTTTCCAGAAAGGCCTCGCTCCCGATGCTGCTGCTGATTAGCCCTTCCTGACAAGGCAGAAGCAGATGTTCAGGAATTGGATTCAAAAGGCATTAGAAATCTCTAAGATTCTTCCAATCGACTCTGAAATGCCTCTGAAACAAGTCCGCAAGGCCCAGAGAGGTCATGCAGAGATTATTGGAGGCATTATCAGGTTTGTGTATGTCTGTGCGGTGCATGCAGACATCCCCTACGCACCAGCAGAGAAAGGCCTGTGTTATTGGTAAATCAAAGGCTCAGTCCTAAATCTTTCATACATATCCTTTGAAATTTCGAGTAAGTCTCATATTGTCTATATAAGTTACAGTTTCTTAGTTACAAAAATCAATACAAAATAAGTTAAAAAAAATATCCCATGAAACAAAATTTCTTACCGAGAGTCAGGGAAAAACAAAACATTTCATCTGAGCTTCCCTGAGGGATGCCCCAGCATCAATGTTGCTGTTGTGTTATTGCAAATAAAGCACCATGAAATCCTAAGAATACAGTATTGCTAAGCAGATACTCCCAGACTCAATAATCCAGCCTTTCCATTTAAACTGAGATCTCCCAGAAAGTTTAGTCCTAAACACGAGAATAATTTGGTCAACTATACGATAATGTTAATGAAAAACTGAGAATTTTGATTTGTACTTGGTTGTAAGTTGTGATCAATTATATGCTAGAATGATGACTTTCTGACTTGAAAAGAAAGAGAGATGGAAGACTTAAAACAGTGGTTAAGAACTGACAGCCCATTCAGATTTTATCTCGGTCACAAACTTACTAAGCAAGACAGTCACATGGTGACAATCAGTAGTGGGTTTCAATTTCGGCCGATACCGGTTCGCTCGTGGAAGTGTGTGTGCAATATTTCTGCGCATGCGCAGTGACATCCGGGCGGGTGGGCAGAGCCTCCTGCCACTGCCGCCACTGGTTCGCCTGATCCGGGGTGAACCGGTAGCAACCCACCATTGGTGACAATAATGTTGCATTGTTCCATAAGGTTAATTTAAAGCATAGAGATAGTGCCATATTAATTTTGATGTATCCTATTTACATAAATGGAACTTCAGACTCGTTATTTTTGCCTGCGACATGCTAATTTTCCCATGTCTGAGAATCTGTTCTCTACTATGTCGTCATCATCATCATCATCATCTTAGCCATTGTCTATCCACTGCAGGAGGAAGGCCTCTTCCACATGTTTCCAGCCGTATATCTCCACTAGATAATGGCATGTAAATGTTCAACATCAAATTCACTTGCCCTTGTGATTTTCTGGTTTTTCAGTGCTGTACAGCTGATCCAAATGATTCCCAGTTGAACTTGGCTGTGCCCAATTCCATAAACTTATTATGGGATATAAAAAGGTTTCTTTTACGTCAAAAATAGGTGGCATTCCTCTTGGGCATTCTAGACCAAATTTTAGTTTCCAAAAGATATGGTTATATTACACCCATGATCTTCAAATTGGAATAAAAAATATATCACTTTGACTCAAAATATTAATATTTGGCACAAAATTGTTCTAGAATTAATGTAATTAAGCCCACAAGTAACAAGCTTGCCAATCCTTGTCTAATCTTCATTATTACTATTTGCTCTGGCATTGCCAGTATATTAGTCTGTTCGGGCCTGACTCTAAGATTCTGACTTAAGGGAACATTTATATGGAGTTCTGGTTTTTTTCACACTATTTTTTTCAAACATTTATGCTTATTACACACATTTTATTGCAGCTCTCCCATGGAAAACCACTACTCAATTAATAGTTATTTAGCCAAAGGTTCTTGCTAGACAGCCATTGCCATATTGTAAGTAATGGCCACGCTGACAGAAAAGCTTTGGGTTTTGGTTCCTTTATGTGAAGAGCACCAGGTTGGCAAAAGCTACCTTAGTCTAAACAAATAGGCCCATGATGACGAACCCCATGATGACGAACCTATGGCATGTGTGCCAGAGGTGGCACACACACCCCTCTCTGTGGGCCCACAAGCCATCACCCCAGTTCAACTCCGTTGCACATGTGCATGCGCCTCCCGCTGGCCAGCTGGTCTTTGGGTCTCTGCTGGTCATGTGGGGGGGGGCGCATGCGGGGGCGTGCATATGGGGGCACATGCATGCATGGGGGTGGGGTGCATGTGATAGGGGCAGGTGCACGTTGCATTTTGGGCATTCACGCACATGCGCTTTGGGCACTCAGTTCGGAAAAGGTTAGCCATCACTGAAATAGGCCATAAAGAACCCTCATTTAGTTTCTGAAGTGAGTTCTCACCTCAAACTGCAATCTTTTTCTTCTCTTCTTCTTTCTCCATTATTTTCATCTGAAAAATCCAGCTTCTTAAATATTTTACCCTATTACAAGATATAAGTGAGGTGTCAAAGACATCATCCATGAAGGAAGTAGAGGCACATCCATGAGGCAGATGATGTCAATGACATCAAAATGGTAGGTGTGTCAGCAGTGTGGGATTCAAATAATTTAACAACTGGTTCTCTGCCCTAATGATTTCTTCCAACAACCAGTTTATCAAACTGCTCAGAAAGTTAACAACCAGTTCTCCTGAAGTGGTGCGAACTGGCTGAATCCCACCACTGTGTGTCAGGCAAATGAAGCCTCCTTATTTTACTTGTGTGTGATCTCCCAATTGCACCCGGCATTTTGATGTTGTTGCCCCTGTGGATGACTCTGCTTCTGATTCATTCCCTTAATCTTACCAATCTATTAGTTTTCGATTGTTTGAAAAATAAAAAGAAACATAAAGCTATTTATTTATTATATATAAAATTCTATGATAGAAGGTCATTTTTGTATTTATTTACCAAAGCAGCCTATAATACCCGAAAAATATTAAAAATATATGGAAAAAGATTTTTAAAATATATGAAAAATATTAAAGCATATGGAAAAATATGGAAAACATATGGAAAAATATGGAGCCCTGGTGGTGCATGGGTTAAAATGCAGTATTGCAGTCAAAGTCTGCCCACAGCCTGGAGTTCAATTCTGGCAGGCTCAAGGTTGACTCAGCCTTCCATCCTTCCGAGGTCAGTAAAATGAGCACCCAGATTGTTGGGCACAATATGCTTATGTTGTAAACCACCCAGAGAAGAGCTGTAAAGTGCTACAGGATGATATGTAAGTCTAAATGCTGTTGCTAGCACTATTAAAAGTGTCAGTCTACAGAAACAACAATATTAAGGCATTGCCTTCTGTTCAATGCCCTGTTTCATTTGAAAAACGTAAATTTACTTTGGCTATTATCTGATCTTATCTAGAATTAGGATCCCTTGATCATATGAATTTAATTACATTCATCCTCCATAACTTTGGCCAAGCATTCAGCAAATGCAGAGCAAAAGTCAGCCCCAGTGGAAATATCATCAGTCTTTCAATGCTGTTTCCTGGGGTTGGATATGCCCACATGTGATATTTTGCAAGTTGTGGGTGCTCAAATAAAATATCTGCCATGAGGACATGCCCATTCATAAATGGTTACTGTTGGGACAAACTTCAACATATCATACCAAGGCTAACACTTGGTATGAAAAAGCAATTTTTAAAAATTGCAGCTTTCTGACTGCAGCAGTCCCCATTTTCTTAATAGTAATAAAGATGAGGAAATATGCAGAGAGTTCTGATGTAAAGCCAGCTTCACTGTTGGAAATGTATTGGGCCAAAGTCTAGTGAGAATCCTCCTGATTTTGCAGTGTGCTGGTCCATTTTCCTGCTGAATATATTTCTAATTGCAATCTCCAGTTGCAATTTGTCAGCTCTGAACCTGTCTTGCTCTTTGTTTTACTTCCACAACATCCGTTTCATTGGCACTGAAAATCAGTTCCCACGTGTAATATTTTTATGGCTTCTCATCTATTTATAATTGCTTTTGGAGAAACAGAAAATTGTGTTTGTGCCCTACTTTTTCCAACCTACATTATCCCTCTGACTGAAGTAATAACCTGTCATGCTTAAACAATTAGTGTAATGCAGAGGACACAGGGGCCTACTGCATGCTGCTAATGGAACATCGAATGTGGCTTTAGAAAGTCTGATAAAAATATGCTTTATACGGCCAAGGCTAGATATTAGTAAGTATTTCAGGGCAAGCCACTTGGAAGAACTTTCTGAAGAAGCTTCCCCTCCCCTCCCCACCTCTCCATACTCCATCACAGCTGAATGTTTTATTTTCTGCATTCAAGAACTCACTAAACGTTACACCAACTCGTATAATTAACAGAACTCATTATTTTAGCAGAAATGTGGTATAACTATGTACAACTATAAGGGAATGAATTATGATTATGTTGAATGTTTTTAATGCCTCGGTTATCTGGCTGGGGAAAGATTAGGGCAGAGATTAAAATAGAATCTAATAATCTACTGGAGATAAATCATGCTGCATCACTATTGTCTGGCTGGGTGGCAACCCTGAGCCAGCCTGGCTTCTCACCGGGGAACTGGCACAAACAGACTTCCAATGTAACAAAAGCTTAAATAAATCGGTTTACTGTAGAAAAGCAAATGCAACTATTAAGAAAGAAGTCTAGGCACAGCAGTGTATCAAATCCAAGCCCTGGTTATAGCAAAATCATGATCTAAATATTTTCTCCTACTTAGTACATAGTGGTAATACTGGAGGAGGATTTTCTTTCGATGTGAGTTTTTCTGATTAAGCCTATTTCAACCC
This sequence comes from Pantherophis guttatus, assembly GCF_059756535.1. Lineage (NCBI taxonomy): Eukaryota > Metazoa > Chordata > Lepidosauria > Squamata > Colubridae > Pantherophis > Pantherophis guttatus. Next base: position 155,395,091 of record NC_142063.1, read on the forward strand.
TAATATTAGTTTTGATGTGTTTCCCATTTCAAAAGAGAACATTCCATCAGTTATAACCAGAAGAGAATCCCAGGGCAATACCGTAAAGGAAATGTTGTGTCCACCTTTGATCTAAATTAACCTTTCCCAAGCCAATATTCTTCTAATTCTCTGGAGTACAAGAACATGACAGTTGTGGATTAAACATTGAAAATTGCCAGATTAGAAAATGTGAACCAAAAATAAGGCCCAATGGTATCTAGAGGGATCTATATATTTGAATAGATTATATCTATACTTGATAGATAATATTTGAATATATTATCGTACACTGGATGGAAAAAAGGCACTACTCCAGACCATTTGAACCCATTAATATGAGAGTAGCTCCAAAATTAGTAGGCAATTCATAATAATCAACAGTAGGTAATTTGTTTACTGAAGAAAATGGTGCCTGATTCTATTATTCAAGAATGGAGTTTAACATTGGGGAAAAAATAAAAGAGTTACAAAAATATACCTATTGATGAAGAATATATCTTGGGCTTTGGCAGACCAAGAGTCAGTTTTCTACTAGTGTATTTGCCAATCATCCTAAGGTCCTGATTGTTGGAATTCCCAGTATAGTCTGATAATACATTACAACTGACTCCATGCTCACAGGCAACCAACTCAAAAATTCTGTATCTGAATCAGTGGTGGGATTCTTCCGGTTCTAGGCGGTTCGGCTGAACCGTTTGTTAAATTGCTGGCTCGCCCCGCCCCTTGCCCTGCCCCTCCGCACCACTGTTTATTGCCAATAAATAGTGGTGGGTGAGGGGCGGGCGAGCCAGCAATTTAACAAACGGTTTGGTGTTTTTTTGTAATTTTATTGGCCCGCGGAGCTTCAGCATAGGCTAATTAGCCCTTGATTAGATCGGCTCCCGACTCTCAGCTGATTTGCTCTCAGTTGTTTTGCTCAGGGCTCTGCTGCTTGCTGGAGCAGATTTTTTTCCCCTAGCTATGCTGAAAAACGAAACTGAAAGTAAAGCAGGCTGTTGGCTTTGCTGTTGCTGCAACGTTGGAAAATTAGGCAGGCAGATTTCTTTTCTTTTTCCTCACCAAAAAAGGTAGGTGCAAACAATGGGAAATTTAGGGAAAAAGAGGAGAGTTCAAGATTTTAAAACACAAAAGAAAAAAAGCTCTATTTAACTAGGGAATTGTAATAATTGAGATACTATTAATTGTATATTGTGTTGAAAGCAGAAATGGTTAAGTTGTGGTTTGGAGGAATATATGGGGGAAATTATTTGGTTTATTATTATTGGTAAATATAATTAATGGATTTGTAAGAAATTGGATTGCATGGAAATAATTGGAATATTCATGTTCATATTGATTAATATACAAACAAGATAGTTATATAATTGATTTATATTAAAATGTTGAATTCATATTAAACAACTGTAATATTACATAATTAACCAATGTGAGGATGGATATAAAAATAGATGACAATGGGAAGGGGTATAATATAGAATAGAAGGGAAAAAATGAATTTTATTAAGATTAGAGATGAGGATGAAGGGTAATATTGTTTTTTTTAAAAAAAATAGATAAGGAATAAATATGGCAAAAAGAAAATATAGAAATTGTAAATTTAATTGAAATGACTAAACACTGTTTAAATTTGTGAACCGGCCAAATACTCTGCTCAAAGAAAATAAATTGTATGTTTGTATGTGTGTTTCTAATTATTGCTATTTATTCATATTTGTTCTCTTTTATTGTTTAAACTTTAGCAATTCATTCTTTATCTTAATATCTTTATATTTGTTTGGGGTTGCCTTTCTTCCCTTTCATCTTTTTTACTGTACAGCAATCTTTCTCCTCAAACTTTCTCCTCAAACCTACCACCTCTCTCTTTTCTTTCCTTCTTCCTTTCTCCTTCTCCTCCTCTCTTCCTCCCTCTCTTACCCCTCACTCCTACTCTAATTTCCCTTCCCTTCCTTCCTCCCTTCTCTTCCTTCCCTCTCTCTCCTTCTTTCTTCCATCTCTCTTCTCCTTCCTTCATCCCTCTCTATTGCTGTATCCTTTTGTGCATATGGATTACTCAGAGGGCTGAAAAAGTTATTTTTGACTGGTCCTCGCACTTTTGACCACTCCTCGAACTTATGACTGTTCTCACATTTTACGTTTTTCGCCCTATCTTGTCCCCATGGTGAAGAGAAGCAGTTGTGAAATGAGTGACACGGTTGTTAAGAATGCTACAATGGGCATAAATGATGACCAGTCATAAGGGTGAGGTCCGGTCAAAAGTGCGAAGACCTGTCAGAAATCATTTTTTTCAGCCCTCTGGGTAGTCCTTTTGTGCATATGGACTACTCAGAGGGCTGAAAAAGTTATTTTGACTGGTCCTTGCACTTTTGACCAGTTTTACGTTTTGCGCCCTATCTTGTCACCGTGGTGAAGAGAAGTAGTGGTGAAATGACTGACACGGTTGTTAAGAATGCCGCAACGGGCATAAATGTGAGGATGGTCATAAGTGCGAGGACCAGTCAGAAATTACTTTTTTCAGCCCTCTGAGTAGTCCCTATGCATATAGCCACGTCCACCCAGTCACATGACCAACTAGCCATGCCCACCCAGTCACATGAACAGCTAGCCACGCCTACCCAGTCACATGACCACCAAGCCACACCCCAACTAAGCCACGCCCACAGAACCGATTGTTAAAAAAATTGCATCCCACCACTGATCTGAATCCTAGGTTATTATAGTAGTTGCATTTCTATACTAAACAGATTTGTATTGGTGCCACAATCATTTTTGTTTGGAGCATTTCTTTGACATCCTTTGTTCCTTATGAGACCTCTGAGCAATAGCAACACAAGATCCAATATTTGTACATTGCACTAAACCAGGGAAGAACAACGTGAGTGCTGAAAAGGGTCAGCACAAATTCAAACCATCTTTCCAAGGGAAACAATGGAAGAGTATTGTGTAACTTCTAAAATAGGCATATCAGTGTTGAAATCCCAAATTATCCCCCCCAAAAAACCCCACCTCAGTCTCATTCACCTGTATAACATCATCTTGCCCACTTTCTGATCTTCAGCCCTCCTAACTGTCAGCCCTTCAAGAGAGGCCAGGTTAGAAAATACACATCACAAGGACTACTGACCCTCTATTTTATTGCTCCAGGTACAATGACAGAATCTTTAAGACCCATCAGAGTACCTTTCTGTGCCTCGTACCATACAGGATCAAGGTGTGTTATTCTGAGTCTCGTTCTCATGCCTCCTCCTTTTCCAGGACTGAAAGGTCATTTGCTATATCTTTTACTCACCAATAGTTCTTGCATACTTCCCCCAAAATTGCCTCTGTTTTCCTCTCTGCCAATGTTTCTGAATCTTGGCAACTTTAAGATGTGTGGACTTTATTTCCCCAGTGCTGACTGGGGAATTCTGGGACTTGAAGTCCATGTGTCTTAAAAGTTGTTGAGGCTGAGAAACCCTGCTCTGCATTAATAATAATAGTAAGGTTAGCTCTTGTTCATCAGGAGATTGTCCATACTGCTTTCAGCCTGAGGTGGGTTAAAACAACAATAATTGGCTCCTTTTGCACAGTAGGATAAGCCAAAGAAACATTATCTACAGTCTGATGTGTACTGAGCTGATCAAAATTTAAGCAAGTCCTTCTAATACAGAATTCCAATATTTTCATTTAGCATAGCTATACTATACATTCTTGGGCAAGAATGGTAGCAGCCATAATCCAAGAGTCTTCTCACATAAACAATTCCTCTGCCCAAGACCTCTTCTGCAGTCAGATGGGCTTTGCTTCCTCTGGCTACTGAAGGGGAAATTATTTGTTTGTTTGTTTGTTTGTTAAGTTTATTTGCCAATTGACTCACCATGGGGATGCTAGATACCCATTACGGAACTCCCCACCCATGCCTCAATTTGCGAGCTTCATGAACAGAGACTGCAACTATTCTGAACTTGAAGCCAGATGGCAATGTATTGGTTGACGCCATTTTATGGAATTAAGTACCCATGCACTCAGCTCTTATTCTGAGAAAGGTCCCCATCTTGTTTGACTATCAAAACAAGGCAAGAGACTTTAATGAGTTATCAAAAGAAAAATCAAACCGAGGGCCCTAACAGAAGAACATCATGTCTTCTTTTATATGATCCACTGTTCTCCATCCAAACAACTGTGTCCCTTCTAGGAACAACATCCATCTCCTCCAGGGATTTGCCCACCTGTTTGCCAGCCTAAGGCACTAAAGTGGAGAAAGATGCAGAACTGACATTAGTTGCTTAGCAACCAGGAAAGATACTAAGACCTCACTGCTAACAAGGGGCACCCTAATGACCTCTCGCTGTTCTAACTTTCTCCCAGTTGCTAATGTGCTCTCATCACATGTAATCTTTTCTTCGGAAATCCTTTCCAACTAAATCCTCCAGGCCTGGCATAAACTGGAAAACTGGGTGCTGCTTGTACAATTTGAGCACGGAAGCAGTCTCCGGCATACAATAAATTTTAAGGGTTAAGAAAAGTCATTTCGCGTCGGAAAAATTATAAAACATGATGCACCAGACCAAAGAGAAGCAGGGCCTGGTTTAGGGATGAAGAATTCAGTGTGACATGGATGGCCTAAACTCAAATCACCTGAAGGCAGTACTGTCCTTTAAAATGATATGCAACAAGTAGGATGTTTTTTGAGCAGCTGGGTATTTAAATTCTTCCTTAATTTCAAGCCATGAATTGCAACAGCAGGTTATTAAAGATGAAAGTCACGTAGACTAGCCTGCATAGGCCTGAAAACATTTTTTCTTTTCTTTTTTTTTTAAAAAGCCATGATTGTTCTTATTTAGAGAAGTGAAGGGTCAGCCTGACCTTATTTGCTTATGATTTTTATTAGTAGCCTTTTTCTGCAGTTCCCACATTTCCTACTACTTCCCTTTGAACACCCAGAGGATTTATGCCTCGTGTTTGCATGTATTAAGAATGCAGCCATAGCAACTACTAGCATTAATGAACTATTTGCTTATGCAGTAATAATTAACTTCCATTACATTACTTTGTGTGATTACTTTCTTAATTGCCTGAATTATGCATCCATTTAATATTTAATAACCATTTTCAGAAATCAGACACTGGTAAAAAAAAATTTGCTTGCCGTTTCCTTGCAATAATTAAGCTAACAAGAATAAATGGAACATTTTTTTTTTAAAAAAAGTGATGTCTTGCATTTGCATCTCTGCATACAGAACAAGATCTTAAATTAGCTATTTATTAAGTTTAAATTTAAAGACCAAACAGTGCATTTTTCAAAAATGCCAAGCGATATAAAACCTAAACGCCGTGTTACCTGATACTATAGTGTCACATATTTTCCTTGAAGATCACAGATTATTCATTAGTACTAATGCATTATGAAACAAGGCAAAGGAACCGTCTTTTTTCAAAAACAACCTGACATCTTTTTTTCCCCCCTTAAAAATTCAAGGAAGCTGGTTTCCAAGTATGCTTTTCAAAATACACACCGAGAGAGAGAATGCAAATTCAGTACACAGACAAGGGTTGGATTTACAAAAGGGAGTGACAACTCATTGTTGTATATGAAAATGTTGTTTACAATCAAGGCCAAGTGATGTGATTTGCTTGTTTCTGCATGTTGTCAGCTGTCTCTCTCCAAGCCCTTGTGCCCCCCTGGCACCCAAGCAAAGCCATCTGCTGATTTGCAAAGTGATCGTGCCAGGATGTTTCCTGCACATCAGCTCCAGTTTTCAGCGGTGTGTGCAAAGAAGTCACTTGCTTAACAAACATTATGTGTTACTCTTTTATTTTACACAGTGTTGTGAGACAGATTGAACTGAATTCAGCCAATTCTCTAAACACACACGCACACATACACACACACACCTCTGCTTGAGCTACTTTGGCAGAATGCCTCTGACAGTCCATCTTGCTGACGGCAGCCATGTTGAGATACTTCTATCAACATATGAACCAGCAATAGAGAGACCTGGAATACCCCGTAGTTACTATTAACTTGGGCCAATTTAATGCACAGAAAATATGAACGTGGAAGAAAATGAGGAGAGTCTGCGCTGGAGGCATTGTTTACTCAGGGACACTCATTCTATCCTCCCGAGTTATCAAAAAGACATTTTCTGTCAGGGAAATCACAAAGAATGACTGTGGGTTTCCCCCCACCCCTACTCTCCTACCACTACCCCAACATCAGCAGAAGTGACTCGTTTTAAATGAGGAGTAAGGGGAAAGATGGAAGTTTAGGGTGTCTTTGAGTCAGCAACGTCTGCGATTCGAGTTTGTAAACCGAAGCTAAATTGATGCCAATCTCACTGGCTGTTGCTACTGCAGGCGGCATCATTAGGATTTGCTTTTTGAATGATCTCTCAGCCGGTAAGCCTGGGAGCTGCGAGTAAGGCAAGGTTAGAAGAAAAAAAAAATGATGGCAGCATGTTGATGCTTCGCAGACCTCATGATAGTTTCCGTCTGTCATTATTTACGTCCGACTAAATGCGTCATGTCAGTTACCTAGAAGGCACTTTAATGTGAAGCTCCAGCGTGGGGTCTCCCCTCCCCCTTCTCTTTCTCCCTCTCTCACATCCAGGCTGGATACCATTATTTTCCTTGCACCACTACACTTAGGTGAAGCACGCTACTAGCATTCAGGAAGAATACACAAAAGAAGAAGGAATGTTTTCACTCATCCACACTAGAATATTTTTAAAAGACCACTTCAATATTCCTTTTATAGGTGGCAAATTGCGATCAATAAATATCAAAAAGCCCACTCAGTTTTATTCCACCTTCCCTACTTAGTTTGCCAGTGTAATAACAAACCTTTTTTTATTTTTTATAAAACAACAACATCAGTGATGCAGTTTCAAAGTAGAAATCAAACTGCATAAAATCAGGCAGTTTTAAAAGTAGAAATCTATCATTTAAGGCTACAGCCCTAAAATAAGAATACTGAACACTCAGTGATATTAATAACAGGAGAGAATCTGAAATGTTCTGTGTTATTTTTACTCAGACTCTCCACATACGGAGTTATTTAAACAGTATGATGAATGTGCAAAGTGCTTTGGAATCTTTGTTATGATTCAAATTTAAAAGACACAACTGAGTTGCATCCCGTTGGCTAGAAGATCAAAAGGAAAATAGGGAAGAGCAGAGTACTCGATTCAGAGCTATCTCAAGACAGATACATGTATAGGTTTTGTTTCTTGTGAAGCAGGGAAGGGCCCTGAAGATGTGGGTCCTTGTGGGGTATACAGAGCTTTGGACTGAATGGATCCAAAACTGATGATGCACTATTGTACCTTTGAATATTGGCTCCAGAACCTTCTTTCACTAGTCTCAACCTTATGTCCCACTAATCACTTTATGAAGATATTCTACTAGTAATTTTTTTAAGGCACATACTCATGATATTGCCCTTATCTCACCTCTAGCTTTCAACTAATGTAGCTGTTCAACCATTATCCAGCATTCAGGTAATGTCTGTCTTCTCAGCCCAATTTTTGCTCTGTACTTACTTTCATGAACAATACGGTTGGTAAGATATTCAGGGATGGGACAATAGGGCAGTTGCTATTGATGCGAGCACATATTCCTCCCTCCAGTCAGTGGGCCCTATCCTAAGTCTGATCATGTAATGCCTGATCTGCAATTTCTGAAGTGTTTGCCAGGTGTCGTGCAAACTTTATAAACATTTGTTGAGTGGTCTTCTGAATGAGAGGTGATGTTGTAGCCCGCTGGCTGCCAGCGGAGATAACTGCAGAGTCAGACAAGGAGGAGGTGGAGGGAGAGCCTGGGCCAGTTTCGGAGCGTTTGGAAGGCTCCTCCCCCAGGTGGAGAGGCTGCTATCTTTGGGGCCTGAGCTGAATGAGGGGTAGGAACAGATGGGACCCATCCCAGATGCACGTATGCGCAGAGAGGAAAGGAGAGGAGAGCAAAGGAAAGCAGTAAGCCAGCTCTCAAGGAAAAGCAGACACAATAGCCACCCTCTCCCTGGCTGGAAGATAAATAGGAGGGATTTGGGAGTGGCTGGTTGGTTCGTTTCTAATATACAGCAAGCAATTCAGATTTATTGGCTAAACCCAGGTTTGTTGGGACTAATTAAGTTTGATATTTTGTTTATCCCTGTGAATAAAAGACTGTTATTGCTCTGTTATAAAAAGGGGGTTGCTTGACTCGCAAGTAAATGACTTATCACTACTTGCGAAGGCTGGGTCAGGACAGGTGGACCTATGTTTAGGAAAAAGCTCCTTGGGTGTGTATATCTGCATTTATGCAGGTGTATGCCAATTCCTTAGGTTCAGAAGTATGTAAAGATTCAGATCTCCCCTCCCAGACCTTCCTGTCACCCGTCACAACCCCTTAGGCGTAACCGACCTGACAACCATGGTGCTTTTCCTCTTGCAGTTTTGACTGCTTCTGCTGATGCTGCTCTCTTCCAATAAAGCCCGAACTGAGAATATGTGCAATGTGAGGCTCTCCTTGTCTTTGCTATGTCCAGGCCAATGGGGAGATCCTTCTTGCCCTTTCTTTTCTTATGCTTACTAGCTGGTGTCTTTGACTGTCTCCCAAAGCAAGCCCAGCTCTTTCAGACTGCCAGAATCCCCAGCCTTTCTGTTCATGAAGGTGGCATCTCAGGGAAATGGGAATAAGGCCTCACTTTTTCTTGGACTGGGCAAGGCATTATCTTTCAATCTCACTCCTACTTTCCCATCTGTAAAATGGGAATAATGGGTGCTTCCCAATACCTCTTTTTGTCCCCCTCTCCCAGTCTCTTCTCTTCCTCCTGCTCACTAGAGAGATGTCAGCTGTGTTTCAGGCTGGCTGCTACAGGAGGTAGTTTGAAACACAGCTGACAGGTACAGAAAGCAGTTCCTCAGTGTAATAAGAGAGATTTTTTCCCACTTCACTTAGCAATTCACACCTACTTTTAAGTGGGTTCTTAGATCAGTTCCAGAAGAGCCCTTATTGCAGAATAACTTTATTCCAGAATAGTTCTAATACAAGGTGATACTGAGCCCATCTCCAAAAGCTACTAATGTGGTTTCCTCCGAATGCTCTAAGATAAACATGCATGCAGGACCTGTACACATTTAGCAATAGCCATAGCACTTAGACTTACCATGTTTTCCCCAAAATAAGACCCTGTCTTATATTTTTCTGAACCCCGAAATAAGTGCTTGGCCTTATTTTCGAGGAGGTCTTATTATTTTGGGGTGCGTGGAGCAAGACGGGGCTCCTCTTGCCATCTTACCTGATTTCCAGGTAAGGGTCTCCCTAACCCTAACCAGAGGAAACGGCGGGGACCGACTGCACATGCGTTTAAATATTTTCAGGGAGGACTTATTTTAGCGCATGCGCTCAAAAGCCCGATTGGACTTATTATCCGGGGAGGTCTTGTTTTCGGGAAAACAGGGTATTTACTGCTTCACAGTGCTTCACAATACTTTCTAAGTAGTTTACAGAGTCAGCATATTGTCCCCAACAATCTGGGTCCTCATTTTACCAACCTTGGAAGGATGGAAGGCTGAGTCAACCATGAGCCCTGTAGGGATTGAACTCCAGGTTGTGCGCAGAGTTTGCCTACAATACCGCATCCTAATCACTGTGCCACAGGAGTCACAGGGTTCACAAGGGCTCACATTTGACAGATGATTGACCCCACCCACCGAGCGACCACGTCCCCAGCCTGAGCTCATATTAAGGAGTGTGATGGGTGGATATGTTCCCACCAGTTAAGGACAAAGCCAAGGAAATCTACCGATCATTTTTCCTTAACTTGTCCTGAGCTAAATCTGTAAGAATAGCACTCACTGGCCTCATTATCGAAGCAGAGTTCAGCCATCGGGATGACAAATGCTATGCCGGCATAACTCATCTGCCAGCTCAAGGACTGGTGGATTGCACTTCAATGCAGCTGTGAAGAAAAGCCCACAGACAGCGCCGAGATGCCAAGTGGCTGGAGTCTGCATGCAGTAAAAATTCCCCTCAACTGGCAGAGGAGAAATCTGTTTATTCCCATCCAATTTCCTCAAGCTGGGCATTCTCCAGATATTATGGATTTCAACTTCCAGAAATCTCTACCCATCATGGCCATGGCTGAGAATTCTGAACATCGTGAAGGATTTAGCTTCCTCATTCATCACCCTTTAATCTCAATGAAATCAATGAAACCACTTTAGGCCTGACCGATCTAATTCTGATTTATTTCAAACAGGCTATTCAGGGCCTTCTCCCACTTTCACTTAACCATCATACAAGGATGATTCACAACATGTTTCTTTTTTTTTTCTGCTAAATTCCCAGATGGTGAGAGAGTTAGATTTTAAGTTGTCCTTAGCTGGGCTGAGATTTTAGTAGTATCTTTGCTCTCTGCCCAAGGACAATCTCTGTGTAAGTAAATAGCTGCCAGTAATCACAAACAAGGCAACAGAGGGAAGTTAGGAACTGGTAATATCATGTCAGTATATTTTTTTTTACCAAGGATAAGTGGCAAGCATTTTATTCCTCCAATGGAAAACCTTTGATCTAGGCCTATATCACTGATTTCCCTCTTTACATGCAAGTGGAGATTAGATTCCCTCCATCCTGAAAGTTTGAGGATATTATCCCAGAAATGAGGTAAAAATATATACCTGAATTTCCAAGTCCACATATGCATATTATTCTCATAAGAATGATAAAAATAATCCTAATATAGATTAAGGTGACCAGACGTCCCGCTTTTGGCGGGACAGTCCCGCTTTTGAGCAATTTGTCCCGCGTCCCGCGGCGTTTTAAAAAAGTCCCGATTTTTCATTCTGCCTCCTGAGTCCCCGCTGATGGCTAGAGGGAAAAAAAACTGTTTGAACTCTTGCCGCGGGGCTTCAAAGGGCCGACCTACAGCTGATCAGTGTTAAAAAAAAAAAAACCTTGGTATATTTGCGGCGCAAGGCAGCCCTCGTTTCCTGCCGACTCGGAGCGGTAAACAGCGTCTGGTTCAGGGAGCAGCCGGATTTTGCTCTCCATTGCTCTCTCAGTCCCCTGCAAGCTCTCATCTCTCGAGAAGCCCAACCAAAGTTTCCCGCGCCATTTCAGGGAGCGTTCCTCGAGAGACGAGAGCTTGCAGGGGGCCGAGAGAGCAATGGAGAGCAAAATCCGGCTGCTCCCCGAACCAGATGCTGTTTACCGCTCCGAGTCCCAAGCGACAGGAGAGGAGGGCTGCCTTGTGCTGCAAATATACCAAGGTGGAATCCTGATGCCGCCCTTACAGCGGAGAGAAGAAGCCGGATTTTGCTCTCCATTGCAGACACCAGATCGTAATGCACCACCTGCAAAAATGCGAAAATTTCCAAATGTAGCCCTGCCCTCTTACAGCTCTCCTGATGTTCAACTGTTGTCTCTCAAGGAGATACTTGGCCAGCCTCATGCTTGATGTCTCCCACCTTGGCAGCTTTAAGACTTGTGGACTTCAACTCCCAGAATTCTCCACAATTCCCCAGAATGGGCTCGGCGGGAGTTGAAGTCCAAACGTTGTAAAAGAGCCACAATTGCCCAGCCCTGGGCTAGGGTAGGCTGATGCCGCGCGGATGGGAGGAGGGGCGGGCGACCCAGCAATTAAGTTGTGGTTTGGAGGTATATATGGGGGAAATTATTTGGTTTATTATTATTGATAGATATAATTAATTGATTTGTAAGAAATTGGATTGCATGGAAATAATTGGAATATTCATGTTCATATTGATTAATATACAAAAAAGATAGTTATATAACTAATTGATTTATATTAAAATGTTGAATTTGTATTAAACAACTGTATTACATAATTACATAATTAACCAATGTGAGGATGGATATAAAAATAGATGACAATGGGAAGGGGTATAATATAGAATAGAAGGGAAAAATTGAATTTTATTAAGATTAGAGATGAGGATGAAGGGTAATATTGGTTTTTTTAAAAAATAGATGAGGAATAAATATGGCAAAAAGGAAATATAGAAATTGTAAATTTAATTGAAATGACTAAACTCTGTTTAAATTTGTGAACCAGCCAAATATTCTGTTCAAAGAAAATACATTGTATGTTTGTATGTGTGTTTCTAATTACTGCTATTTATTCATATTTGTTCTCTTTTATTCTTTAAAGTTTAACAATTCATTCTTTATCTTAATATCTTTATATTTGTTTGGGGTTGGCTTTCTTCCCGTTCATCTTTTTTATTGTACAGCAATCTTTCTCTCAAACCTACCACCTCTCTCTTTTCTTTCCTTCTTACTTTCTCTTCCCCCCACCCTCTTTTTCTCCTCCCTACTACCTCTTCCTTTCTCCTCCTCCTCCTCTCTTCCTCCCTCTCTTACCCTCACTCCTACTCTAATTTCTCTTCCTTCATCCCTCTCTATTGCTGTATCCTTTAATGCATATGGACTACTCAGAGAGCTGAAAAAGTTATTTTTGACTGGTCCTCACACTTTTGACCAGTCCTCGAACTTACGACTGTCCTCACATTTTACATTTTTGCCCTATCTTGTCATCATGGTGAAGAGAAGCAGTTGTGAAATGAGTGACATGGTTGTTAAGAATGCTGCATGGGCATAAATGTGAGGATGGTCATAAATGTGAGGACCAGTCAAAAGTGCGAGGACCTGTCAGAAATGACTTTTTTCAGCCCTCTGGTTAGTCCTTTTGTGCATATGGACTACTCGGAGGGCTGAAAAAGTTATTTTTGATTGGTCCTCGCACTTTTGACCAGTCCTCGAACTTACGACTGTCCTCATATTTTACATTTTTGCCCTATCTTGTCATCATGGTGAAGAGAAGCAGTTGTGAAATGAGTGACATGGTTGTTAAGAATGCTGCACAGGCATAAATATGAGGATGGTCATAAGTGTGAGGACCAGTCAAAAGTGCGAGGACCTGTCAGAAATGACTTTTTTCAGCCCTCTGGTTAGTCCTTTTGTGCATATGGACTACTCGGAGGGCTGAAAAAGTTATTTTTGACTGGTCCTCGCACTTTTGACCAGTCCTCGAACTTACGACTGTCCTCAAATTTTACGTTTTTGCCCTATCTTGTCACCATGGTGAAGAGAAGCAGTTGTGAAATGAGTGACATGGTTGTTAAGAATGCTGCACGGGCATAAATGTGAGGATGGTCATAAATGTGAGGACCAGTCAAAAGTGTGAGGACCTGTCAGAAATGACTTTTCAGCCCTCTGAGTAGTCCCTATACACATAGCCATGGCCACCCGGTCACATGACCAGCTAGCCACGCCCACCCAGTCACATGGCCTCCAAGCCACGCCCACACAATAAGCCATGCCCACAATGGTGTCCTTCTTACCAATGTTAAAATCTGTTCACCTTATCCTATACACATAGCCATGGCCACCCGGTCACATGACCAGCTAGCCACGCCCACCCAGTCACATGACCAGCTAGCCATGCCCACAAAATAAGCCATGCCCACAATGTCCCCCTTTACCAATGTTAAAATCTGGTCACCTTAATATAGATTCTCTATATAACAGGACTTCTGTTTTCAAGGCTGGTTTTTTTTTATTGATTTAATTGATTTTCCTCTTTGAAACCAAATTTTCCCAGGGCTCTTTACAGTAAATTTAAAGCACAAAAGAAGTAATAATAATATATTTATTAAAATGAACAACAAAAACAGTCACCAGCCTGCTTGGAAAGTCTTGATGAGGCATATTTAAAATAAACATATTCATATATTAAAAGGCCTGAAAGATCAAAAATATCTCAATCTATCATATTTCAAGACTTAAAATGGACACCTAACATCAAAAACGTCATCAAAAAACCACAACAAAGAATATTCTTTCTGCGCCAACTCAGAAAGCTCAAACTGCCCAAGGAGCTGCTGATTCAGGTCTACAGAGGTTATTATTGAGTCTGTCATCTGCACCTCTATAACTGTCTGGTTTGGCTCTGCAACCAAACAAGACAGACACAGACTTCAATGGATAATTAGAACTGCAGAAAAAACAATTGCTACCAACCTGCCTTCCATTGAGGATCTATATACTGCACGAGTCAAAAAGAGGGCTGTGAAAATATCTACAGACCCCTCATATCCTGGACATAAATTGTTTCAACTTCTATCCTCAAAACTCCGCTATAGGGCACTGCACACCAGAACAACTAGACACAAGGACAGTTTTTTCCCGAATGACATCACTCTGCTTAACAATTAATTCCACTACACTGTCAAATAATTTACTAAGACTGTATTAATATTATTCTTCTCTTCATTACTAGTATCTATCTCTTCCCACTTATTACTATAACCATGTTGCTTGTATCTTTCAATTTATATTGTTTTTATTTGTTTCCTAGTACGATTTGATAGCTTATTAGTAACCTTGACTATCACTAAGTATTGTAGCTTTTTATTCTCGATGAATGTATTTTATTGTCCTATGTATACTGAGAGCATATACACCAAAGACAAATTCCTTGTGTGTCCAATCACACTTGGCCAATAAAGAATTCTATTCTATTCTATTCTATTCTATTCTATTCTATTCTATTCTATTCTATTCTATTCTATTCTATTCTATTCTATTCTAAATATTCTAAGATATTCTAAATATCTTTGGTTCCAAGACTAGAAAATTTGCCAGGGATATCTCCCTGAGGAAAACTTTCCAATCCTTTTAGAATATCTGCCCATCTTCCTTATTAGTGATCAGTTGTCCCCAGTTAAATATTAAAACATAGCACATATCTGCTTATGTAGCAATTAGAGGGTGACACCAAACTTTTCAGAATTCATCTTCATATCACTCTATTTGAGGGGGAAAATATAACTGCAACGAACAGCAGTATCTGCGGCAAATAGCGATGACATCATGACATCAAAGCAATAGCACATGTGCATGATGCCAAACCATACATTAACCACTATTACACATCTCACCCTGATTTGTGCCTGAGGTAGCTGAGTAACATAATTTGCATTATGATATTGGAATGCATGCCCAATCATTCACTCCATTCTGCAAACTTCCATGCAAAGACAAATCCCGAAATCTAAACTAATGTTCTTAACTGTTGCTACCCCTTTCTCTCCATGGATTCTATTTTATGCTTTATAGATTGAACCTATAAAGCATCATTATTACCTTTCACACATTTACCTTTCTACCAATAATGTAAGCCAATAGCCTCTGTTTAATTGACCAAAACAAATATATATTGCACTCTCTCCATCAACCAGCTACACAAACAATACCTCTGGATATTATGTTTTCTTAAGTCGTATTCTAGATGAATTTAATAATAGATGCCAACCACTTATATTACATATTAGGTCCACAACATCCAAATAGGTCATATTAAGTTGTGTGTTTCTGGTGTTTTCAGTCTGTTAAAAAAAAACACAATATCACCAGAAAAAATTAAAATTTCTCCCATATTATTATCCTGATTATAAAACAAGCAAGGATTTATATAACTGTATATTTTAGTACTAAACAGACTAAAAATTTCCACAGAAGGTATTTTCTTGTGAATTTTTCTTAAAAGAAAACATGTAAAAGGACTGAGTAGAATACATTAAAAATAGACTATGTATTATTCGTTGGACAAAAGACAAATATTTTGAAAACACATAACACTAACATCTCCCAGATGTTAATCTTGTATGCCACCCTTATCCCAATCTTTTGCTTTTGGGAATTAGAAATAGAAAAATATGACCTTGATTTGGGTGGCTAGTTGCCCAAATATATTGCCCTTATAATGGTGCATTCTGAAAATTCATATATTGTTCTAGAAGTACCTGTAGATGAGAGGTGTCAAACTCAAGCCCCATAGGGTGCTTAGATCTGGCCTGCGGGGCCATCCTGGAAACAGTGAAGGACCGGCCCACAGTGCCTCTGCCAGTGAAAACGGAGCTCAGGAGGGCACTCCCGAGCTCCGTTTTCACTGACAGAGTGTTCGGGCCACCACAGGTACCCCCGACACAAGTGACACCAAGCTGGCCACACCCACCATGGCCACACCCAGCCAGTCCCCCAAAGTCGAACACAACCCTTATGCGGCCCTCAATGAAATCTAGTTTGACACCCCTGCTGTCAATGGAAAGACATGTCTGGTTTACCTTCCAGGCTTAGATAGGAAAATGGTCCAGATTTAGGTTCATTGTTATATATGTTAGCAGAAACAGCATATTTTATTACATAGATGGACTATACTATAGCATCAGCAACGCTTTCTTTCTGTTCTCCATTTCACAAGCAGCTATCTCAACTCTTTCCAAAATCACCATAAAAATAATAAAGAAAAGAATTTTATGGTATGGAGATGTATGGAGATGGGTAAAACAGGATGGTTCAGCTATTTATAAGGCGGGGGGTGGAGGGAAGACAGCATTGACCATGGAAACAGGAGCAAAATGAAAGTTTTGTTTTTCCCTTACAATCGTTGTGTGTCCCACTTGTATATAGACAGCTAAAGAAGAAGAAAAAAGCCCCAGAAGGTTCCACTTGTTGGGTACCTATAGACCACTGTTTTCACTGTAAACACTCTGGCATTTAGAATTTATTAGCTGAAGAAATAGCATATCATAAGATGGAAAGATGGCATAGGTGTCTGTTGGGGTATCAGCCAAATCTCATTACAACAGCTTCTTTTATTAAAGGCATTGGCCTTTTCCATTATTTTTTCTCCCTTTGCCCTTCATTATTTATAAAATCATTTCTATCTTTCCTTTCTGCCCATTTGGAAGCCTCGAGGCAGATCAGAAACAGAAGTTAAAACACAAGATAAATCAGAGTAAAATAGAAAAGCACAAACCGGATTTGGCTGAAACATAACTCACAACAGGAAGAATTTAAAATCAATCTAAAAGCAGAGCGAGGGGAAAACAAAGGCAAGCAAACAAAAAACAACAACACAACAAATGGGCAAAACACTGAAAGGCAAGAAATTCCCACTACAGAAGGGAAGAGAATTGTTAGGTGGGCCATCATGCAAATAACGACATCAACGAATAACAACAAATAACATAACCTAGTTGCCACAACTAAAAATCCCATCCAGGTGGTGAAATGACAGTGGACCTCTCTCTCCATAAGACCTCCACAGCTGTGGGAGGGCAAGCAGGTAATTTGAAGTTTATAAAGTTTTTTTTTTTTAAGGATAAAAATAAAACTGAAAGAATATTTGCAAAAGCAGAGGTTTTTTTGAGAGGGGGGTGTTGTAGTAGGTCCAAAATGCATTTATGATAGGATGATATGTTTTTTTTAGTTGACACTTTCAACCTTATGGAGCTTTTTCAGGAAGGCCTCCTTTGCCAGTGTTCCTGAAATTGCCACGACATGCTTCATCATATTACAGTAAGTGCACTGCTGCATAATAGCAAAAGCAATAGCACTTAAGACTTATATACTGCTTTACAGAGCTTCACAGCCCTCTCTAGGCGATATTACAGAGTCCCCCGACAATTTGGGTCATCATTTTACCCACCTTGAAAGGATGGAAGGCTGAATCAACCTTGAGCCTGGTGAGATTCGAACTGCCAAATTGCAGGCATAATGGAAGATTTGCTGTATTGAAATATAAACAAAGATAGAATGGAATCCCCTTCCACCTTCTATGTGTGTGTTTTTTAATCTACCCGCTTGTCCCAATCCATTTTTTTTTCAAAGAGAAGAATAAAATGTTAGTTGACTTTTTCCAATGGCTAGTATTCATCCTGCCATGTATTCCCCTGAGATTAAAAGTCCCAAAGCTTTTCCCCAAGATATTCATCATGGAATTCCCTAGCCAAGTGGGTCCTGCTAGGACTCTGGAGCTCTAGCAGAAACCTAAGGTATCGGCACCAGCTGTGGGAATACTCTCCTGCTCCAAACAAGACTTTTCTTTTTTAAAAAAATATACATTATATTCATATTTAAATAGATATCCACCATTGCTAATTAAGAGCTGTAGGACTTCTTTTTTTAAAAAAAAAATAAGGATCACTTTGGTGAGCCAGCAATTTTGCTCAGTGGATAGAATGCCTGTAGAAGTAAACCCTAAAGTTAGCAGCATTTGAAAGAAAGTATTCTGGGGTTGGTGTTTGTATGAAAGAAATAAAAAATGGAGGATTTAAATTTAGATGAAGAGGAGGAAGCAAGAAGGAAGCAGAAGGCAAGGGTGGTAATATAGATGCAAGTTATGCATAAAACAGATTAAAAGTATCTTGCCAATTAAAACAAGTGTAAGTTGTTTTTTTAAAAAAACCTCTCTGTTGAGACAGAGATGGCCTGAAACTTTTTGGTGGATATGAATTCAACAGGTTCTTGTTGATGAAGGTTACAGGGCATCTCAAAAGGCCTTGGGGAATGCAATGGGCTTTTATTTAGCTACTTCTAACCTGGTTCACCTGTAACCTGTACCTGCATAGCCACCAAGTCTTCTCCCTTTCTCTCCACCCCCACCCCCACAATACAAGGCCACGTCATCCCATTTTAAATCCTGCATCAGTTTTTATATATTCCACACATCTCATGAACCAACTTATAGTTGATGCCTTTTAATAAAATCTGTTGGCCAGAAAAGAGGCTCCCAGAGGCCTTCTGATTTTTGATTGCAGTAGATTAAAATGACTGCCTCCTACAATATTCTCCATTATGGAGAATGAGTTTATCATGATCTGAGAGGAGAAGGAAGGGATGGAAACCCTGAGAAGTTCAGTTGAATCAAAGGAGGCATGTTACATGGAGGTCTTCAAAGTTAAGTCGTTTAAGTAAGACCACCCGTGGTCTTCCGGGTGCGCTTCAAGGTGTTGGTTACCACCTTTAAAGCGCTCCATGGCATAGGACCTAGTTATCTTCGAGACCGCCTGCTGCTACCGATGACCTCCCACTGACCTGTGCGCTCCCACAGAGAGGGCCTCCTCTGGGTGCCATCAGCCAAACAATGTAGGCTGGCGACCCCCAGGGGGAGAGCCTTCTCTGTGGGGGCACCTACCCTCTGGAATCAGCTGCCCCCAAAGATAAGGAGAATCCAAGACCTCGGTGCCTTCCGCCGTGCCCTTAAAACTTTCTTTTTTCAGCAAGCCGGGCTGGCTTAACATATTTTTTAACATATTTTTAAATTTTTAATTGGTTTGCTATCTTAAATTGGGGCCAAATTAATATATATCCTTTTAATTGTTTTTTAATGTTTGTATTGTATGTTTTTATCTGGCTGTACATCGCCCTGAGTCCCTCAGGAGAAGGTGCGGTATATAAATTCGAAATAAAATAAATAAATAAAAATAAAAGAAGTATCACCGCTAACCATCACTGCATCTATTGTACATAGTGATCAATATAAGTGTAGGAAATGAAGGAAGCCAGTGTAAGCAAGTTTGCCATATACATCCTCTGACTGGTGGCCCATATTTCAATAATAAAATGCTCTACTTTCCTGTCTGAGAGATTATGCTATGGCATCCTTTGGGTTATTGCAAGGCAGAGAAACCAACCTGGAGCTTTAGTTTGTTGTTACAAGTAGGATTCAGATGTCAGCAATATTGGTTTTCTTGCCATCAATATGGGAATTCTCTAGCTATACTTCAAAACTATTGAATGAAGCAAACTGCAGCGTTCATTCTTCAACATGCATCTTCTATGGTAGATCCTCCTCATATGAATAAAGAAAGCTGAGGACACATAGTGTATCTGCTCCCAACTTGTTGCCAGAGAAAATCAGGCTGGTTCCTGCTTTGCTCAGGTCCTTCCACCACACCCTCACCAACACTGGCAGGGCACATTACTGTACACAAATAGGGATGAAATCCAGCAGGTTCTGACAGGTTCTGGTAGCAGAAATTTTGAGCAGTTCGGAGAACCAGTAGCGGAAATTTTGAGTAGTTCAGAGAACCGGCAAATATCACCTCTGGCTGGCCCCAGAGTTGGGTGGGAATGGAGATTTTGCAATATCCTCCCCCCAGGAGTGGGGAGGGAATGGGGATTTTGCAGTATCCATCCCCTGCCATGCCCACCAAGCCACACCCACAGAACCGGTAGTAAAAAAAAAAATGAATTTCACCAGTGAGGAAATTCCACACTCATTCACACTGAAGATATTACCTAGTTCAGGGGTGGGCAATTGTGGCTCTTTTACAACCCGTGGACTTCAACTCCCAGAATTCCTGAGACAGCCTGGCTGTCTCAGGAATTCTGGGAGTTGGAGTCCACGGGTTGTAAAAGATTCACAATTGCCCACCCCTGAACTAGTTCATTCGTTCGTTCATTCATTCATTCATTCATTCAGTCAGTCAGTCAGTCAGTCAGTCATGTTTTTGAACTGCTTCTCTCCCTCAGAAAGGGACTCTGTTGGGTAATGAAATGTCTACCAGCAAACCATCAAACTCAGAGTCTCCACAGTACCATTCTTCTATTCTTTCTAGTCCTCACCCATCTCATAAATGAATAAATAAAACGAATGCATCTACCTTAGATCATTTTTAAAAATCTAACAATTTCTCCTCAATTACTCAGAGCATGTTGAGCAGCAATGACTATCGATGAGCAGCTTCAATCTTTCTGTGTGAGCATTACTGGACTGGTAATGGAAGGCCCTCCCACAGGGAACTATCGGATGGAAAATTCTCCTTTATAAAGTAAGTGAGGGGAGCACTCAGGTCAGCCTAGTGGGCCACAAGTTGTAGAGGTGACTTAAGCACAATGCAAAACTGTATTGCATCTGCTGGGTCTGAGATGAGATCACTTTAATTCTGAGGCTCTAACAGTACAACACGGCAAAAAAAAAAAATACAATTTCATTCAAGTGCAACACAGTCCCTGCTACTGAAATAATACATGTGCTCTGATCAACAGTAGATGGCAGCCAAACCACTGGGCTATTTTTATCATTTTTTTAGCGCTGAATATGGTAAAGAGGTTAAAAGAGTCTATTTGTCAGTTCTGAAAGCATCCAAGCTCTAGAATGAAGAAACAACAGAAAGAAAGAAAGAGAAGCTCAAGAAGCAAACTGTTTTATTCTCCAGGCATCTGTGTCTTTAAAAAAAAGGGGGGGGGTTATGTTCACAAGGAGAAGCATTATGTTTGGCTGAAGATTAATATTATTAATTACACATTATTATTATTATTATTAATTATTATTATTATTATTATTATTATTATTATATCATCATCATCATCATCATCATCTCTTTTATTCATTAAACATGAAACTCAGTCAACTGAACATTTAAAAATGTATCACAAATATTATTGACTGGCACTGATGGTTGATACGGGTTGCTGCCAGCATCCTAGGTATCAACCAAATATCTTCTTAAAATGTACAATGTTCCGAGTAGCGCAGTTTTTTGCAGTTCCGCTGGTGTTATTGCAGGAAGCTGCAATTTCTTGATGTATTTTGTAAAATTCCTGGACATGGTACCAGGTGCCCCGATGACAATGGGTATCATTGTTACATGTTTCTTCCATAATCACGTAGTTTCGATGCTCAGGTCACAATATTTCATGATTTATCCCAGTTCTTTTTCTTCGACTCTGATGTCTCCTGGTACAGCGATATCAATAAATTGTACGCTTTGGTTTTCGACAACTGTGAAATCTGACATGTGTTCCAAATGACGATCCGTCTAAATTCAAAAGTTGTTGTTGTTGTTGTTGTTGTTGTTATTATTATTATTATTAACTTTTATTCATTAAACATGAAATTCAGTCAACTGAACATTTTAAAATGTATCACAAATGTCATTGATTGGCTCTGATGGTTGATACGGGTTACTGCCAGCATCCTAGGTAATAACCAAGTATCTTCTTAAAATGTATGTTGTTCTGAGTAGCACAGTCTTTTGCAGCTCCGCTGGCACCACAGCAGGAAGCTGCAACTTCTTGATGTAGTTTGCAAAATTCTTGAACATGGTACAAAGTGCCCAATGACAATGGATATCACTGTTACGTTTCATCCATAATCATGTACATTCGATGACCATGTTGTGATATATTGTTATTGTTATTGCTGTTGTCGTTGTCATTGTCATTGTCATTGTTATTACTATTATTATTATTATTAGTCACACAGCCAGATGTTTTAGACTGGATTTGGCATTTTTAACCACTTATCGAGCCCTTTCCAAGGACCTGGGATAAGCATTATTTGATGGTGTTAAAGGAATCAACACAAGATGTTAGGTGTTCCAAGTAAAACTGTTTTGTTTTGTTTTTGCAATTCTGATGCTGAATTTGTCAATGTCAATGGTATTCAAGTGGTGTTCCAGATCTTTGGTACCAATTTTTGCTTTCTTTTGCCACTGTCGTTGTACTATTTGCAAGTCTTGGTATTGTGTTATTTTCTCCAGGTTTTTTTTTTTCTTTGATGCCTCCAAGCTCTGTAATGTCCACTATTCAATCTTTTTTCTTTCTCTTATCAACTGCTTTTAAGTATGGGGTATTATATAGCAGGTGCTTGTTCCAGAGTACTTTCTTCATACTCTATTACTTTGTTTATTTTGTTGTTCTACCAGCTCTTACTTATAGGCAAATGGTATTTCTTGGAAATATTACTATGTACCATTGTTGCCTTTGTAGCCAGTTCATCTGATCTTCTTGCAGTAGCTAATTAAATGGTCTGCTGACAGGGAGGGATTGACCCAAAATCAGCCAGCTGGATTAGAATTCACAGTCTCCTGGTTTTTAGCCTGGTGCTTATAATCGCCACTCCAAAGTGGGTCATGTTTAATTTTTATCTAATCTCAAAATTTATGGGAGAAAGACAACATACTTTCTACGTTCAGAACTTTCTTAGGTTTTGCAAAATTGTGGATTTTAAAATAATATACTGGAGCAATTTAAATGAAAATAGAATTCTGACTTTAGAAAATGAATAAAAAGGAAGCAGGAATAATATTCTTACAAGATGAATATTACAATCCAGCTGCTAGCAATTAATATTACAGTGTTAATATTCTCTATGTTATGACAATTGTTTTTATATTAACTTTGCATTCTTGTTTCAATGACACCAGCAGCAACAATTGTAATAACTTTGCATTCTTGTTTTAATGATTACAGCAATAGCTCAATACAGAAGTAAACTGAGGCTTAAATAAACAGTTTACAGAAGTAAACTGGCGTGCATAAGCGCACCAGCGTGCCTACCGTCCCTGTCCTAATGTTCCCTTTTATTCGTATCCACTTCATGTATTCATAGTTGCATTTATACTTATATCTGTTATCTAATACATGCTTGACGAAAATAAATAAATAAATAAAATAAAATTTCTATTTGAGGACTATCAGTTTTAGGGTTTTAACAACTAGAGGCCAAAGAGTCAAATCTGACTACCAGTCAGATGTCATTTATCTCTCAACTGACAAGTCAAAAGTAACGTCTGTGTGAAAAGACTGCCCAGTGTAACAACTGTTAACTAGCGGTGTTGGGAAGAGTTTAGCCCACCTCTCTCCTTTCTCCAAATAGTGAAGAAGTAAAACAAATGCCTGAAGTAAAACCTCCAACCTGCCAAGACTACTAAACTCAAGTAAACCTCCTGAAGAGCTTTGCATATGCTGGCTCACAAGTTATTTGAAATCAGTGGGAACTTGGAAGTAGGCAACCACGAACACTGATTTGCACCAATGTTCACTTTATCTCGCTATAAAACAGAAAATCTAACCCATGTGATCAAAAATAAGATAACTGTCATTTAACATCATTATTGGTCAGCATTTATTGTGTAACTATATATATATATAAAGGTTGTTTCTACTCTTCTTAAGTGGGCACACTCTTCTGGTCTATCCCCAGTGGGGTTTAAATAAGGACTAGGGGTGACACGGATAGTACTGCTCAAATATTTGAGGGGCACAAAGAAGAGGGGGTCAACCTAATCTCCAAAGCACTTGAAGGCAGGAAAAGAAGCAATGGGTGGAAATTAATCAAGGAGTGAACCAACCTACAACTAAGGAAAATGTCATGACAGAACGATTAGTCAGTGGAACGACTTGGCTCCAGGAAGTTGGGAGTGCTCTAACACTAGAGACTTTTAAGAAGAAATTGGAAAAGCTTGTGTCTGAAATGGTATATAGCTTCCTGCTTGAGCCAGGGTTGCACTAGAATAGTGATGGCGAAACTTTTACTTACCGAGTGCCAAACAGGAACGTGCTTTGCGCCCTACGTGTGCTCGCATACCATCTGCAGTAATGCGTGGCTCCTCCCCACGTGCTGTGCATGCAACCGCACCATCTGCACAGGCACACAGCTTTTGCGCATGCGCACTAGTGCACGCTGTGTGCGCAATCTCACCATATATGCATGCGCACAGCTTTTGCGTACGCAATGCGTGCGCACAAACACTGTCTGCGCATGCGTGCACAATCTCGCATGCGTGCACAATCTCGCATGCATGTGCAAACACGCACACATGCACAGGAGAGCTCCGAAGACCAGCTGGGTCCCCTGAATTGCGCAAGGATGGTTCCCACCTTCATGGTCTTTCTGAAGTTAGCAAAAAATTGGCTTTTCTTGAAAGCTTTTGTGTAAACAGTATTGCTCAACCGTGGTAGCTTGAAGATGTGTGGACTTAACTTCCAGAATTCAATGCTGGCTGGGGAATTCTGGGAGTTGAAGCCACACATCTGTCAGTGATTTTTGCAGAATGCAAAGATCTTGCCAAATTGATAAAATGTGTGTTATGATGTCACAATGCAAGGCTTGCCCGCTCTAAACTTTCAGTATCATCAAGACAGAAGTCCAAACAGGTGGAGTTTATGTCTCAATGTTGCTTTATACGTTTGGTTATTTGACCTCTACCCTTTTGCTTGTCCCTGCTGTAGATTATTATACATAATATACTTTCTATTGAATCAAAGCTAATAATAGCAGCAGAAAAGTGATCCTATTAAGAATTACAGTATTTTAATGAGTTTCCCAAACATGTGGGTAAGCCACGCCAATACAATCAATACAGCAAAGAGATGCAAATGGTCACCCGAATGAAACATTATTCTGAGGGTATCTCCTGCTTCTGGAAACATTGAAGAAAGTATGTCAGAAAAACAAAAAATATTTAGGTAAGTAAATATTTTAGGTTCTTGTATTCCCTCTCTTCCTCCCTCTCTCCCTCCCTTTCTCTCTCTCCCTCCCTCTCTCTCTCTCTCTCTCCCCAACTGTCTTCTACACCATAGCTTTTGGGTAGACTTTCTCAAATCATTTCAAATTTAAACAAATGTAAGGATGTTGTTACATTCAAGTAGCTCAAGACATTCAATCAAATCAAAACAAGGAAGATATATTTTTATGCAGTAACACAACACAGGGATACTAAATGTTGACTTACTTGGTTTAGATGAGTTCACTTTCAAAAAGAGATGATTTATGCCTCTTGTCTACTTGTACCCTGTCCAACATCATTATTAACATCTACCATTTCAATGCTACCCAATAGCAATGTTCCAGACACATTATGTACGTCAGAAACACCTACTCTATCACTTTTAACTCCAAAAAGAAGAAACTCTATCATGCAGAAACCACAGATAACCCTGTAATAAAACAGCAAATTATTTCAAAAAACAATTAATTAAAATAATTGCTTGGTTTGTTTATGCAATGAAGTCTCCTTCCCATATGGTTGACTGCACCCATTTCATTGACATGGTTCAGTTACACCTAGTTACATTTTGTCCAAAAGGATAGATATTGTAGGGAAAAAAATTGGATAATGTCTATAAGGAAGAAATAGAGAAATGTGCAAATAATCTAATGGGGGAAATTGTTACATGTGTCTATGTATCAGTAGAAGGGAGGATTCTTCTTGCTGAAATTATTGATAAATCAGAAAATGCACACCCTGTTAAATATTTATAAGTTGCAGCAGTAAAAGCTGGAATAAACTGTCAAAAGAATTTCAAATACCAACTATGCAGTTTTGCTATAGATATAATGCTGTAAATCTATCCAAGATGAAAAGAAATTTAGAGGAAAGGAGTCCTCAAAGCTAACATTTAATGCATCTTCTAGCTATCTAACTGGTCCAGAATGCGGCCGCGTGAGTGGTTATGGGAACAACGTGGCGTTCCCATGTAACACCTCTCCTGCGCGACCTGCACTGGCTCCCAGTGGTCTTCCAGGTGCACTTCAAGATCTTGGTTACCACCTTTAGAGTGCTCCATGGCTTAGGACCTGGGTACTTACGAGACCACTTTCTGCCACCAGTAGCCTTTCACCGGCCAGTACGCTCCCATAGAGAGGGGCTCCTCAGGGTGCCGTCGGTCAAACAGTGTCGACTGGCAGCCCCCAGGGGGAGAGCCTTCTCTGTGGGGGCACCTGCCTTTTGGAATGAGCTCCTCCTGGAGATACGGAGGATCCCGGATTTACGCACTTTCCGCCGTGCCCTCAAGACCTTTTTATTTCAATAGGCTGGCCTGGCCTAACTTCTTTTTAATTGTTAATTTTAAATTTGTTTTAAAACAATGGGGGTGTTTTAATCTGTGTGGGCCAAATTATTTAATGTGTTTTTATATTGTTTTTAAATTTTGTATTATGTGTGTTTTATCCTTTGGCTGTTCACTGCCCTGAGTCCCTTCGGGAGTAGGGCGGTATATAAATCCAAAATAAAAAAGTAAAGTAAAGGCTTCAGAGCTTCAGAAACAAAGGCGAATGTGTTTTTGCAATAACTATTTTGCAGCACCTACTATGGAGAAACAACAGTTTAATTTCTGAAATCTGGAAGGAACTGCATGTAATCCTAAAAAGAGAAAGGGATGATGAGATAAGTAAACTACAGGCAATAAGAAAAGAGTGGAATAAGTGTTCTCTTCTGCTCATTTTCTTGCCAATGTTCTCAATATTCAGTACCAGGGTCAACTGTTGACAAAGAAAAGTTGGCTATGACATGGGCTTCCAGTCATCATCCTTCTGTAATAGTAAGTATAATAAAATTCAAGGCAAAATATGATTCCTTCAACAAATATCTATATTCATTTATAATGATTTAGATAAAGCCACAGCACTGGCACAGAAATAATTTACAATGTTGGGTTCAGAGATAACTGAGTAATAATTCAACTTTTAGCAGAGATTTTAGGGTGTTTTTTTTTGCTAGTCTAGAAAATGCCTTTCCTTCCTTTGGAGTGCCTCAATGGCCTGCAACAGAGATTTTGCCTCTCTAAACTATGTCACAAATATGCCCCATGGAGTTCCCCTCGTCTGAACCCTAGCCCATAAGTATGACAGGTTTAAAAATTGCTCTTAGCTGTACCGGTGGTCATATTGTATTTTCCCTCTCGTACCAATACTGTACCATTCAAAGGAAGCTGCAAGGTGTATAACATGCATTCAGCTTTCTGACCCATTATTATGGAAAGAGGTCAGGTGACTAACAATCACTGGGAACACAATAGAGATGAACCCTAGGAATAGGACTCCTATTGATGAATATGAATCCTAGGAACAGAGGAATAAAGTCAAGATCCAGTGAGGTACTAATACCACTCTATAAAGCCTTAGTAAGACCACACCTAGAGTACTGCATCTAGTTTTTGTCACCACACTATAAAAAAGATGTTGAGACTCTAGAAAGAGTGTAGAGAAGAGCAACCAAGATGATTAGGGGACTGAAGGCTAAAACATGTTGCAGGAACTGGGCATAGCTAGTCTAGTGAAGAGAAGGACCAGGGGAGACATGATAACAGTGTTCCAATATTTGAGGGGCTGCCACAGAGAGGAAGGACTCAAGCCAGGGGTGAAATGCTCCCGGATCGGACCGGATGGCCCAGTCCAGTAGTGATCTTGGCCGGTAGTGGCAATCCGGTAGCAATGGCGGAGTAAAGCTCTGTCCACCCACCCGGGTGTCATTACTTCCTGGTTTTAACCAGGAACTAATGTGTTTTTTACCTTCCGAGCATGCGCAGAAGGTTTTGCGCATGCACAGGTCTGCGCGCGCACATGATGTGCATGGTGTGTGTGCGCTTCTGAATCGGTAAGGAAGGTAAGTAGATTTCACCCCTCGGTCAAGCTATTCTCCAAAGCACCTGAAGGCCAGACAAGGAATAATGGATGGAAACTGAACAAAGAGACATTCAACCTGTAAATAAGGAGAAATTTTCTGACAGTAACACCAATCAACCAATGGAACAGCTTGCCTTCAGAAGTTGTGAGAGCTTCATCACTGGAAGCTTTCAAGAAGAGACTGGATTGCCATCTGTCAGAAATGGAGTAGGTAGGATCTCCTGCTTGGGGGGTTGGACTAGATGACCTACAAGGTCCTTTCTGTTGTGGTCCGCCAGCAGCCAGCAGAGCTGGCAGCTGAGTCGGACAGTGAGGAGGCTGGGGAGGAACATAGGCCAGTCTTGGAATCTGGAGAAGGCCCAGACGAGGGCTCTGCATTGGAGGCCAAGGATGGGGCCAAGGCCATCTGGGAGTAATGCACAGACTATGGAGCCCCCAGAATCAAACAGCAGAGAGGCAGAGGAACAGGAGGAGCCTGTTCCTAGTGCACGCATGCGCAGAGCTGCCAGAAGGCAAGAGCAGCTAAAGCAAAAGGGATGACTCAGGGGTAAGGCCATGAGTTGATTGGTCCCTCCCTTAAGGCTTAAAAGAGAAACAAAGGCACTTGGGCCTTTTGCAGGAAAGCAAAGTTGCTAACTCTGTTTCCAGTTGGCATCTCTTGTTTGTTTCTGAACTCTGTGGGGCTTTGCCAAGTAAGGCCTTTGGCAGGGTGTCAAAGAAGATAAAGGTTGGTGATTACCCCGAAGGACTTCTTCCGAAGGACTTTTTCGCAACTAATTGGGACTCAGCTGGGAATAAACATAATTCTCAGCTGTTACAATAAAATAGTTTTTTTGGGGGGACTAATTGTGTATTGTAGTAACTCAGTAAGCCTAGGTCACAACCCTTTCCAACTCTGTTAATCTGTATCTGTATCTGAATAGTCAGTTTCACGATGGCATAGTTTTCTGCCAACTCTAATATGGGTGAACAGAATTACAATAGACATTGAAAAGTGGAAAGAAGTATCATTTTTCTTTTTCAAACTCTAAATAAAAAGGAAGGTCCAGATGAAATCATCACCACCTAATATTTTACGGGGTTTTGCTGTGCAGAAATTGCTTATTTTAATTATTTAAAAATAAAAAAAGTGAATTTGTTTTTTTTTAAAAAATAAATGTATACGTTTTTATGGTTTGAGGAAGAAGCTAGCCAGAACAAATGAGATTATTACTACAATTTAAAAGCTGGTGCTGGTTGTTCTCCTAGCATATCATCACCAAAAAATATATACTCCAAACATCCACAACATTTAATTGAACTGGAAACAGTTCAGCTCCTAATGATTTTACAAGTATATATCTGTGTAGCACTGAGTTCATTATTCCATTTTTATGCAAATTAATCTGAACAAATTCTGATTAAATATGTACATGTATATTTATATTCCAGAAATAAAATTAAATCTCTCTTTGAGTACAGAAAAATATAGATTCAAACTATCTCAAAAAAGAAAGATGCGTTTTAGTAATGTGCTGGAAAATTCACCCCAATAAATGTCAAAAAATGAAGAGGTTCCAGTATTTTATTTTATTTCCTGAAGTCAGATTACAGTGACAACTCAAATATGGGTGTATAGTTATTAGTTTCTTGCATCCAACAAGCTCAGAACAAGAATCCCCAAGCTTTGGAAGTCTTGCTCAGGTAGTTGTTATTTGAGCAGATACATAATTGTAAATTTATTTCAATCTACATGGCCTCCCCTCTTATCAAAGTGATTCTGAATAGTGAACAGAATTTAACATAAATCCCATATAAATGACTATAAAGCACAACGCAGAATCAGAGAGAAAAAGAAATAGCCTCCAAGAAGGATATTCTCAAAATAATGACAAACCACCATCCATCCTGGCAAACAGTCAGATCAGGGATGAAAAAATCCAGCAGGTTCTGACAGGTTCCGGAGAATCAGTAGCGGAAATTTTGAGTAGTTCGGAGAACCCACAAATACCATCTCTGGCTGGCCCCAGATTGGGGTGGAAATTTTTATTCTAATCAGCTGACCTTATTCTTCACTGTAGAAGAAGGGAAAGAGACAAAGTACATAGCCTTAACTTCCTTCAATCAATGACCTCTTCTAATATAGATAATAATATAGATATAGGTATAGTAATATAGGTATATGTATAGATTCTATAGGTGTTGAAGTCACTGACAGTATATTGACAGTATATACAAACTTCTGACTCAAAAGAATTACCTCAGAAATGCAATTAAAGACAAAACTTCATAGGCTAGTCCAAACAGTCACCAGGAATCAAAAATAGACTTGAAGACATAAAAAAAGAAAGAAACACAATTCAAAACAATTATGAAGAAGTACAATAAATCAGAACTAAAGTTCTCATTTCAGTTCTCCACAGTAGACAAAAGGATAACTGACTAATGAATAAATGAATAAATCATGATTTAAATAATTCAGCTGTCTCTTTCTGACTAGTGATTTAAAACAGGATGAATTTAAATCATGACTTACCTCAATTTCATTTCAATCAGATCCACCTAGGAATCGACACCAGTGGAATACATGAAGGAACAAAGCACCAAAAGAGACATTTCTGCTTTCTCACCAACCATACTGTCCCAGTGGTGAAATCCAAATTCTTTTACTACCGGTTCTGTGGGTGTGGCTTGGTAGGCATGGTGTGACTTGGTGGGCGTGGCAGGGAAGGATACTGCAAAATCTCCATTCCCACCCCACTCCAGGGGAAGGATACTGCAAAATCCCCATTCCCTCCCCACTCCTGGGGGAAGGATATTGTAAAATCTCCATTCCCACTTCACTCTGGGGTCAGCCAGAGGTGGTATTTGCCGGTTCTCTGAACTACTCGAAATTTCCGCTACCGGTTCTCGGAACTGCTCAGAATTTCCACTACTGGTTCTCCAGAACCTGTCAGAACCTGCTGGATTTCACCCCTATACTGTCCCCACTCGCAGCTAACTGTGGCCCCTTCCCATAATTTTTTCTGGCTGCTTTCCCATGATGTTGTCTTCATTTCCTCCCCAGCCCATGAATGAAACAGATTTAAGCGGTTTTACAGAGTCAGCATATTGCCTCCAACAATCTGAGTCCTCATTTTACCCATCTTGAAAGGATGGAAGGCTGAGTCAACCTTGAGCTGATGAGAATTGAACTGACGAACTGCTGGCAGCCGGCAGTCAGCAGAAGTAGCCTGCAATAATGCATTCTGACCACTGTGCCACCACGGCTCTTATTAAAATAGCATTTTCCCCTTTGCTATCCAACAGCAGCCTCGTGGTGTATAAAATATGCTGGATTAAGTTTGGTCATCCATTACAGCACCATGGAGAGAAATCAAAAGGTGGTAGTGAGGAGGTGGGGGGGGGGCGGACAAAAGAAACAGATAGGGATTGGCAACTGGGACAGCCAATCCCATACCAATATTGTTTTCCCCCAATTCAAGGATAGGCAGGTGGCATTTTTAAAAAGGAGAGGAAAGTCCTTCACTAAATCCACTGGTGGATTTATTATGATGATGTTAGCCATTCAGTTGTGTCCGACTCTTGGCAATTCTATGGGCCAGGTCTCTCCACATCTTTTAATCTTGCCCTACTTCTTCGAGTTGTTCTATGCTCTGGTTGGTGTCAGTTTTGATGGTGTCCAGCCACCATGTTCTTTGGCTGCCTGGTTTCTTTTTACTGTAAACAGGTGGAATTATATAAACTGTTTACAAATCTGCAAAAGCTGTTCTCATGCTGAATGCAGTTGGCTGAAATCATTATTAGGATATGTCAGTAACTTAAAATGAAGCTCAGATCCAAGCTGGCTATGTTTGTTGTTTTGCAGCACACAGTCCAAAAGCTTACAGGATCCTTTCTGCTGTCACTTGCTAGCTGAACTTTATGCTGCAGGCCATTCAATCTCTTAGAGCTCACTGCTTAACCAGGTATACATACCGAACACCAAATTTACTGCTGCCCCCTGCTGGTGCAGATTGTACTGCAATGCTTTAAATTTTCTTGATTTCCTTTCATGGACTGCATTCACTAATAAATCCAGAGGAAACAATGGTTTTCAATGCTGCTGCATTCTGGTGAAGCACTACAATTTGT
Source organism: Pantherophis guttatus (assembly GCF_059756535.1). NCBI lineage: Eukaryota > Metazoa > Chordata > Lepidosauria > Squamata > Colubridae > Pantherophis > Pantherophis guttatus. The sequence goes on from NC_142063.1 coordinate 155,427,183, forward strand.
TAATCCAAATAAATAGTTATTTGCTTATAAAAGCGAGTAATTTCTCAACAGCCAAACAACACTATGATTCAAAGATTTCCTGGGTGGAAAATTACACATTTATATCAAGCAAGCATTTCTACGTACAAAATCTAATCCTTGGTGCTGACTAAAATAAAAATTCATAAATGCCACTATGCAATTTTGAAATAACAAGAGGAGAGAATTTTTGGTATTAGCTTACTTTGGTATCAGTAACATGTTTAATGCAAAATAATTACTAAATCAGCATTGGTTGAAAAAAATGACACTTTATCATGAAGAAAATCCTTCCTTCCTTCCTTCCTTCCTTCCTTCCTTCCTTCCTTCCTTCCTTCCTTCCTTCCTTCCTATTCTCTCCTTGAAAAAAAAGAAAAAAACCTGGGGTAGTTTGGTTCAAGGGATACAGATATATGAGTGATTTGAGAAACTGGACTTTAAGGCACTGCTACACAAGAGTAATGATGATAACTTTCTATGACGTGCTCTAGAACAGTAGACAACAGAAATATACCCCACTGTAAAGAATGCGTTAGGCACCTCGGTGCACAGTGGTTAGAGTGCTGTACTGCAGGCCACTTCTGCTGACTATCAACTGCCTGCAATTTGGCAGTTCAAATCCCACCAGGCACTTCTCCTATGAAGCCTTCCATCCTTCCAAGGTACCCATGAGGATCCAAATTGTTGGGGGCAATATGCTGACTCTGTAAAACCGCTTACAGAGGGCTGTAAAGCACTGTGAAGTGGTATAGAAGACTAAGTGCTATTGCTATTGCTATTATAACAACACAGCACGACAAATAGCACAACTACTGTATGCCTATGCACATGAGCCTTAATGCTGAGAGCTGAAAGAAATGCAAGTTGAAAGAGACACTTCTCTGGAGCCCTTTTCCAAGTACAGACTGGAGCCTAGGAGACCGCTAGCTTTGCTTTGCCTAAATATCAGAACAGAATATAAATGATTCCAATTCAGTCAGTGTCATTAATCAACAGAGGCAAGCTGAACTGAAAAGATGAAAAAGAGCTCTCTGTCACCAAACACTGAATTGTTTTCATCACAATTCAAAGGATTTACTAATCAACTCCAGATCCAGCAGGGTCAGGCACTGAGATGCATTTCTACTAGAAAAAAACATATTAGTAAAGTCAACAACAGAAAGTCCTATTTTCTTAAACTTCACTCCTGAGCTCCTTTTTCAGAATGATTGCTGAAGATATAAGTGAGCCAGGAGCAAAGCAGCATGGTGGCACAGTGGTTAGAGTGTAGTACTGCAGGCTACTTCTGCTGACTGCCAGCTGATTGCAATTTGGCAGTTCGAATCTCGCCAAGCTCAAGGTTGACTCAGCCTTCCATCCTTCCGAGGTTGGTAAAATGAGGACCTAAATTGTTGGGGGCAATATGCTGACTCTGTAAACCACTTAGAGAGAGCTGTAAAGCACTGTGAAGTGGTATATAAGTCTAAGTGCTACTGCTATTGCTATTCATATTATCTTGTTTTTAATAAGAAAAGCTGCTCAATTAACAACATTGGTCAACTGAAATCTTTGGTCACAAAACAATTCCCTGACTATATGTAGCTCGAAATCATGTAATCTTGAAAAGAGATAGTTCATTTGCTGGCATGTATCTTTTCCATTCTCTTCCTTCCCTTCTTGCTATTTAAAATAGCAAGAACAGCCCAGCATACTTAACAGAAAAGAGGAAGAAACTCTGACCTCAGCCTCCCTTCCTATACATCTGTCATTACAAAGATGCAAAGTTGGCTCTAGATGGGAGTGGGGGGACTTCCAGAAAGACAACTTCAGCAAACTCACCTCTTTTGGGACATTTTCTTCAATCTATACTCACTTGTTTTCTTTTCCACACAGCCACTCAGAAGTAGCCAGTCACACCAGATTGAATTGTCCCAGCATTGCCAGACATAAGTGTTGGGGTGACTGGGTAACTTCTCAAAAGACCCCTCTTTAGAACAGTGAATGTATATATGACAGAGGTCTGGTCCATTGATGGCTCTATTTCCCTTAGCTCCGCATCCGTTTTCCTGGGCTCTGCACCCTTCTAGATAAGTTGCTGTGGTTTATTGTTGCTCCCAGCAGATGGAGCATGGCTCTTTGGGTCTAACAAGGTACACCTCTCTATTGCATTCTTTCTTTAGGGACCAGTCTATGAAGCTAGGAAGGGCATTTGCAAAAGTGTACACAGCTCTCTCAGATCTTTTCATGCATTTATGGAAACACTCTAGCAATAATTCCCCCCAGAAACTGTAGAAAGGAGGAGAGGGACTGGGGGCCAACAGATGGGTGCATGTTTAGTTTAGTTTAGTTTAGTTTAGTTTAGTTTAGTTTAGTTTAGTTTAGTTTAGTTTAGTTTAGTTTAGTTTAGTTTAGTTTAGTTTAGTTTAGTTTAGTTTAGTTCAGTTCAGTTCAGTTCAGTTCAGTTCAGTTCAGTTCAGGACTCAGGGCAGTGAACAGCCAAAGATAAAACACATACAATATAAAATTTAAAAACAATTTAAAACATATTAAACAACTTTGGCCCATACTAATTAAAACACCCCTTTTTTAAAAAGCAAATTAAAATTAAGCAATTAAAAAAAGTTAGGCCAGCCCAGCTTGTTAGAATAAAAAAGTCTTGAGGGCACGGCAGAAAGTTTGTAAATCCGGGATCCTCCGTATCTCCGGGGGGAGCTCGTTCCAAAGGGCAGGTGCCCCCACAGAGAAGGTTCGCCCCCTGGGGGCTGCCAGTCAACACTGTTTGACCGACGGCACCCTGAGGAGCCCCTCTCTGTGGGAGCGTACTGGCCGGTGAGAGGCTACTGGTGGCAGAAGGCAGTTTCGTAAGTACCCAGGTCCTAAGCCATGGAGCGCTCTAAAGGTGGTAACCAATACCTTGAAGCACACCCGGAAGACCACCGGGAGCCAGTGCAGCTCGCTCAGGAGAGGTGTTACATGGGAGCGCCATGTCGCTCCCATAACCACCCACGCGGCCGCATTCTGGACCAGTTGGAGCCTCCAGGTGCTCCTCAAGGAGAGCCCCATGTAGAGAGCATTACAGTAGTCCAGGCAGGAGGTGAGGAGGGCATGAGTGACTGTGCATAAGGAGTCCCGTGTAGGATGGTTGTGTAGGACATGTCAAATTTTTCAACTTCCAACTTCCAAACATTAAGGGTGCTCAAAAGTTGTGACATGCCTTGGGGACTGTAAAGATATTTTGGCTACTTTAATATAATTTAGAGGTGCTTGGTAAGGGACTACACAAATATCATAACTTTTTAACATTTTGTTTGTTTCATCTTGGTGCTTGTGTACCCCTCCCTCCCTCTTCCCACTGGGCTAAGAGAATAGCCACATGGCACTTCTCCAATGATGTCTCTGGATGCAGAGGAAGGAGGTGCAGATGAACTGGATGTACATAAAGAGGGAGGAGAGAGGAAAGTGAATGGCAGGAAAAGAGAGGTGCATATGTCAGAGGGGATGTCCATTTTGCTAGTTTCAACCACTTTTAGTTCTGGATTCACTCAAGTTTTGGGATGGACAACACTGAACTCAGTAGGATGGGCCAAAGTCCTAACTCAGCCCATGGCAGCTTCTGATGAGGGAAAGTCAATGGCAATCAATGGGTACCACAATGTCCTCTCAATCTTGGCTCCACTTCTAAGCTCGGAGAAGACTATTACCAGCAAAAACAGAACAGGCTAGTGAAACAGTGTTGATTTAGCAATAGCAATAGCACTTAAATTTGTATACTGCTTCATAGTGCTTTTACAACCCTCTCTAAGCAGTTTACAGAGTCAGCATATTGTCCCCAACAATCTGGGTCCTCATTTTATCGACTTCGGAAGGATGGAAGGCTGAGTCAACCTGAACTGCAGCTAGCAGTCAGCTGAAGTAGCCTGCAGTACTGCACTCTAACGACTGCGCCAACTGGGCTCTCTTTTGAGAGTGGGCACCAGATTTTCTTCTCTCCACTGGAGACTCAATGCCACCCTCCTCCTCTGTCTCAAAACAGAGGAATGGAAACACCGCTGGGCCATCTTTTTTGGAGATTAGCCAGCTATGCCAAGCTGTGCCTCCCTCATTTGTTTTGACTGCCCCATCCTGGATCCCTAGCAATCTGATTAATCCAATATCCCATACTAGTTGGCTATTCTATGCTCTTCTAAACTACATTTGGATTAAATCATGCTCGCATACTGAAAGCAAAGCACCCAATCAATTCTACAGTTGAGCGGTTATCTCTGATCCTATTTAATAATATAAGAGAGGTATCTACCCAGTGCCAGAAGCCCTTTGTCACTTTAATATATCAGGGTTTTACAGTGAATGGAAGAAAACGTGCCGGCTATCTACTTCTGAACCAGAAGGCAAGTAACTTCTGTGCAATGTTTAACTAGTGTAGAGGTTAAACATTGATTTGACATTAAAGTTGACTGCTGTACTTCATGAGTTGCGCTTACATTGCCTATAGTCTAAATATAAACATAAATCTTCACAAGTAGATCTGCTGGAGCAGGACATGCTGGGCAATGAATTACAGTTAATGTCCGAGTCATATTTTGCTGGCAGGCCAAGTCCTGGTTTTAAGAATTTCTTTCTTGGTATGAAGCACTTTATCTTGATTACTAAGAACAGATTGTCTTATAGACGGTTACTCAGAGACTGTCCTGAACTCAGAAAAGATATTCAGTCCAAGCTGTTTGGAAGGCAATGGGCAACGCTGTTTTATCCTAGCCAATGTTTTCCAATATTCCACCATACAACAGGGAAGGAAAAAGGGCAAGGAGCCATATAAATCATGCTTCTTTTCTCTTATGGGAGAAGGAAGGAAGGAAGGAAGGAAGGAAGGAAGGAAGGAAGGAAGGAAGGAAGGAAGGAAGGAAGGAAGGGACGAACGAACTCTGGCCTTTCAGTGTTGCAGAACTACCATCCCCATAAGTCCCAGCCATCAAGAAAATGGTGAAGGATGATGGGAGTTGTAACCCAATAACAACTTGGGGTCCACAGTTTACCTACTCTTGTGAACTACAGAGTGTCCTTTAAATTGATTTGCCCTGAGAAAATGTACAATGTACAATGAATTTTTGTTCCTGAATTTTAAAGATCCATTCTGTGTTCACATTATCAACTCATTAATTTGAGGTCTCACGACCTGCTTAATGTTGGGGTACCTAACTATTTATTCCTGGAGTAAATTTAAATAGTTCTCTTTTCTTCTTTGGTAACAATGCACAGCTTTGCTATGAGTACTTTAGTTCAGAAAATAAATCTAACAAAATCCCATATGTGTGTGCGCGTGCGTGCGTGTGTGCACATGCATACACATATGTATGTTTCCAAAGGATTTCCATTTCGGTACTATTCTGTTCTTTGTCAGGGAATCATGTACTATTTTACAAAGTTTCTATCATTTATTTACATGCAAAAGAACAGATTTGCATTCAGTCTCTGCGATATTTTTGCTCTTACTGTAATTTCTAGGGCTGTGGAGATCTTGCAAAAGGTACTTTTTGATTTACTGGATATTTGATGGAAATATTCACAGAGACATTCTTAAGCACAACCAGTCTTTAAGTTATAGAAAGGTTGCTTGATATTTTGTCGAAAATTGTGGCATCTATCAGAATGCAGAATCCATTAATAATCTACTAGCTGATCAAGGGAGTCGGTCCTACCTTGGGTGCCTCCCCTGTATCTTGACAGGGGAAGGCAGAATGATGTATCTCTGCAAACCTTCTTGTGGTGTCTCATGTACCCCTAGTATTTTCTATGAAAGGAACAGGCTATTCCCCAAATTACTTTGCATTTAAAACAAGAGGATCATCTTAAATTCCTTGAGAATATAGCAACGGACGAAGATAAGTGTGATTATTTTTCTGCCCTATCTTCCTTAAATTGTAAGGCCATCTTCAATTCAGAAGTGTCTTACTATCGGATAAATATGTGCCAATGATGATGTTAGAAGCCAGAATCTGCTTTATTACAATAAAGGTTTCCCTGTACTGTTCAGAACACACATTTATGGTGTTCTCGTTATTTGTCTTCTACCCAATGTGGCTTGGTTGCCCTCTACAAACTTCAAACTTCATACTGTTACTTTCCTATTCCAGAAAGGTTAGCTGCCACATCTAGCAACGTTTCTTAAATGAGGTAGCAAACTCATGAAGTATCACACTTCTTGTGGGTGGTGGGGGATTATAAAAAGTATTATTCTTGAAACAAACACCTTCCATAAATATTTCTGCTTGGAGGAGGCATATATTTTTCATTTAGAAGAGAAAACTGTTATGTTCCAGCTTCCAGTAGCCATAGACTGCTCTAGTTACAGTAAAGCTACAGAGCACACATCCAAAGCAACTATCTCCTTGTGCATGGTTTGTGGTTTTACTGTTTTACTGTAATATAATGCATGCCATTCAGATCACTGCAGTTTTGGATGTCAGTCCTGGGTTCGTTGATTTGGAAGTAAGTTCAAACAGGCATGAAAAACATTTACTTCCAATTCCCCTTGAGTTGTTAGGCCAGCGGGTACTTCTGGTCTTGTTTATTCCAAATAATAGTGATATTAATTTAGCAATAACAGTTAATGATTTATGTTATTAACATCATATACATTTATGCTATATTTACTTAATGTAAATAGAATATATATATATATATATATATATATATATATATATATATATATATGTATATATGTATATATGTATATATGTATATATGTATGTATGACCCTGTAATCCCTTAATTTGGGGTAGAATTGGGGTGACTGAATGGAGCTGAGGGTTTACTGGCCGGATGCCCTTCCTAATGCCTATGCAGAGTTCACAGCAGATATTTTCTCTTTGCGCCCTAGCAGAGAAATATCTGCTGGTGCCTAGGATTGAACTCCCAACCTCCCGAGTGGGAAGCAAGCGGCTTCACCTCTAGGCCATTGAATCATACAATATATGAAATTTCTACATATAAATTGTAATGAAAAGTAGCTGCAGGATGAAGAATGGAAATGGCAGTGTTAGTAGTTTCCTTCTTAGTCCCAAAGTCCTTGTATATATGTTCCCAGTGCCTAAACTGGTACAGTTATCTTCCCTGTTACATATTTAGTTGGGTATAGGAAAAAGATAAAGAATTAAAAGATGGAGCTGCTTGAAAATGCTTTATTTAGCATAGCAAGCAGTTATTCAGTCAAAACCATGAGTTATGCTCATTGTTCTAAACCATATCAGTCTCCACCTTCAACGTGCTTAAGAGAACAAAGCAAGCACGTTCTTAAAAATATGCTGCTGTTAAATTCATAAATGAATCCAAGCTGAATAATACAATCCAGCCTAGTGTATTTGTGTGCATCGATGCTCTTTAGATCACCTTGAATCAGGAATAAGCGGGCATAAATTAAATAGCATATTCTATTTTTTTCAAGAGAGGTTAAGAACAGTGTTTACTGATAAACACCTTAAAATTTAGGGCTGGATGAATAATCAAAATGAAAGATAGAGGTAGATGAAAAACCCAATGCACACAACTTCTAGTAAGTCTTATTAAATGCTACTTTTAGATCATATGTAGTTGAGTCTAAAATGAGCCAAGGTGGCACAGTGGTTAGAGTGCAGTACTACAGCTACTTCAGCTGACTGCTAGTTCAGCAGATCAGCGGATCAAATCTCACCAGCTCAAGGTTGACTCAGCCTTCCATCCTTCTGAGATAGGTAAAATGAGGACCCAGATTGTTGGGGGCAATATGCTATTTAGTATACTGTCTTTGGTGTAAACCGCCCAGAGTCCTCGGAGAGTGGGCGGCATAGAAATATGACTACTAAAAAATAATAAAATAATAATAGAGTGATAGCTGAATGATGATATGTACCATCATTGGGTTAATAATTAGTTTTTTAGTTTTTTAGCTTTTAATCTGTCAATGGGTTTTAATTCGAATTGTTTTAAATTTGGGCCAAAGTATGTAATTCTTTTAATAATTTTAAATTTTGTATTGGTATGTATTTTAGTTCTGGCTATGCACCGCCCTGAGTCCACTAGGAGAAGGGCGGTATACAAATTGAATAAAATAAATAAATAAATAAATAAAAAAAAAGTGATGATGACATTAACAGATCAGTAAGAACACAGTTAGATGACCAAAAGAACTACAGGCAACTCTTAAAGTATCCCTACTGCCTTACAGTCATCCTTTCCTTCATATTTGGTTCATAAAATTTTCTTTTAATGATTTGATAGTTTCCTGCAATATTTCCACTATCCATGAGTCTATGTCTTCTTTGGTATCACCCAATCTACATAAAATTTCTTCTTGTGCTATATGAAATGATAACAAAAAGGAGTCATTAATTTACTGTTATATCTCCCACATTTATACAACAGCATAAAGTGGTGAGCAGTTAGGAGAAATATAAATATGATTATTATTACTGTGTTGCTTTGCATGTACAGTGAGTGTTTCTGCACCGGAGACAAATTCCTTCTGTGTCTAATCACACGGCTAAAAAAAGCTATTCATTCTGTTCTGTTCTGTTCTACTCTACTCTACTCTACTCTACTCTACTCTACTCTACTCTATTGTTACATTTGAAGAAACCTGAACTAAATTCTGTTGAGAATTCAAATATCTATTGTGAGAATAGTTTCACAAATATTACCAAGATGAAGAAGCAGAAAGTACAACTCACTCCCATTTTCTAGCTCCATATTTATTTTCAAGCTGATCAGCTCATACCAAGAATAGAAGCTCATACTTAATTCAGCCAGCCTTGGCCTTTAGAAAACTAGAGAGATGCTGCTTCAGATGTTGGGGTGCTATGGAGAGATTCTAGAGCACCCTTCCCTCCTCCTGGGGGGGAGTCCACTTTCTTTTGGTCCATTTACTTCTGTTTGTCTTCAAGGCCCAATTTGTTTGACACCCAGGTTAGCATTTCCTCTTTTTCTACGATATTATCTCTGGTCGGTTAGAGATTTTAAGTAATCAGTTTGCCATACACCACGTAAAAAGAGGAGCAAACCCCAGAGATTCAAACTAAAAACTATTTAAGGGCTAGAATAGACCCTGGGCACCAGTCTGAAGACAGCCAAGAATTATAGAAACTTGATCCAGGAGCAAGCAAAAAATTGGAACCAAAGGTGCTGGAAAAAATGCTGGAATATACCAAGTCTTAGGAAGAACATGTTGATTGAACAATACTTAACTGCAATTAAAAAATATCTAATATGCTTCTTTGTCAAGGAGAGGGGGCTCTAACCACCAAACTGAGTGGGTGAGGACAATCCAAGGCCTTACAATACTAAGCTGAATAGACAGTTCTTATAAATCCAATCCAATGATTCATGGCCAGTTGCTCATAAATCAAAATTTCCCAATTCAAGATTCAGGAAATCCTGACCTGAATCAGGGGTATTTAGAGTCAGTTTGATGTAAAAGTCTCATTCAGAAAAAAGTTATTGTTCTATTTCACTTATAGAATGGAATAAAATAACAGAGCTGGAAGGGAACTTGGAGGTCTTCCAGTCCAACCCCCTCCTCAGGCAAGAAACCCTATACCATTTCAGACAAATAGTTGTCTAATCTCTTCTTAAAAACCTCCAGTCTTGGAGCACCCATAACTTCTGGAGGCAAGTTGTTCCACCGATTAATTGTTTAACTGTCAGGAAATTTCTTCTTAGTTCCAGGTTGCTTCTCTCCTTGATTAGTTTCCATCCATTGCTTCTTGTCCTGCCCTCAGGTGCTTTGGAGAATAGCTTGACTCCCTCTTTTTTGTGGCAACCCCCGAGATCAATAATATAGAATCAGAAATATCCGCTATATACAAATATACCTTGAATTTATGTAGAAACTTTCAAAATTCACTCTGTTGTATTACATTATGGTGTGCCAAAACCAAGGAGCCTAGAAGTTTGGCGTGGGGAGCATAGATAGTAAATTGCAAAGCCATCAAATTGAGAACAAAACATTGTCAAAAACATAAAGCAAATATTTTAAGATGGAATGATTAAAACCCTCACAACAGTTCAGCTTTCTCCATGACTACCTCTGAAGGGCATCCAGTTTGGGGCATAACTAAACCAACTGCTGCCTATAAATGACAATTACTCTTTCTCATGCAATCACATTTTTACTTCTTCTCTTCCTCTCCACTTCAGGGCTAGGTCCCCAAAATCTGCTTCCAAAGCTATCATTCCACAGAAACAGATTTGGGCAAACATGGAGTCTGGAGGGAGAAAGAGGAATTGTGCATTTAACCTGAGGCTGAAAGCTTCAAGCAGATCTTTAGGCAGGGTAAGTGAAAATGATCTAGTACTCCCAAGGTTATACACGCAGGAGAAGAGGAAAAGTAGTCTTTAGTTCTCCTTTGGGTGTTTTTTTCCCCCTACAAAATGTACTCTTCTCACAATAACTGCCTCTTGCCTGCAAAGGAAGGGATGCAGTTATGTGTACTTTGTAGAAGAAAGAAAGAAAGAAAGAAAGAAAGAAAGAAAGAAAGAAAGAAAGAAAGAAAGAAAGAAAGAAGGAAGGAAGGAAGGAAGGAAGGAAGGAAGGAAGGAAGGAAGGAAGGAAGGAAAGAAGGAAGGAAAGGAAGGAAAGGAAGGAAAGGAAGGAAAGAAAAGAAAGAGAAAGAAAGAAAGAAAGGGAAAAAAATGAAGGGAGGGAGGGAGGGAGGGAGGGGATGGGAGAAAGAAAAAGAGCTGTGGTAGAAAGGGAATCCCACAAATAGATGGGAATAATATATAACACATTTAGTAAGTCGTGTTGAGCTGCAGTTTTCACAGCACTTCATGTTTGAGGAGACATCCATGGAATGGATTGCTAGTGCTTTCTATTTCTGTGGACATGGATGGAAGTTTAGGCAGCTTTTACAAATTCAAAATACATTGTCATTGACAGGACTGTTTCAAAATACAGGGCTGGTGGAGTATAATTCAGTGGAGCAGTCAACTATGGTTGCCCTGAGTCTGCACCAGATCAGCAGGCAAGAGTGTAGCAGCAAGCCCTACATATCAGCCATCTCTGTTAGGCTTGAAAGGTGTGAGTAACCTAATGCTTAACTCTCTGAACAGCTCTAATATCTCCCCTGGCAGAAAAGAGTGACTTCAACAGATTGTGCATACCTTTACTCCATATGGAAACCAATAGCTTCATTAGAATAATATATCAGCAGCGATCCCACATCTCAGTCCAAAACTCCCAGCTGCTCTTCTTTACCCAGGGTGAAAATATGCTCAGTAATAGGAAACCACTTTAAAAATTGTCCAGGTATTTCAAAAGAGATGGGACCTTGAAAGAAGATTGACAAGTTGATTCATTCATTCTGTTCCAATTGTTTCTTTCCTAAATTCCTGTAGCAAGTATGTTTTCTGCATATGTGTATATATGGACATACATATAAATAAATGTTTTACATGTATACATCCCACACAAACACATACACACATGTGTTTATTTAGTCTGTCAATTAACTTAGTCTGTCAATTAACAGATAGCATTATTTTTACACTGTTCTGTAATAACAGATACATTTTATGGAACCAATGTGGTAAAATGTTGTTATTGCTATTGTGATTGTCACTTCATCTTCAGAGCTGTTCAAATAATTTTGTTTTAAGAGGGATAGCAGAAACTTCTCATTTAGCAAATGTGGCCCACTGTGAGAAATGTTGCCCATAGAGGGGGAGTCGGGGTGATGGACTACAGTGAACTAAGTGAACAAGCTAAACAAGGTTTGCAAAGAACATGGCCATGTCAGTACCTCAAAGAAGGTGCCTTGTGAATACTAACATACTTTTCAAAACATCTCTTGCCAATGCTTTGCACATTTCTAGAACAAATTAGCATTATAAAATGGAATCACTTTGATGACAATCCCCAGGCAATGTCTTAGAATGGTCTCTCATTTATTTTAGACGCTACTTGTTTACTTATGAAGGAAACAGAAGATTTGTAATTCTTCATTATTAATAAACTTTATATTGACAACTACCAGTATATCATGCACTCCAGGGGTGGGTTCTACCTACCTTTACTACCGGTTCGCAACGGGGCCGCACGTGCGCTCTTCTGCGCATGTGCAGAAGCGTTCTGGTGACGTCGGGGTCGGTGGGCGGAGCCTCCCACCAATTTTACTATCGGTTCTAAAGAACCAGTCCGAACCGGGGGCAACCCACCACTGATGCACTCCTTTGTCAGGTCTTTGGAAACCTAAAAACACGTCACAATGGTAAGAATCATGTAATCAACCATAAGCAAAAAATGAGTTTTGGCTAACCATAAATGCATAATAAGAAAATGAACAAAACATGCAATGTCCACATGGAATTATCATTAGAAAGATATCTCAGAAGTTTTCATGGAATGCCAAGATTGTCTATGAACCGGATGGTGAAACTGTTCAACAACAATATTTTTATTTTTCATATTGCTATAATACATTGGAACCTCCAGATGATTCAGTTACATGCTTTCCTTTTCATTTCCTTGCTAAGGGTCTTTCTCCAGTAGCACTACACTATGACACAAAGGTTCCCTGGCAACATTTTTTTATAATGTGCCTATGATATTGCTTTCACTTCATACCCAGCACATGAACGAGACAGACTTAAATTGTGTTTAACTACAATGGGTGTTAAAGTAGCATTATCTCCCTTATTTCAAGGGCAACCTGAAAATATAGAAAATCTTTTAAGGGAGGGAAGTTATCTGACCAGCAGTGACTGGAATAATAAAGGCAGGATATGGCTGGAAAATGAGGATAGCCAATTTCTTTCCAATATAATTTTTGGCCAACTCAAGGATGGATGGATAAGCAGCAGCTAAGGAAAGACCCTAACATAAGAATTTCAAGTTATCTGGATGAGATCTTCTGCTTCCTGGGAATGCCGCTTCTCTTACTTCTTCAAATCCACTACCTGTTAATAATGTGAGGCGTTTCTTATCCTGTCCTTTACTTAGTGAAGGGCTTCCAAAAACCATTTTGCAAACACAGTTGGCAAGCAGACTATGAGAACGTTTTTTATTTATTTATTATATTGATCACTTAATTTTATTTCATCAAAATTCAGTTCTCCTTCAGGGAGGAATAGAAAGGAAGGGTTCTCATGTTACATAGATTGTGGAAGGCTTTCACAAGCCCCTTGTGGAAGGGGTTCTATTCAGCAAGTTCTAACAGGTTCTGGAGAACCGGTAGTGGAAATTTTGAGTAGTTCGGAGAACTGGCAAATACCACCTCTGGCTGGCCCCTGAGTGGGGTGGGAATGGAGATTTTAAAATATCCTTTCCCCAGGAGTGGGGTGGTAATGGAGATTTTGCAGTATCCTTCCCCTGCCATACCCACCAAGCCACGCCCACAGAACCAGTAGTAAAAAAATTTGAATTCCACCACTGCTTCTTCACAGCTTCAACTATCCTGATAGGATCAAAAGGATCTCTTTAGAAAGATCTGTTTGGAAGGAAAGAGGCATCCTTTAAGAGAAGTAATGAATTCACAAGCCCTACTCATGTGACCATCTTCCTTGAAAGGTTCCTGGAGTAGCAAATGATGGAGCCATGGGAGAGACGGAAATTACTAAGCTCCCCTATGATCAAAAGGGTGCACGTAGAGACAAAACTGACCCCGTTTTCAAATGAAACAAAAAAACGGATCTAGTTGTTCATCAACATTTGCTTTTCTTTAGGCATCTTACTGCCTGAAAGTTGTTTTCCTGATTCACCCTTTCTCCTTGTGGTGAACAGATAAGTCAAAATAATTGTAGGCAAGCGATGCAGTTTTCCATATGTATCTCCATATCATTTCCTATGCTGAAAGACATCACACAGTTGGAAGCTCACAGGATACTTAGTAAGGCAATGTGAAGCTGTGATGAGGCCATTCAGTTGAATTAGCCCATTAAATTAGATCCATGAAGCAAAGAAGTGCCTCTGTCTATTAGATTTGAACAGTTGTGATGCTTCACTTCAGTTGGTTGATGCTGTACACAGGGAGAGGCTGTGGCCAGAGGTTCTTTGCCTAACTTTGTAGCCTTTTCTGGAATGGGAGGCCATCTTAACAGTAACTCACACTCTCACATAAAAGCTTGTTTGAATTTCTTCAATCCCTTCTACAAAGTACTAATTAACAGAGTGAGAAGGGACCTTGTAGATCATCTAGTCCAGGGGTCCCCAACCTTTTGGACCTCAGGGACCACCAAGTTCATAATTTTAAATCCCGTGGACCACTAATACAAATCCAGTGCGCCACTTGCTGAATTGCCTGGACTCCCAGTGACGGGATGGGTCCTTCAGGCACTCTCCATCCTCTCTCTCTCTCTCTCTCCCTCTCTCTTTCTCTCTCTCTCTCCCCCTCTCTCTTTCTCTCTCTTTCTCTCTCTCCCATTCATTCTCTCATTCTCTCTCTGATTCTCTCTCTCTTTCTTTCGCTCGCTCTCTCATTCTCTCTCTCTTTCATTCTGCCTCTCTCTCTCTCATTCTCTCTGTCTCTTTCTCTCTCTCATTCTCTCCCTTTCATTCTGTCTCTCTCTCTCTTTCATTCTGCCTCTCTCTCTCTCATTCTCTCTGTCTCTTTCTCTCTCATTCTCTCCCTCTCATTCTGTCTCTCTCTCTCTTTCATTCTGTCTCTCTCTCATTCTCTCTCTCTCATTCTCTCTCTTTCTCTTTCATTCTCTGCCTCTTTCTCTCTCTCTGTCTGTCTCATTCTGATTCTCTTTGATTCTCTCTCTCTCTGATTCTCTCTTTCATTCTCTCTCTCTCTCTCTGATTCTTTCTCTCATTCTCTCTGTCTCTTTCTTTCTCTCTCTCATTCTCTCTCTCATTTTTTTCCAATTTCTAATTTCTACAGCAGTCCAGTCTCTTCTTGAAAGATTCCAGTGATGAAAGACCACGTTTAAGTTTAAGTTTTTTTCAGAATGCAAAAGGGCTGTTGTAAGATGGGATCTGTCACCAGGAGCTTATTATACCCATGCTCCAAGTCCTGCATTGGTTTTTTAATCAGGTTCTAAGTATAATTGAAAGCACTGGCCATCACCTCTACTTTGAAATTTACATTACATTACAATTTTAAAAAGGGTTGTTGTTTTTTTAAATGAAGTACTGTTGGTATATGAAAATTTCTAGTCTATATAAAGGTACTTCAAATCTATGTTGGAAATGTGGAAAATATGTAAGGTCATTTTATTCTGTTTCATGGATTTGAGTCCGTCATCTGCACCAGTAGTGGGTTTCACTTTAGTTTGCTACCGGTTTGTTCATGCGCGCGATGCTTTTGTGCATGCGCAGAAGCGTCCAGCTGGGTGGGTGGAGCTTCCCGCTGCTGCTACCGGGGTGAACTGGTAGCAACCCACCACTGATCTGCACCTCTATAAACTGTCTGGTTTGGCTCTGAACCCAAACAGACACAGACTTCAATGGATAATTAGAACCGCAGAAAAAACAATTGCTACCAACCTGCCTTCCATTGAGGACCTGTATACTGCACGAGTCAAAAAGAGGGCTGAGAAAATATCTACAGACCCCTCACATCCTAGACATAAATTGTTTCAACTCCTACCCTCAAAACAACGTTATAGAGCAATGTACACCAGAACAACTAGACACAAGGACAGTTTTTTCCCACATGCCATCACTCTGCTAAACAACTAATTCCCCTACAACACTGTCAAACTATTTACTAAGACTGTATTACTATTATTCTTCTCATCCTTTCCATTACCTATTTCCTTTTCTACTTATGACTATAATCTTGTTGCGTGTATCTTTACGATTTATATTGTTTTATTTAGTTTTACGATTTATATTGTTTTATTTAGTTTCCTAGTATGAGTTTGATTGCTTATTTATTATCCTATGACTATCACTAAGTGTTGTATCTTATGATTCATGATGAATGTATTTATTATGACTATGATCATGATTTATCACTTGTATCTTTTATGTACAGTGAGAGCATGTGCACCGAAGACAAATTCCTTGTGTGTCCAATCACACTTGACCAATAAAGAACTGAATTCTATTCTATTCTATTCTATTCTATTCTATTCTATTCTATTCTATTCTATTCTATTCTATTCTATTCTATTCTATTCTATGAAAGTTAGAAAATTTTGGGTTCAAATGCACACAGTAATAAAAAAAAAGAATTTTAAAGATTAATATTCAACTGAAATTAGAGCTTTTCTTGCTGGGACTAATGGACAAACAACTAGAAAAGGCTTGTGGACAATTGTTTTTGTACATGGTAACTACAATGAGATTATTATATGTACAAAGATGGAAAGATTCTGAAATACCTACAATGGAGGAATGGTTGGTGAAGATGCCATAATTTTCAGAAATGGCAAATTGACCTGCTTGATCAGAGAAAAAAAGCAATAAGTACCTTTGTCAGTGACTGGAAACCTTTTATGGTCTTTTTGCTGAAAATAGAAAAAAATAAACTTATGATTTATAGTTTGATCATTAGAAAGGGTATATTATGGAGAGAAGGGAGCTGTGACGTTACCTTAGAAAGAGAGGATAAAATACAAATGCATTTATAACTGGTATAAAGATCAGAAGCCACTTGTTTATATTTTAGCTATTATTCCTTTTCTCCTTTTTCTTTTTTATTTTATTTTTCTACTATTCATTCACTACTTTTTAAATTTTTTCCTTTATTTTCTTTTAAGTATTTTTACTTTGTAAATTTTTTTTTAATAATAATTAATTTTTAAAAATAGATTGCCTCAAAGGGTAATCTACATATATGTTGTTGTTGTGAGCCACCCAAGTTTTTGTTTATAAGATGAGCAGCCATTTAATATTAAACAAATAAATATACAGATAAATTATCCAGGACAAGTGTTTTCTAATGGCCCTACTGCAGCTCTTAGAGGCTTTCAGTTGTATCCACCATGATGTCATTTATTGTCTTGATGGGAGAAGATTTGAAAACATTGTTCTAGGGTGGCTATGATTTTTCTAGGAAGTTGGTCTCAACAAGCAGTATGAGATGTTTCTGCTTGATGTCAGGCCTGTGGGCCAGTAGTATCTCTCAGGGCACCTTCCTTTTTCAGGGGTTCATATGCTAGGAGAGGTTGGGGGTTTAGGGTCACCAATATGGTGATGACATCCAGCTCTGTCTCATAGTAAACTCAGAGCAAACTGATCAATTTCAAATCAATGCTTGATGTTACTAATGGATTGGATGGCAACAAACAAATAGAAGGTCTTCCAATCAATTAAAAAGCAGATTAGAAAGCCGAGATTCAACATATGCTGCGTAAGGACTTAAGTTTGTATTCGGGATGTATTCTTGGATTCTGCATTGAAACTGGGCATTTAGCTACTGTATGTGTTTGCACAAACAAACCTATGTTCATTTGTGGAAGATTTCAGATTTTATCCATGGCTACCTACAACTTAGATTGCCTTTCAAATCTAAAGCATGTGTCTCTTTGAAAAGCACCTGAAAATGTTTATGTCTAGGCCAAAGTGTCAGCTATTAGCTAATTACACTGCTCGAGGAAATATGGTAAAAATGCAGGTAAAAATCCAACAAATAAATACACGTTATCTTTTAACGACAATTGTGGAAGTAATTGGAATCTTATATCTAAATCCACTCCAACCATTAGTTTATTAATACAGGCCAGCAAATGAAGATTTTATTTGTTTACGATAATTGAACTCTGGTGATCCATTAAAAAAAAAATCTGTGTTATGCTATATTAAAAATCTAATTTCCAAGCTTTTAGATGCTTAATAAACAAAACATTGTAAATAATTGTCCTTTTGTAAAATTGGATTTCCAATCTATCATTAGCCTGTATTAACCATGCCAGTTCTGAATAAATTGGGTTGGGGGCTAGTTGTACATGCCATAATCAATTCTATTGATATGCAGTGTCATCTACAATATGCGCTACTGCCAAAAACATCTATGCAGAAGGCGAAACCAAAGAAACATACTGCTGTGCAATCAGAATTCTATATATAGCATAATTCACTTTTGAACATCAAAACATTAACTGTTGCCCAATATCGATTACAATGTGAGCACATATTAATTCATACAGGTATTTCGTACGGCTTAAGCAGTTGGTTTGGGTCCTTTATGGTGCTGATATAGTACCTTTGTATCAGTGGTGGAATTCAATTTTTTTTACTACCAGTTCTGTGGGCGTGGCCTGGTGGGCATGGTGTGGCTTGGTGGGCGTGGCAGGGGAAGGATAGTGCAAAATCTCCATTCCTACCCCACTCCAGGGGAAGGATACTGCAAAATCTCCATTCCTACCCCACTCCTGGGGGAAGGATATTGCAAAATCTCCATTCCCACCCACTTCTGGGGCCAGCCAGAGGTGGTATTTGCCAGTTCTCTGAACTACTCAAAATTTCCACTACCAGTTCTCCAGAACCTATCAGAACCTGCTGAATAGCACCCCTGCTTTGTATCCAAATGATACACAGAACCCTCCAGTAATACAGCCAGGGACACCAACATTTGTGGAAGCAGGTATCCCTAAGCTAAAGGCAATGCATGTAAAACAGTTAGTCAGTGGTAATCTATCAGCCAAGGAGCCCCGAGACTTAAAAGACTCACTTTTCAAGCATTGAGAACCAGTGAGTGGGAAGCTGAAGGTAGTACCTTCCCATTTTCCTGCCAAAGAGCTGATCAACATGTACATTATCCGAGTCTTATGACTGCATCAAAGCTTAAGCACACTGGATCATCAATGACCACAGAGATATTCTCTCAGGTTCCAATTTTGTATAATGTGGAGCTGAGGCTAAATGACATAAAAGAAGAAAGACATAATTATTCCAGTCAGATCTCTTCAACAAGAGCAACTTACAAAAGGATATCCTACTCCTTCTGTGTCCAATCAAATTTGGCCAATAAATAATTCTATTCTATTCTATTCTATTCTATTCTATTCTATTCTATTCTATTCTATTCTATTCTATTCTATTCTATTCTATTCTATTCTATTCTACTCTACTCTACTCTACTCTACTCTACTCTACTCCTCTACTCCATTCCATTCCATTCCATTCCATTCCATTCCATTCCACTCCACTCCACTCCACTCCACTCCACTCCACTCCACTCCATACCATACCATTCCATTCCATTCTACTGTACTCTATGCTATTCTATTCTACTAATGATTTGTTGTTTTTCAAATAATTATTTTGGGATAGGATAGGATAGGATAGGATAGGATAGGATAGGATAGGATAGGATAGGATAGGATAGGATAGGATAGGATAGGATAGGATAGGATAGGATAGGATAGGATCCTTTATGTACTTGCTGATGGGAACAGAAAAAACCATCTAAAAAAATAGCATGGAGAGGAGATGACTACTAATATCAGTGCTGTAAAACATTGATACTTTGGGACATTAGTCCTTCCTGGTCTGCTTGGTGAATGTTAAGGTTTTAATACCCAAAGAGGAACTCTTCATTTCTTTCCTGTTCTTCACCTCATCATCATCCACTTTTGTTCCCTGCTCTTTAATCCTGTCTCCATCCTATATATTACTTCTTTCTGAGGTTTCCACAAGACAGAAGACACGTGTAGACATGGAGAATCTCAGTCTATTTATGGAGATTCTCAGTCATCCGGGTCATGGTTGTGCCAAAGGTGCTTTTTCAAAAGGCTTTCTGGGTTTTCTTTGAAGACATTTTGCTTCTCATTCAAGAAGCTCCTTGGATGAGAAGCAAAATGCCTTCAAAGAAAACCCAGAAAGTCCAGTTGCCTCTTGAAAAAGCATCTTTGGAACACATGTAGACAGGTGTTCCTAATGGTTAAGAGTAGTTTATGAGGGAAAATAGTTGGGACAGGCAGACAGAAATTACTTTCCTAAATAGGAGCCTTTATTTTATAGGCAACACAATTTAATTAACAGTTGTTTCCTCAGTTTTGTTTTTAACTTGGTCCTGCCCATTTTTCAAGTGTGGTTTCTGCAGGACATTTAAAAATGTAGGTGTTTTACATCTACAGGAAATTCAGCTGGACTTGACAATCCTAGATTGACAAGCATAGGTATTTGCAGAGAAAGGCAAATGATGAAAAGTGTATGTCTCAATATATTTTTTTTGGTACTTGTATTGCAATACTGCATGCAAGTTCTAAGAGGCAGAGCTTGTCTTATTATGACATTATAATATTCTTTTTGTCAGGTTGACAACAAGTCAGCTTGTTCAGGACATCCCTATTGACAAGGTGGGGAAGCTGAATATTGCACAGACAGTTCTTTTCCCATCTTTTTTTTTTTTTGGTCTGTTCTTCATTTTAGAGAGGTTACCTCAAATGTGGGAATATCCTCCTTTGGAAAATAAACAATAACCTCACAAGTTTCTGGACTTTTTGTATCCTGCTGAAAAGCAACAACTCTGTGCTGCAATTTGGGAGACTCTATCTATCTATCTATCTATCTATCTATCTATCTATCTATCTATCATCTATGTATCATCTATCTGTCTGTCTGTCTGTCTGTCTGTCTGTCTCTGTCACTTTTCTGAACTGCCAATCTCCCTAAAGTACTCTCTAAAAATTCACAAGATCAATTGACCTGCAATTCTATTACAATAACATTTCCCAGCACACCAGGCACGTACCCCAGCAAACCCATTCAACGTTCAATTATCACAAAGCTACTGCAAAGTATGAAGAGGAAAGATGGATCCGGTCACTTCATCTGTCTCGTGAAACCACAGCAACCTCCCTATTTGTCCCTGAGAAATATAAATTTAATCTCCACGAGCCATGAGGCACATGTCATTTCTGAAACGAGCATCTTCATTGGAAGCAAAATATTGGAGACTGTCATAATGGGAGGGGACATCTTCCTCTAATGCTAACACTTAATTGACCAATAAAGTAAGCCACACCATACAACACTATAAGCCAATGTAATAGGCCATAGCCTGGTAGACTTAACAGCAGCAAGGATCTTTAATAGTTGGACTTTTTTTGTGGTTCCCCCGAGTGCTCTTGCATAAAGATTAGGTAAGCCATCTCCAGAAGAAACGAAATCACTCAAAAACCTAGACAATGCAAAAGAAGGACTCCTATTTATTTTGCGTTGCATTCACTAAGTGTCCTTTATTGTTTTAACTAGGAGAGGCAAATTAATCACTGAAAATGTTGGCCTGACAGTAATTAATTACCATGGATGCAGAGAGCACAGTTGGTTGTTTAAAAAGAACAGAAGCCAAATTGGGGGGGTGGCTTTTGTTCTTGCAGCAGTGGCTGCTGCGCCTGCTGCTGATCCTAGGAAGGGCTGGTACCTCTGCCCCAGGGAGGGCTAGCAAAGCATCCCAAAAGAGCAAAATTGGGGGGTGGGGGAAACACCATCTTAAGATAGGCAGGCCCTGGATGTACTCCACCAATGTCATACCATCACTTATGGGCTTCATTTTTTTTTTTCAATCATTGAGTGTAAATATTTTGTAGAAGCGCCTCAGCAGAGGATGGTTAAAGAGCTTTGAGGGTTTCCGTATTAGATGTTTCATAAGAAATAGTTGTGGGGCACTGAGGTCGTATCTGCACTGCAGCCTTAGGCTGGTCCTGTTCCGTGCTGATGCTGGCTGGACTCTAAGCCAAGGGAAGACAACTGTGTCCAGACTGAGACTTTACCAGCAGCCAGACTGCAGGTTACCTTGTCCTCCCATGGGACAATTCCCCTGATGCTGTACCATCTCTTGGGCCAGGGTACTTACGAGACCGCCTTCTGCCACCAATAGCCTCCCACCGGCCAGTACGCTCGCACAGAGTGGGCCTCCTCAGGGTGCCGTCCGCCAGACAATGTCGGCTGACGACTCCCAGGGGGAGAGCCTTCTCTGTGGCGGCGCCCACCCTCTGGAACAACCTCCCCCCAGAGATACAATAACAGACCTCCGGATTTTTCGTCGGGCCCTGAAAACCCATTTATTTCAACTAGCTGGGCTGGCTTGAGTTAATTTTAAATTGATTTTAAATTGGGTTGTTTTAATTTACGGCCAAAATATTTAATTATTTTAAACTGCTTTTAAATTTTGTATGTATTGTTTTTTACTTTGGCTGTTCACCGCCCTGAGTCCTATTTTGGAGAAGGGCGGTATAGAAATTTAAATAAATAATAAATAAATAAAATAAATAATCTCACTTTTCTCTTCCAGGAAAGTAGAAACAAACTTTCTTTCATTATTAGTTTTTGTGTAGTGTGTGTGTGTGTGTGTGTGTGTGTGTGTGTGAGAGAGAGAGAGAGAGAGAGAGAGAGAGAGAGAGAGAGAGAGAAACAGTTGAGGGTTGCTCCGGGTTCGGTCTGGTTCTTGAGAACCGGTAGTAACAGCGGTGGGAGGCTCTGCCCACCCGCCCAGATGTCATCATGAACAATCTGCACATGCTTAGAAGTGCAAGTGCATGTGCAGAAGTGCAAGCGCACGCAAGGGAAGCAAGCGCGTGCACATGTGTGTGCGCTCCCGTTGCAAACTGGTAGTGGAGGTAAGAAGAACTCACCCCTGGACAGAAAGACTTTGACCCAGTCTTGATTCCTGGCAACTGCCGGGCCAAGCAGAATGGGACAACTCACTGCAGCCAATTTGCCATGTCCCACTCACCGCAGGACAACGCGCCATGGCCAACGCGCCATGGGATCACTCGCTACAGGACAATTCAACAATTCAATTTAATTATTTAAAATAATTTTAAAATAATTTTAATTTTTGTCATTCACATTTCATTTTGTCGCTCCTTTGGCATCCTTTCTTTAATGCTTGTATTCCACTATTTCTTTGATATTCCTGTAATTCTTGTCCCAAAGCACGTTGTTCCACGATGAGTTGGCCATGGCGAGTTAGCCGCGGTCTGTTGATTGCAGTAAATTGTCATAGACTCCCAGCCAAGTGCAATTTTATCAGCAAGATTTTTTAGAAGTGGTTTGCTCTTGCTTTCTTCCTAAGGCTGAGTCAGAGGGACTGCCTCAATATCAGCCAGCTCTGGCTTCATGGCCAATGTAGAACTAGACTTATTGTTTCCTGGTTTCTAACCTGGTGTCTTTAGTCACCACACCAAACTACTTCTGCTTAGATGACATACATATTTTTATATGTGTGTGGAAATATGTATGTATATATGCCTCAAACACATGCACACAAAACCAAAGCATTGACATGCACATAAAGACCACTAACCTGGGTTTTTGTGCGGTCTCTGGCAGGTGTAGTCAAGAGCCTGCAGATCAGTGGTGGGATTAATTTTTTTTACTACCGGTTCTGTGGGCGTGTCTTGTGGATGTGGCATATCTTGGTGGGTGTGGCTTGGTGGGAGTGGCAGGGGAAGGATACTGTAAAATCTCCGTTCCCTCCCCACTCCAGGGGAAGGTTATTGCAAAATCCCTATTTCCTCCCAATCAGTTGGGACTCGGGAGGCAGAGAATAGATGGGGGCAGGGCCAGCCAGAGGTGGTGTTTATCATTCTCCGAACTACTCAAAATTTCTGCTACCAGTTCTCCAGAACTGGTCAGAACCTGCTGACTACCATCTCTGCTGCAGACAGCAAGTGAAGGTGGCCTGAGCAGGATCCACATGGAACATTTCCTTTCCAGAGCAATAATACTCCCAAGCCGTCAGTTCCATTGCCTTTCTCATAGAATGATTGAGGTGGGGGGAGATTGAAGGTAGCTTCCAAATCACCACTCAATACTTCACAGGACTCCTGAGGTCAAAAAGATTGTTCAGCATCTAATTTAAGTAGTTTTAAAACAATCCAGAATACCCTGGGGGAAAAAAAAGGAAATGGTTTCCCCCTTTTTTGGCTTTACCATGATTTAAAGATTTAAAGAATGGTGTGCTTTTAATTAAATGACAATAATCTACAACAAATATTCAACACATTTTTTTTGTTTGATATTTCATAGATTATAATCATGTAACCATGATGAATGAAAGTTTTGATTCAATTGCAATGATAAGTGAGCTGCATTTTAAGGATGCTCAGCTGTATTTTAAGGAAAGCTCTGGAAGACCAAATTTATTTTTTTCCATATTTACAACAGCTTTGTGACGTGTTCTGATAGAATATAGAAAAGGGGCAATGCATCTCATAACATGGAAAGCCAACTGCAAATCTGCTTTTATTGCAGGTGTTTGTAACACAAACACACACACACACCACACACACAAACATGCAAACCATATACAACCTAGAGCCTTTAGCAGACTAAAGTGCTGTTAAATAGCTGCCTGCAATTACTGCAAGTTCAAATCTCACCAGGCTCAAGGTTGACTCAGCCTTCCATCCTTTCGAGGTAGGTAAAATGAGGACCCGGATTGTGGGGGCAATAAGCTGACTTTGTATAAAAAAGAACACCGCTGGTGGGGGGGCAAAGCCCTACTAAGCAGGTATATACAAAAGTATGAAGGCTATTGCTTAACGCATTGTAAGCCGCCCTGAGTCTCTGGAGAAAGGAGGCATATAAATCGAACAATAAATAAATAAATAAATAAACCTTAGTCTCTGTTTCTTAATCGATATCTCATTCCCAGGTTAATTTCTGTGTTGGTTCCTTTTTTAGTTCTTTGTAGCAATGTAAGGAATTGTCCCTTCTGCTTATTAACTAGAATTATATTTTCATCTTTTAAATCGTAAAATTTATGTAACCCACATGTTCTAAATAAGCAATGGGATGATTATTGGTCATCTCTGATAGTTTCTGCAAATTGTACTGCTTCCATAAATGGTTGCCATTTCTACTTGCCTAAATTTGCTGTTATAAAAGACTGGCTTTTTTTTTTTTTTAATTTGATTTATATGCCGCCCTTCTCTGGAGACTCAGGGCGGCTTACAATGTGCTCAGCAATAGCCTTCATCCTTTTGTATATTTATACAAAGTCAGCTTATTGCCCCCACAACTGGGTCCTCAATTTACCTACCTTAGAGAGGATGGAAGGCTGAGTCAACCTTGAGCCTTGGCGAGATTCGAACCTGCAGTAATTGCAGGCAGCTGGTCTTAATAACCAGCTTAATAACAGGGTGCCTTAAACCCCTGTGCTACCAAGGCTCTTTTCAGGTCACTTGCTCTTTAGAAGACATAGCAGGTTTCTAACCTGAGCTAGAAAATATGCAGTTAATTATGATGGTTAGATTCTATCACCTTGGTGAATCTAATTCAGTTCCAGAGTTTTTATATTGGGCAATGCTTTTGGACTGGATGATCTCCAAGGAACTTCCCAATGCTTCTTTATGTGATTCTGTTGCAATCTCATCTCATTTTAACCTTGTTTCTGGAAATCCCTGTGGATGTGAGGACAGCTATTTGACAAGAACTCATTGCAAGAAACTCCTCTGCGTCCTGATTGGGCCTCATCTGTCCCACAAATGTAGATCGAAGCGCCTGACACTGTTCCTGCATAGCTGCATGCTCATTCTGATCGTTCTTGCTGGCAATTTAATTCAGTTCACATTCTGGATCCTGGATGCTAATCCAACAAAGCTTACCCTTCATGATCGTCATCAAAGTGAGCCTGTTTGTGCTTCAAGCAATTAAGCAAAAGGGGATCATTTGTCGTTTGATTTTGCAAAATATATTTCTCCACTTCTGCCACCCCAATTCCTCAACAAGTTTGGAAGCAAATTTGAACACCGCAGTTAAACGTCCAGACTCATTCTGCAGAAGAGAGCTGTTATTTAGAGACTGTTTGAAGGCCCAGAAAGTAGAAAGAGCTTCTTTTCAAGTAGCTAAAAGGCTTTGTAGTATATCAAATGTCAAGCACACTTCATTTGCTATATGGAACGCTGAAGGTTTATACCCATCTTCCTCTTAGAAAGCAGTAAATCCAGTAAAATTGCTGCATAAACCAAATGTTAATGATTTCCAGGGAAGACAGGTAATATAAACATATGCAGCTAAATCTGAGTGCCTCCTGAAAGGAAGTAAAAGTTGCTTTTATTGTACTGTTTATGTTATGTCATTTTAAGGTTCTTGTTCTCTGTTTTGCTTTATTGTAATTTTAATTCATTATAACCTATCCTAGGAGCTGGTGGAAGGGCAGAGTAAGCCAGATAGATACATAAAAATATTATTTAACTACATCCTCAGGGCAGGAAAAGACTCAAAGTGATGTTTTCCTGTTGAGTGCACCTTAACTCTACTTGGCTTTAACAACAACATCAGTTTTCTGACCTGGTAGCATCCTGAACTGAGGATGATAATGAATGGTTGTGCCCAGGTAGCCCAACCAACACTGCTGGCTTCTTAATTCAGCTTTTATATACCTTTCAAACATAAGCACTCTCTTTGAAAAGGTCATTAAGTGCCGCCTATTGCTAAAGAAGAACCTAACTCTGCTATTTTATAAATGTATACATTTCCAGACCGTTCCTCCTTTTTTGAATTATCTATCTAATTTGGGTGGTGGTGGGGTGGACATTCTGGCCAGCTGCAGGTAAGAATAAATTGTTATGTTCCCGTATTTTGAAACAATGCTCCATAAGTGCAGCAATGCCAGCTCGGAATGTATATAACTAATTAAAATGCTAAAGACACACCAGAGCGAGAAATTATTGCAACATTTTAAATGTTAAGCTAAAGGTAAGTTTGGAACGCCCTGACAGAGTTCATTAGATAGCGTGGATGATGCTGAGACTACAGTGGATAACAGTAGGGGGAAAGCGTTCTGAACGCTAGCCAAAGTTATGAATTGCCTCATCTATGGCTTTGAGACGGACCTCAACTTTCTTTCAGGAACTTAAGGGAGCATATGTGGCATGTCTTTGCCGCCTTGAGTTACTTGTAAAAATAATAAAGGAGGGATGCAAATAAATAAATAAATTTCTTCTCCCTGTTTTCGCATGCTGTACAAAGCCCTTGTGAGCTACCATAGGCTAAGACAAAGCGATTGCACCCAAGCAGTGGTGGGTTCCTCCCGGTTCAGTCCGGTTCCGCTGAGCCGGTAGCAGTGATGATATGACGTCACCGAACCAGTTCTCTTTGTTCAGGAGCTGGGCCCTCCCGCCCCCCACCCCCGCCCCCGCCCCCCCGCGTTATTCTTACCTTTTATTTGGCCCCACCCCCAATCTATTGCTGCCTCCCGAGTCCCAGCTGATCAGCTAGAAGGAAAAAAAACTGTTCAAACTCTTGCCGCGGGGCTTCAAAGGGCTGCCCTACAGCTGATCAGTGTTAAAAGGCAGTGTGGTGGTAGACCAGTGCCTCCAAAAACGAATGAGTAGACTGGTGCCTGAAAAAACAGATGGGTAGACTGGTACAGCTCTGCAAGCAGTTAAAACCCTGGTAGACAGTACCTCTGCCATATCCTAAAGAATTGTCACATGACCATCAAGCCACACCCACAAAATAAGCCACGCCCACAGAACCGGTAGTAAAAAAATTTAGAACCCACCCCTGCACCCAAGGTCACTCAGTGGGCTTCCATGACTGCTGATGGACTTGAATTTGGAGCTCCTGCTTCTGATACAGTGTCTTAACTATTTTACTCCACTGGCTTTCGCTGACTACAGGTAGTCCTCAGTTTACGACCACAATTGAGCCCCACATTTATGTTGCTAAGTGGGAAATTAATTGAGTTTTGCTCCATTTCTTGCCTCGTGTTAAGTGAACCACTGCAATTGTTAATTTAGTAACATGGTTGTTATGTGAATCTGGCTTCCCCATTGACTTTATTTGTCAGAAAGTTGCAAAACAAAATCATATAACCCCGGGATACTGCAATTGTCATAAATATGAGTTAGTTGTCAAATATCCGAATGTAAATCACATGACCATGGGGGTGCCACAACGGTCATAAGCGTGAAAAATGATCATAAGCCACTTTTTTCCCCAATGCCGTTGTAACTTTGAACGGTCACTAAACAAACTGTTGTAAGTCGAGGATTACCTTATGGCCCAGATTTTGGCCTTATCGTCTATCCATTTAACTAGACATCCCAAAATAGAGGAATTACTTCTTATTACTAATTAAATCAGAAATAAGGAAGCAGTATTTTCTCCAGCTGTGAATAAACCTGTTCTAACTTTCCACTGTTATTACTGAATGGAGGAAGTCATAGATGAACTGATTAACAATTAAGGAAGCTGTGGTGATCTGGAAAAGGGACCCGGTCTCTTTACATAAGGTGCTTTACATGACCTCTCCCACAAAATGTCAAAACAAGTTGAATCCTTGGCTTTCTTCATTGTTTTATAAATCTCTCTTGCAGCTTAGCCAGGTCACTGTGGAGCTGGAGAACACTGTTGAATCAGTGGTGAAATCCAATTTTTTTTATTACCTGTTCTGTGGGCATGGCTTGGTTGGCATGGTATGGTGTGGCTTAGTGGGCATGGCAGGGGAAGCAAAATCTCCATTCCCACCCCCCTCCAAGGGAAGAATACTGCAAAATCCCCATTCCCTCCCCACTCTGGGGCCAGCCAGAAGTGGTATTTGCTGGTTCTCCAAACTACTAAACATTTCCGCTAGCGGTCCTCCAAAACCTGTCAGAACCTGCTGGATTTCACCCCTGTGTTGAATGGAGCACCAGAGCCCTTGTTGATGCACTATTGTGCAAATGTGAAGATGATACCAATCGCTACAAAATAATTTTAACATTTAAGTGCTAAAACACACCACAGATTTTTATACAGAGTCATGTATATAAAGGAATTGTAACTTCCAGATGAAACTGTGGTGTTCATTTCAATTTTGCCAATAGAATTTCTGGGTTTGGTATAAAACGTGAGCTTATTTCTTTTCTCCCAGTTTGGACCACAAATTCTACAAGCTGTCTATTGTGGCTGCTTTTTAAACTCATTCCAAAACAAAAGGTTGCAGAAAATCTTCAGACTTCTCCATTGATGTCCCTGCTGAAATCCTCATCGCTGAAATATGATGTCTAAGAAAAATAGGGAGCCCATATGAAAAACCTGGGTCGCTCTCTTTACAGATAGTCCTCGATTTGCAACCAGAATTGAACCCAGAATTATGGTTGTAAGTCATTAAGTAGTTGTTAAACAGATCATCATGTGACCACACCCAATTTAATGATCTTGTTTTTATAGTGGTCATTAAACAAATGCTGCATCATTAAGCAGTATTGCATGTAAGCTTTGTCTGGTACGGGAGGGGGGTTTTGCCAGAAACTAAACCAGTAAACATCATAAATTGCAGTCATATGACTATGGGAAGTTGCAAATCAAGCTGGTTGCTGAGTGGCCATAATGCGATCACATGATTGAAGGGGAGGAATCGATTGGAACGTCAAATCCACATCATAAATAGCCCTGAGGCAGTCCGTCGTAAGTCAAGAACTACCTGTACTATTCAGCCTGTAAAAGGATAGCTTTTTTGTGCTTGTGGACAAACACAAATTCAGAGAAAGTGTGTGAGAGAGGATATCTTCATCCATTCATTCTCTCTACCTTTAGTCCCATCTCAACATACTCTCTTTTCTTGATCAGCCAGAATTATTTCTGATTCCCTCTTTGTTCCTTTTAATTGTATAACTTACAAACACAGCAATTCATCTTCTTTGGGGTTTTGTTTTGTTTTTAATCTTCCATTTGATGGATATTTCTTTTCTTTTCCTTTAAATTAGAAATTAAAGTACTCTACTGCAGGAAAAAAGGGGGGAAATGTGAAAGTAAAATAAGATATTGTACAGAATTAGAAAGAAATGGGAAACCCTTAGCTTTAATGCTAATGTTATGATTGAAGTAAGGAATTATGGTTTATTAGGGATTTTGCCATTTATGTTTGGCGTAAATCTAATTGCCTCTTACATTATGCCCTCTGCCAGGATACAGCAGCTATATTTACTATGCAGACATCTACGATGACAGACAGCGCCTTTGAGAAGAGCCAGATAAACAAAATATTTTACATACTCAAGCTTTGCAGTGTCTAATGGATTCATATCATGGAGAGAAAAAGGCTTCATTAGAGGAAATGCACAGGTGCTCGAAAGCAGATTTACCACTGAGATTTCATTTGAGTTATCTGTTACTGCTGCCACTTAATGGGAAAGCTGCTCCTCAGCCTTTGAATACTGCAACACAGAAAGAAAATAGTGTGTGGTGGAGTGCCAGACCTGGACTGCAAATTCCAGATGACCACAAGGTGGCAGCCAAGAGAAATTAAAACTGTCACTCTTTGCCGCCATCTGGAGGCCACCCAGAATTTTGTTGCCTAGATGTACTGGTTTCTAGTACTAGATGAGGTATATCTTTCTGCCTTCAAGTTAGTTTTGACACCTGAGGCAGAGTGACTAGCCCAAAGTTCCTAGCCAATTTTGTACTTAAGGCAGGATTAAAAGCCATAGTCTCCCAATTTCTAGTCCCTTGCTTTTTATCACTATCCCAGATTGGCTCTCCTCTAATCTAGTTATCTACTAAATATCTTACAACATCTCTGATTGTGCCCAGAGAGACAGATTAAAGAAGCTGATAGGGGTAGGAGCCGCATATTATAGGGATTATGGCTCATGTTAATGTTTATGAGTGTGTATCCCCTCAAGAGAAGGACTACAAGTATTTTCTATAAATAATTAAATATAATAAATAGATATGGAGCATATCAGTTTGGACAAAATTACAGTAGTGGCTTCAGTTCAGGAGCTACCTTGATCAGGGAGAGCAATGGTAGTGACTTCATTATTTTCACAACCAAGTGGGGCAATAATTGTGAATCTTTGTAAATAAACATTTCCGTTTCAATTCAGTTTTATTATGATCCAGCATGACAATTGCAAATAAACATACCACTTCGCCACACTTGTCTATCATGCCATGGAATTGTCTATCTAATGCAAAGAAGCTTGAGAATCCATGGCCCTTCAGATATTTTGAGTTTCAGTCAGGAGCATAAATGATCCATAAAGCACTTGGAAGTGGTTGATTTTGAAAGTCCACAGGTTTCCCATTCCTGTGTCAACAAACTTAATAAATTGCTAGTCTGTGCCCCACAGAACTTGTGCTTTACACAACTTCAGACACTGTTGGCCCCAGTAAACAGACCAGGCCAGGAAATGACTTGAAGGTTAATACCCTGTTTCCCCCATAAGAAGACATCCCCTGATAATAAGCCCAATCGGGCTTTTGAGCGCATGGCAATAAGGCCAAGCACTTATTTCAGGGTTCAAAAAAATAAGACAGGGTCTTATTTTTGGGAAAACACGGTATTACTTTTACTGAGATTAGAAATAATTGAAAACTATTGCTAGTCTGATTGAAACCTTCCCTTATATCCTAGGGAATATCTTTGTTATAGTTACCTTCCTTACTCTCTACAGCAGGGGTGACAAACTCAGTTTCATTGAGGCCACATCAGGGCTGTGGCTGATCGGGGGGGGGCATGGCCAAATGTATGGGTGTGGCCAGCTTGACTCCACTTCCCAAACTGCTGGCATGTTTCCTCTTCACGCTGGGTAGACCGGGCTGAAGCCATGCTGGCCCAAAGTTTCCTCTTCACATTGGGTAGATCAGGCTGAAGCAACGAGGGCCAGCCCCTTACATTTTCCAGGACGGCCCCACAGACTGTATCCGACCACATCACAGGCCGCATCTGGCCCACGGGCCTTGAGTTTGACATCCCTGCTCTACAGACATGGGGCAGGGACATATTTTTGTCTCAAGATACTGTCCTAACTAATAACAGGAACCTGCAGGAACCATTATCTAGGCAAAGGGATGAAATATTTTTTTAAAATCCACAATAATGAGATAACATTCAGAGACGATCAGGCAGATGCCTGGGAAGGAAAGAAGGTATTAGTAAGAAACCTTGACTCCCTTTGGTATAAAAAGGAGGAAAGAAAAAACATGGTCAGGCTTTCATGGTCATAGCCTGTAGTACTAAAGTAGCTGCTCCAGTCTGTCTTACGGTGTTTGCTTTCTGACCTGGCATATCACAAAAGGCTTGTCAGTTGCATCTAACTCTCTTTTTGCCAATTGATTATTGCAATCATGGGTGTTTTTTTTTTTAAAGGGCTCTATAGCTATATGCCTAACACTGCGTACAAAAGAACTGCCTACATTGCACAACAGCCAATTGTTAAATATTGCAGCTGTTATTTTAGTTTATCGCAACCTGAATTACCAAATGTTATTTCCATATTATGCTGTCCTAATTGGACATTATTAACTGCCGTTGACAAATCTTTCAGACTTGCTATTGAGCTGTGTATTGACCAAATTGGATAACTTCATAAATATTTCTTACATCAATTTTTTTCTCTTTCAGTTCATATGAGAGAGATGGGCGGGGGGGAGGGACAGGGAGGGAGGATTCAGGCACTAGCAAAACTTTGAAACTTGTCTGCATGATTAGGTCAGCAGAAGTAGTCAACGTGGATTGTGTATTCAATCAAATGTGACATCAGATAGGTCTATTTGTGTCACAAGTGACTTTGGTGACCTACTTCGCAGCAGAAATGGGCAGGATCCTATGTCTGTGAATATTTCATACAAGGCTGCCTTTGTATTGGTGCCATTAGAACCTCATGTAGGGTTGAAAAGAAACAGAGAGGCTTCTGAATGCTTCATAGATCCAAAATTCACCTTTGACTGGCCGTGACCTCCAACTGTAAGCTTGACTGTCAGAAAGCATTTGAGAAAGACACCTTCAAAAATAACAGAGAAAAGAATACAAGAATTAGATTATTTATTTAATTGCTTTACCAAGCACTTCATAACCCCTCCTTTCCTCTTGTACTGCTCCAGCCAGCTCTTATGGAATGAAAACAAAAAAGGAAGAGAAAACTCAACCCACACACTTAAAACAGCTAAAGGTAAAATTACCATAAGTGACTGGGCATAACATCCATTCAATTTTTTTAAAAAAGAAATCTCTTACAAGTAGTCCTCAAATTATGATTATTCATTTTTAGTTAGTTGAAAGTTACAGTGGTGCTGAAACAGTGACCTCAAAAAACTGTCCTCATACTTATGACTATTGCGGCCTCCCTGCAGTCATATGACCAAAATTGGCAACTGATATGTATTTACAATGGTTGTAGTTCTTCCAAAGCAAAAAAAAGGTCGTAAAATTGACTGTGACCTATTTCATGGCCATCATCACACTCATAAACCTCACTTACCAACGAAAGTTCCAGTCCCAATTGTGGTCATAAATTGAGGACTTCCTGTACTGAGTTTTAAACGCCTAAATGGGAAAAAAAATAGTTTGCAAGAAATGGGAACACTAACTTTAGAAGGACAGAGATTTCCATGGTCAAGAGAAGACCATCTAAGATCCAAATCAATTCAAATCATATTATGATTAAGAATAAAGGCTGGGCTATGGACAGTTAGACCTTGCATAGAATAGGGTGGTTTGATATTTTTGCTCTTTGACTAGTTACAATGCAAGTTGGTGTCCCTATACCTGTTGCTTGACAGAGGGAGAAAGTTCTCAGTGGGGGGGGGCTCTTTGAACAAATGCTGATAGAAGGCACAGGGACTCTGCTCAAAATCAGGACCACTGTGGGACAAAAACTTTAAACTTGGCTTATCTACCCTCATCACCATCTAATATATGGCTTCTTTGTGGCTGATGTTTGTTCTTCAAAAATTGAAAGTCGACCCACCAAAAAGTCATTCCATTGAATTGGGTGGGGTTTTTTTTATCAAGGATAGTAATCTTTTGAGAATAACTAAAATGATTCCAAGAATGACGGGATTGATTCACTTATTGCAGTAATTGTAAGACCATGATGGCGAACCTATGGCACGCGTGCCACAAATGGCATGCGGAGTCATATCTGTGGACATGTGAGCATTGCCCTAGCTTAGTTCCAGCGCGCACGCATGCGCCGGCGAGCTGATTTTCGGGCTTTTTGGGCCCACTGGAAGTTGGGAAACAGGCTGTTTCCAGCCTCTGGAGGGCCTCCGGGTGGGTGGGGAAGGTTGTTTTTGCCCTCTCCAGGCTCCAAGAAAGCCTCTGGAGCCTGGGGAGGGTGAAAAACAGGCCGACTGGGCCCACCGGTAACATTTTTGCCATCGCTTGCCAAAAGCGAGGGGAGTATGGAGGGGTCGCATGCATGCGTGGGGGGCGCAGTGCGGGGGGCATTGAATTATGGGTGTGGACATGCTCACGTGCAACCACCCCATGCGCTCCCCGCTTTTGGCACATGACAGCATAAAGGTTAGCCATCACTGTTGTAGGAGAAGAGCAAGCACAGCAGGGGGCAGAGTTAAATAAGTCATCAGTCTAGAGTCATTATATCCCTGCAAATGGTTTAAGTCCAACTCCTGTTTAATTCCCTTAACCCTTATCTAGAACTGATTTAGTGATGAACTTCACTAAACTTGACTAGATTCTCGTGTACAGGTAAGAACCTTATTCCTGAGCAATAAATCTTCTGAATTGCAACTTACTGTATGGTCCTGATTCTTTACACCTGGCAGTAATCCATAAAGTGGTTTGTCTTTTTTATGTGAGTGTGATGTTGGCTTAGTGTTATGTGAGAACCAAGCATATTGAACAAGCACACATATTTCTTTTACCAAGTTTGATCTGGTTCCAGAAAGATGTATGTATGTATGTATGTGTGTGTGTGTGTGTGTGTGTGTGTGTGTATATATTTCTCAGGTTTTCGCAGGTGTTTGTATGTAGGTCTTTGGTTATTCGGGTCTTCTCCCACGTAAAATTGGAAGTGTCTTGGCGACGTTTCGACAAAGTCTCATTCGTCATCTTCAGGCTGGTGTTCTCGGCTTCGTGCTTCCAGGAGCAATGTGTGTGATTGCAGCTGTTTCTTCCTTTTAACTGCTAGTGGGGGTGTGAACTGATTGGGTGGGAGCTTGGCTGTGTTCTGATTGGATGGAGGTGTGTTCTGATTGGTTGGGGGTTTGGCTGTGCTCTGATTGGATGGGGGGTTGGCTGTGCTCTGATTGGCTGGGTGTGTGTTCTGTTTAGGTGGGGGCTTGGTTGTGCTCGGGTTAGTCTGAGTAGCAGGGGGATTTGAGCTGGTGAGCTGTGTTGCTGTTGTTTGGCTTCGTGTTCATGGCCGTGCCATCTCTTCATGTTGGGTGTCAGTCTGCTTCATGTATGGATTGGAGGGGTTTAAAGTGGCTAATGATGCAGCTGTGGTCTGGCTTCTGGTCCGTGGTTGTGCCTGATCATCAGTGTGGGTTTGAGTCTGCTTTCTGCATGGATGTGTGGTGGTTACATCCTGTGTGGCTCTCGTGAGTGTGGGTCTGGTGTCATTCTTTGTGTTAGGGACTCGTTTGTCAATAAGGGCGGGTTTCCAAATGGCTGGCAGGCAGGAGGTATAATCTCGTTTATTCGCACAACCAAACCCCCACCTAAACAGAACACACACCCAGCCAATCAGAGCACAGCCAACCCTCCATCCAATCAGAGCACAGCCAAACCCCCAACCAATCAGAACACACCTCCACCCAATCAGAACACAGCCAAGCTCCCACCCAATCAGTTCACACACCCACTAGCAGTTAAAAGGAAGAAACAGCTACGATCACACACATTGCTCCTAGAAGCACGAAGCCGAGAACACCAGCCTGAAAATGACGAATGAGACTTCGTTGAAATGTTGCCAAGACACCTCCAATTTTACATGGGAGAAAACCCGAATAACCAAAGACCTACATATATATATATATATATATATATATATATATATATATATATATATATGTGTGTGTGTATGTATGTATGTATGTATATGTATATGTATATGTATATGTATATGTGTGTGTGTATATATATATATATATATATATATATATATATATATATATATATCAATTTTCTTACTTCTTCGTAGGGTTTATGTGTGTTTTTCTTCTAGCCAGGTTTTCCCTTTCTTCCCCTAGAAGAAAAACACACACACACACACACACACACACACACACACATATATATATATATATATATGTGGGAGACCTATATAGATCTATTTCTACCTCGTTTGCTTTCATCAGTAGGCCACACCCATATCTTATGTATCCTCCCTGTAAAGGTATACTTTCTATTTTTTTACTTCTTCGTAGGGTTTATGTGTGTTTTTCCTCTAGCCAGGTTTTCCCTACGTAACCAAGGTTTTTCTGCAGCACCAGCTACGTAGTTACATAGGGAAAACCTGGCTAGAGGAAAAAAACACACACACACACACATATATATATATCCAACAAAACAAAAATTTCAGTCTAAAAGCAAAGGATTTTATTGCCATTTTCATTTCCACTCCATAATTATATGTTAGTATATATAATTATAGTATTCTGCTAGTAACAGTTAATGAAAATAAATAGACCAAGTACGCCTATAAAGATAACTAAAAGAAATTATCCAAATACATCCAAATGTATCCAAATGATACATTTTAGTTCAAATGGAAAATACTGATTTTTCAATGCTATTTCACAAGGTGACGAAAATTGTAGAAAATGTTTTCTACACCTCTCCTTAATGGAATCACTTGGTATTATGTTCAGAATCTCTATTCGGCTTTGAAGAATGTTTTTGTTTGCTTTAAAGGCAAGTGATCCCGAATCCCACATTACAACTCAATTAAATCTGATCCTATTGATGACTAAATTGTGAAGAACCAATCAGTTTTACTGCATTGTGCTGATCCTTGCACCTGATCACTGCAAAGTGATAATCCATAACCTCTAATTCTACTTTAAATGAAATCCTCACAGATAGTAACACATTCCTAAATTCCCTCTGCTATTTCTTAAATTATTTCAAGGCTTTATTTCAAGGCTAAAAAGAAAGCCCTTGCTCTGATTAGCTTTCACATTCTAGATTTTGACAACCTACCAGACTACATATTAATGGAGCATATTAAGAAATCACCATGGGCTTTGTGGTCTTCCAGTTAAAAACATGGTATGCATTGCTTCTTACCTCTCAAAATTGTTTTGATAGCAAGAGAGAATAATATTTGTCTCAACTAAATATGTAGGATGGCAGAAAAGAGAAGGGCAAGGCACAAAGGCCACAAGCATGAATTATGCATATATCCTATCAAATTTTATATATATATATATATATATATATATATATATATATATATATATATATATATATATATATGACAGCAGCAGGTTTTGAAGAGGAAAAAGAAAGAAATTAGGATGAAAAGATATTAAGCAATTCTGTCCACAACTGCCTCTTACTCACCTTAAATGCAGAATTTTATTTAGCTCCTTTCATATGGAGACATCTTTATTAAAGTTGCAGATTTACATGGAGTCCCTATGAAAGGATTTAATGCAAACAAGCCAGAAATAATTGAAGAAGTACCTCTTGACGGTTCTCAGAAGGGCTTAGCACAGAGGAGGAGGGAAGGAAAGAATTACTTTATCATATTGATTTTCTTGGGAAAATCAAAGTAGGATAAGTCAAATAGACCAATTCTCTTTTGCAAAACTCAGTGAAAGCACACAGAGCAAGTGAATTTACATGTCCAAAACTGCCTGCAGTCGGTCAACTTAGCATTCAAACAAGGTTGAGATCAGCATTATTATTCTGATTGAACAGTTAATACTGGAAAGTCTTCTTGATTTCATTTATGAACACACTCTTCCTTTTTTTTTGAGAGAGAGAGAGAGAGAATGAGAGAGAGGGAATGAGAGAGAGAGCGAAAGAGAAAGAGAGAGAGAAATGAAAGAGAGAGAGAAAGAGAGAGAATGAGAGAGAGAATGAGAAAGAAAAGAGAGAGAGAATGAGAGAGAAAGAGAATGAGAGAGAGAGAAAGAGAGAGAGAGAGAGAGATCACAAAAATCTAATGTTTAAACTTTGATAAAAATGTTATGATCAGCCTATCAAGACACATAATTGTCCAACACCATGATTTTTAAACTCACTAGAGATACCTAAAAATATTTCATTAGCCCAAGGGCCCCAGCTCTGAAATCTTTTCATTTCCTGATATTTTAGCGAGTAAAAAAAGTATCGCTATATTCCATTAAGCATAAATTTATTTAATTAAAAAAATTACTGCAAAACAGAGCCATTTTTTTTGGCAATTCACTGTGGCTACAGATCTGGCATACAGTTTTTCATTAATCAGAATACCAATATTTGGTTTGGCTGTTGAATAATAACATAAAACCCACCAACCTAATCACAGAAACTTGGCAGGATTTATCCCTTCATTTGAAGCAACTGTGGCTGAAATTTTTGCCAAGAAATAAACATTTTGTCCTCTTCAAAGAAAAATAATAATCGTGTTTTATCTTCAGTTTGATATGTGTCCTCCTGTCATAACAGCATACAATTCCATACAATTTGCTCCATTTTAAGTTAGTTTCAATGGACAGCATGATAAACATTAATTCAATAAATCATATCCTACATACAGGGGGAAAAGTGCCATTTGGGGTCTTCCTGTTATCACTACAATAATAGAGAGGCATAGAGGTTGGGAGCTTGAGTTAAATTTCAGATTTGAACACAACCAAGATTTTTTTTCTCTTCAGGTGAAGGTCCAATTCCCTAATAATACAATTTCTCAAGTGAGGGTGGAAAACTGGATTTCTTGCCAATGCATTGCTCTGATGGCCTTGCCTTACGATGCATTAAGAGAAAATTGAAGTCCCAAAGGTGCTTTTTCAAGAAGCAACTGGACTTTCTGGTTTTTCTTTGAAGATGTTTCGCTTCTCATCCAAGAAGCGAAACAACATCTTCAAAGAAAAACCAGAAAATCCAGATGCCTCTTGAAAAAGCACCTTTGGGACAACCATGACCTGGATGACTGAGAATCTCCATTGACAGAAAACTGAAGTGCATTTTCAGAGATCTAAAACTACCTCCAGAAGTTGTGAATGTTCCAACACTGGAAGTTTTTAAGAAGAGATTGGACAATCATTTGTCTGAAGTGGTATAGGGTTTCCTGCCTAAGCAGGGGGTTGGACTAGAAGGCCTCCAAGGTCCCTTCCAACCTATTCTATTCTATTCTATTCTATTCTATTCTATTCTATTCTATTCTATTCTATTCTATTCTATTCTATTCTATTCTATTCCATTCCATTCCATTCCATTCCATTAACAGGGACAAGAATGGGCGTAAAATGAGGGTGCAGGCTTGATGGCATTCCAGAACAGAAAGTGCCTCATTCACATCCATTATATTACATTACATGTGGCAGAATAAATGCCACATGTGGAACAGCATCTGGCCAGTTTAGATCAGCACAAGAGATCCTACCCTTGTTTGAGAGTAGTATGTACTCTTAGACCAGCTAACCTCCTGTTGTCAGCCCAGAACCAATAATGAGGACTTATGGCAAAGAGAGCTATGGGTTGTGGGAGGATCCCAATCTAAACACTGCAGGCAATTTTTAAACTTTTTATTTTTATTTTTTAGAAAGGTTAGACTTCTCTAAGTATATTATACCCCCACACCAGTTTATGGTTAAAAGCTCTTTTACTGCAAGAAAAAATTAGATTGTTTAAAATTACAGATTGGCCACATATTCAGTAGAAAGGTCTTTTAATTTCCCAATAGGGAATGGATGCACTGGCAGCTTCTGCAACTTCCAAATTACTTGTACTGTGTGCTGTAGAATGTTTTAGAAAGACCTGAGCTACCGTTTAATATTTATGGAAGGTTGAAAAGCATTATTAAGATGGATATTGGTAAATTGCAAGAATATAGAACTGGAATTTTGTTTAACGGCAACCAATGGTTTTATATTTTAAAGAAAGTTAGATATATTTCTAATTATCTTAAAATGAGTTTTATTCATCAAACTTTCTTGTTTCCTTGGCATCTCAGCAGATGATTAAGAAGAACTGGGTTTAAACTTTCCACCCTGAAGACACAATATATTTGACAGTGTTTTGACAAATGATCTGAGCTTGTGCTAAGGCCATCCAATTTTGATCTAATGCAGGATGATGATGATCTTAATGGTGATGATAATGATGACTTTGAGAAAATAAATAAGATTTGAAGATGTTGATATGATGTTGATCTACATACCAAAACCTTGGAATACATCCATTTAGGAAGAATTTTAAAAGCTTGAAGAAAGCAAAAAAAGACAATGTCTTTTCTCTTGGCCAAGGAATTAGTCTTTTATCAATAAAATGGCGGGGGGAGAATCCTGATCAGTAAGAGTCTATGTGGACAAAGTTCAATTTGTTCTTCAAAACTGAATTGCTTTTATTTGCTAATCAGTGTTTTGGTTTTTACTTTTCGTGGTTTTTCATTTATTTATTTATTTATTTATTTTTTGAATTTGTATACCGCCCTTCTCCCTGAGGACTCAGGGCGGTGAACAGCCAAATAAAAACATCAGATACAAATATTAAAATACAGTTAAAAAATATATATAAATTTGGCCCCATTAATTAAAACAATAAACCAGACAATTAAAAACACTTAAAAAGAATTAGGCCAGCCCGGCTTGTTGGAAAAGGAAGGTTTTAAGGGCACGGCGGAAGGCACTGAGGTCTTGGATTCTCCTTATCTCTGGGGGCAACTGATTCCAGAGGGTGGGAGCCCCCACAGAGAAGGCCCTCCCCCTGGGGGTCACCAGCCTGCATTGTTTGGCTGATGGCACCCCGAGGAGGCCCTCTCTGTGGGAGCGCACGGGTCGATGGGAGGTCGTCGGTGGCAGCAGGCGGTCTCGGAGATAGCTAGGCCCTATGCCATGGAGCGCTTTAAAAGTGATAACCAACACCTTGAAGCGCACCCAGAAGACCACTGGGAGCCAGTGCAGCTCACGCAGGAGCGGTGTTACATGGGAGCGCCATGCTGCTCCCGTCACTACCCGCGCTGCTGCGTTCTGGACCAGTTGGAGCCTCCGGGTGCTCTTCAAGGGGAGCCCCATGTAGAGAGCGTTACAGTAATCAAGGCGAGAGGTCACGAGGGCATGAGTGACTGTGCACAGGGAATCCCGATCAAGAAAGGGCCGCAACTGGCGGATCAGGCGAACCTGATAAAAGGTCCCCCTGGTTACAGCCGTCAGATGTTCCTCCAAGGACAGCTGTGTATCCAGGAGGACTCCCAGATTGCGAGCCCTCTCTGTGGGGGCCAAGGACTCGCCCCCAATAGTCAGTGATGGAGTCAACTGACTATATCGGGATGCCGGGAACCACAGCCACTCAGTCTTGGAAGGGTTGAGCTTGAGCCTGTTCCTCCCCATCCAGATCCATACAGCCTCCAGGCACTGGGACATCACTTCAAGGGCATCATTGGGGTGGCCTGGGGTGGAGATGTACAGCTGAGTATCATCAGCGTACTGATGGTATCTCACCCCAAAGCCACGGATGATCTCGCCCAGCGGCTTCACATAAATGTTGAACAGGAGGGGCGAGAGGACCGACCCCTGAGGCACTCCACATATAAGAGGCCTCGAGGTCGACCTCTGTCCCCCTGTCAACACGAACTGCGACCGGTCGGAGAGAAAGGAGGAGAACCACCGTAACACGGTGCCCCCCATCCCCAACTCTTCCAACCGGTGCAGCATGATACCATGGTCGATGGTATCAAAAGCCGCTGAGAGGTCTAACAGGACCAGAACAGAGGAGCAACCCCTGTCCCGAGCCCTCCAGAGATCATCAACCAACGCGACCAATGCCGTTTCCGTGCTGTGCCCAGGCCTGAAACCAGACTGGAACGGATCCAGATAGGATGTTTCCTCCAGGAATTGCGGAAACTGTCGCGCGACCACACTCTCAACAACCTTCGCCAGAAAGCGAAGGTTGGAGACAGGACGATAGTTGGCCAATATTGCCGGATCCAGGGACGGCTTCTTGAGGAGAGGCCTCACCACCGCCTCTTTCAAGGCCACGGGGAAGTAACCCTCACTCAATGAAGCGTTGATAACACCCTGGAGCCAGCCTCGTGTAACCTCCCGGGAGGCCAGTACCAACCAGGAGGGACACGGGTCCAGTAAACATGTGGCCGCACTAAGTCTCCCCAAAATCCTGTCCACATCATCGGGAGTCACAGCATCAAACTCCTCCCAGATAACATTCTCAAGACTATTCCTCGTCACCCTGCCCTGATCTACCCAGTCAGAGTCCAAGTCCCCCCGGATCTGAGCGATTTTGTCATACAGGTATTGTCCGAAATCCTCCGCCCTGCCTTCCAAGGGATCCTCCCGCGCTCCCAGATGGAGCAGGGAGCGGGTTACCCTGAACAGGGCTGCCGGACGATTCCCTGATGACGCAATAGAGGCGGAAAAGTAATTACACTTTGCCGTCTTTATCGCCACTAGGTAGGTCTTAATATGCGACCTTACCAGTGTTCGGTCAGATTCAGCGCGACTGGCCCTCCAACCGCTCTCTAGGCGTCTTTTCCGGCGTTTCATCTCCCTCAGCTCCTCGGTGAACCAAGGAGCTGCGAGGGATCGACAGCGGGTCAGAGGCCGCAAAGGCACGACTCGATCCAAGGCCCCACCAGCCGCCCGATCCCAGGCAGCTACCAGGTCCTCGGCCGAGTTGTGTGCCAGATCATCAGGAATTGGCCCAAGCTCCGTCTGGAACCTATCAGGATCCATCAGGCGCCTGGGGCGGACCCATCTAATTGGGACCGCCTCCCTGCGGCGGGGTGTAGCAGTACGAAGGTCCAGACGAAGGAGTGAGTGATCTGACCATGACAAGGGTTCCATGTCTATATCCCCTATAACAAGATCACTCAACCACTGGCCAGAGACAAAAATCAAGTCTAGAGTGTGTCCCCCCCCCCGTGAGTGGGGCCATGAACTAACTGGGTCAGGTCCATGGCCGTCATGGAAGCCATGAACTCCCGAGCACCAACGGATGGCAAGTTGAAATCACCCATGACCATAAGCCTGGGTGTATCAACTGCCACCGTGGCTATCACGTCGAGTAGCTCGGGCAGGGCCGTTGCCACGCGGCAGGGAGCCAGGTACGCAAGCAGCAAGCCCATCTGAACCCCATGACCCCATCTCACGAAGAGGGACTCACATCCGGCAGTCTGAGGCACAGTGGTCTCCCTCGGACCAAGACCTTCTTTAATAATAACCGCCACCCCCCCGCCCCTCCCCTGGGCTCTCGGCTGATGAAATGCTCTGAAACCTGGTGGGCACATCTCGACCAGAGGGACTCCTCCCTCCGGTCCCAACCAGGTCTCCGTAATACCAGCCAGGTCCGCTCCCCCCTCCTGGATAAGATCGTGAATGAGGGGGGCCTTATTTACCACAGACCTAGCGTTGCACAACATCAGCCGCAGGCCCAGGTCCTGAGTATCCAAGCCACCTAATATCCGAGGGGAGCTTTGAGGGCCGGGGCACGCAATTGCTCTCAAACAGCAAGTGCGCGTCCCCAACACATGATGTGGCCCCCTGCTCCCGCCATATCTGCCCCTCCCAACCACCGTGCTGATGGTATTTCCCTCATTGGGATAGCCCTCCGCCCCCTCCCCATTCCCTCGTCCAGTGTCCTCCAAACCGTTACCCCGTGCCGGGCTCGGCTCTGACCTTGGTGGATTACCCCCCCCCCATCCCCTTTGGTCGTCCTCCCGGTTCCCCTTAAAAAATTATTAAAAACCCTAATTAAAAAACCCCTTAATCCCCGCTTTGAAACATGCCACCTCTCAGGGCTCCAAAACCCGTCCTTAAGGTAGGCCTTTGATAACATGGAAGGCCATCGCCGCGAGAGGGGGGCATCTCGCAGCGCAAGCAGGTCTGTTGAGGTATAAGCCATACATAGATGAGAGGTAGAAAGTCTGGTCAGGAGTTTGATGAATAGTCTAAGGTATTGGAGCAAGATGGACCTCAGAGCCGGTGGGCTGGACTCCACTGC
The DNA here is from genome assembly GCF_059756535.1 of Pantherophis guttatus. Taxonomy (NCBI): domain Eukaryota; kingdom Metazoa; phylum Chordata; class Lepidosauria; order Squamata; family Colubridae; genus Pantherophis; species Pantherophis guttatus. Next base: position 155,470,895 of record NC_142063.1, read on the forward strand.
CCTCTCACTGCAGTGGGAGGAGTCCCGTGTCAGTTCATCAAAATTGGAGGTAAGGATCCAAGCCACCCTCTCACGGTGGCTAGCCCAGATGGAAAGGGCTTGGGAAAGTTAGATGGTCTATTCCTCCGTTGGTGAAAGGCAACAACTCCCTCAGCTCCAGCATGACAATTGCCCAAACACCCTCCAGCTTGGGGCACAAGATGGAAAAGGAGCCAAACCATAGAGGCATGATGATATTGAACCCGCGGGAGAGAAGATATTCAAAAGGGAGGGATAACATACAGCTGGATACAGTCTGGAGGCGGGGAGCCAAAGACCAAGTCAAAGGCATGGGGGGGGGAGAGATCAATCGAGGCGACCAGATGACCAGTTTTTTGGCCGCACTCCAGCCTCTCCAACCCCCAGAACCTCATAAATCCCCCTGATTGTATCTCCCGCTTCCAGACTCCAGCCCCCAGGTCAGATGGTCTAATCCATGTATAGGTGGTAAGGCCAGAAACAGAGCGGCCATATCTCCCCCCCCTTCTTCAGTACTAAGCACCAGGCCGCCGCCATCATATACTTTTTTTGGATACTACTCCATTTGAAATCTCTTGATCAAAGGTGTTTAATTTTTTGAGTGACTACAAGGCTTGTTTAGCTGGTCGATATATTTAAAACCAATAAATCGGTTAAATATTGACCGGTTGACTCATTCATCTCCACAAACCCATTTTGTTGCTTTTGGGTTCCACTTAGTTTTATGCTGTCTTGAACCTGTAACTGAAAAATATAAAAATTATATGTGGTTGTAAGGGACCTGGAAGATTTAACAGTCAGGTCAATGGAGTTGTCTATCAAGAAAGAGGTCCCTCCACCCAACTCCAAATGGGGCCTGGGGTGGGGAGAAAATATCTTTGCAGGCAAATAGAACTAGCTTGTCAGCTAAAGGAAAGCTGTTACGTTCTAGGTGGAAATTAGATGGATTAAACCAAGACTCTTCTCTTCACATATACTTTAAATCTGGGTTAAAAGGCAAAATATCCTATATTTATGGCTTAGTGTGGCATGAAAAGCCTTCTTATTTTGCGTGAACTAGGTCATTTTGCGTGAACTAGGCCAACAAAACTAAGTCTGTTTTGGGATTATAGAGCTGTGGTGGTGCAGTGGTTAGAATGCAGTACTGCAGGCTACTTCTGCTGACTGCCGGCTGCCAGAAGTTCAGCAGTTCGAGTCTCACTGGCTCAAAATTGACTCAGCCTTCCATCCTTCCAAGGTCAGTAAGATTAGGACCCAGATTGTTGGGGGAAATATGCTGACTCTGTAAACCACTTAGAGAGGACTGTAAAGCACTGTGAAGCGGTATGTAAGTCCAAGGGCTATTGCTAGTGCTTTATATGAAGCTGCAGCATTGGGGGCAGGGCAAGAAGAATCGCAGACAGACAGCATTTTGAGGTAGTCCAGACAAGAAACCAAAGCCATGAATTATAGTATTATAGTAATTATAAGATTATAGTAGAATTATAATATAATAGAATTATAAGATTATAGTAACTGAACAAGTCTGAAAACACCCCTCTCCTGCCTCAACTTTTGCAGTACTTTGGAAGGTTCTCTTCTGAACTGCTTTCTACATCCTATTCCTTCTATGACTTAAGATGTCTCTTGTCTGATTATTGCCTAGGCTACAGCTCCTCCTCTTATCTCCCAAGGTTATTTGCACAGAACATTACACAGACTGACAAGAGCAGCATTGCTCTCTTGCAACACAAGCCCTGCCCCTATTGTGTGCACATTATGTGACACTCCTGTACAAAAAGCTGCGAGCTGCATTGGTTACCAATGTACTTCCAGTTGCAATTCAAGGTGTTGGTGATCACCTTTAAAGCCCTTCATGGCATGGGTCCATCTCACCCCACTGGGATTGACCCATACCACTCATGCCAGCAGAGGAGGCATGCTGCAGGTCCCGTCAGCCCAATTATTCTGGATGGTGGGGCCCATGAGGAGGGCCTTCTCTGTTGTTGTTTCTGCCCTCTGGAACATCCTGCCCCCCAATGTGAGGTTGGCCCCAACCCTCTTATCTTTTCATAAGGCCTAAAGACCTGGCTCTGCCAGTCAGCTAGGGGCCCCAATGGGGGAATAACGCAATTGAGGTGGTTGATTAATAACAGCTCCCACCTCTCCCCCTACTCTACCCCTGCCTTCCCCATGTGTCTTGGTTTTAATGTTTGTTTTTAATTTTTTAATGATTTAGTTTATAAGTAACCGTAAGCCGCCCAGAGTTACTCTGTGGTAAGATGGTTAGCCAATAAATTTTACAAATAAATAAATAAAATCTCCCTGGAATAATTCATTACAAAACAGATTCAGAAAACTCAATATGTGCTGATGAATTCTGAAGAAATCATTATACTAATGTGAGGAAGCACATAAGCAAAACCGGTCCTTAAAGCTCAATATTATAAGCAAGAGGAGAGAATGAATCTCTCACAACTTACAGCCCACTGATGGAAATAGGAACTATGTACGTGCTACTAATTTAGCCTAGAGTAGGGGTGTCAAACTCAAGGCCCATAGGGTGCTTAGATCTGGCCCACAGGGCCAACCTGGAAACAGCAACAGACTGGCCCGCATTGCCTTTACCAGCAAAAACAGAGGTCAAGAGGGCTGCATGCGGCCCTCGTGAGCTCTATTTTTTTTTTAATTTGATTTATATGTCACCCTTCTCCGGAGACTCAGGGCGGCTTACAATGCGCTAAGCAATAGCCTTCATTCTTTTGTATATTTATACAAAGTCAGCTTATTGCCCCCACAAACTGGGTCCTCAATTTACCTACCTTAGAAAGGATGGAAGGCTGAGTCAACCTTGAGCCTTGGAGAGATTCGAACCTGCAGTAATTGCAAGCAGCTGTTCTTAATAACAGGGTGCTTTAGACCACTGTACTACCAAGGCTCATTTTCACTGGCAAAGGGTTGCAGGAGGCCGTCCCAGCCAAAAACAGAGCTCGGGAGTCCATTTTCTCTGGCAGAGCGCTCAGGCCACCACAGGCACCCCCGACACGAGTGACATCGAGCTGGCCATGCCCACCCTGGCCACTCCCACCCCAGCCCCCCAAGGTCAAACACAACCCTGCTGCGGCCCTCAATGAAATCGAGTTTGACACCCCTGGCCTAGAGCCACCACTGCTAATAGTGACTTTACCAAACCAGCTCACTTTGAGAATTCAAGTTTCTTATAGAAAACTGGGGTGCAAGTGAGGCATTATCTTTCCACTCACGTCTGCTCAAGAAAATCAAAACTATAAAATGACCTTAGTTTAATACAAATTATAACATTCACTATTTATTCAGGTATAAATAAAATAAAACCCATAAAGCTAAGGGTCCGAAAGAGAATTTAAGATTCAGATATTTCTCTTCAAAGGCACCTTCATTCTTCCAGATGAACTGATTACTGACAGAACAATCAAAGCCCTGGAATAAATCAAGCTAAAAGTTGTCAGGCCAAGAAGATGCATGTTTACGCATTGTTCAGAAACATCCCAGGTTTCTTAATACAAAAAATTAAGTCAAACTTTTTTTTATTTTGATTTATGGATCTCAAGCTTTTTTTAAAAAATTCATTAAGTTTTGACTATTTGCTGACCTATTTTTGAAACATCAAATTACCAAATAGCAGTGCCCCACTAATGAATGACAGATTTTGTGAATATTATGGTCTGTGTTCAGCCTTGGAAAATTTCTTGCATTTCTGTTTTGTGCATGTTTTAAAATGCAATTCTCTCTCAAATCCTAATGTTAATTTGGCATAGAGAATATATTTGGTTTGGAATCTAATGTCTTGAAAAGCTCAGAATGTTTTAAAATTGTTTTTGAAAAGTGTTTCAGAAATAAAACTTGGAAAACTAGGAATGGATCACCATATACGTGCAGAGGTAAAGCACTTTACTGTCCAATTTATCTGGTGATTTGCAAAATATCTACATGGTTCTACTTAGGACAGCTGCAAAATTGCCCAACTGTCATTATATTGTTAACAATGTTATATGAAATTATTGCATATATTGATTAAAAATAGTTTGGTACACACACACACACACACACACACACACACTTATGGCAGATGTGTGTAAAAGGTATGAATGGACTTGTATGAAAGGTAGAATTCCTAAGACCCATTTAAAGTAAAACAAATGGGTAGAAGGGATTTATTCTGAAAGATTTTAATTTATGCACTGTGTGGAAGAATAAAAAATGACTTTATGGAATGATTTTCAAACCAAGATATGGTTATTAAAACATGAAATACTTTTCAAAGCAAATTATGAGTTCCTCTATGAACTAGATGACACAATGGCATTGAAATTACTAGGAGACTTGAGAGGAACACAAAGCTGGGGCTGACCAAACCTTGTTGGAAACTGTATATGTGAAGGGACTAGTTTGGACAGATGGTTCAGAATGAGGTCCCAAAGGTGCTTTTTCAAGAAGCAAATGGACTTTCTTGTTTTTCTTTAAAGACGTTTTGTTTCTCATCCAAGAAGCTTCTTCAGCTCATAGCATAAAGTGTAGCTCTACAGACTTGGTTTCTGTTCCAGAAGAATTGAGGCTTGAAGGCAACCATACATGGCATCTTGTTCTGTATGTATATGGAGATTATCAGTCATCCAGGTCATGGTTGTCCCAAAGGTGCTGTGAGCTGAAAAAGCTTCTTGGATGAGAAGTGAAACATCTTCAAAGAAAAACAAGAAAGTCCAGTTGCCTCTTGAAAAAGCACCTTTGGGACAACCATGACCTGGATGACTGAGAATCTCCATAGACATACAGAAAGAGGTGCCATGTATGGTTGCTGTCAAGCCTCAATTCTTCTGGAACAGAAACCAAGCCTGTAGAGCTACCCTTTTTTTAGTATCAATATTTGGTTGTGTGTGTGAAGCTATTAGTTCAGAACATTAACAGTAAGAGTTGCACTGTCAATCCACATTTGTTTCTGTATGTTCTGAGTTGCTGGCTAAACAAGAAACAGCAGCACTGGAGATAACATTAAGGCACTTATTAAATATAGAATATATTTATATATTACAATTACTAAACCTACAGAATTTATCACTTAACAACCATTTGTTCAATGACTGTTTGAAATTACAATTGCATACTTTCAAACTGCTAGGTTGGCAAGAGCTAGGGTGAGGATAGGGAGCTCACCCCGTCACACAACGCTCAAGTCTCGAATCTGAACTATCAGCTTTCCAACCAACAAACCAGTGTCTTAACCACTGAGCCACCGTGCCACTCCTTTTTGTATATTTTCCTTTCAAATCCTAATATTCTGGTATGAACAAGTGATCCAAACAGGATTAAAGCCAGCCTTAAATTAGGTAAAAAAAATATTTTCATGGGCAGTTTCCAGTTTTCATATTTATTTTTAAGATTTGAGCAGAAGTATATCTAGAAATGTTGGATTGTCTTTAAGATAAAATGCAGAATTAACCAGCTATATTTTTAATCTTTGGAATCTAAATTTGACAAATATCTCTTTGAAGCAAGTAAAATACAAGGGATACCTAGAATTTAAAAAGTATGATTCAATTTTGATTCTTCATCAGCCATTCAAAGACTCAATAAGATTACACAGACAAAATTAGTGCCAGTTCCCAAGGTTGAAATGGAAATTTCCTGATGAATCATTAGCCTACCTTGTCTGTTATTGAATATTCCAAATGACATCTTACTATGAGATAATGCCTCGGAGAAAAAAAATTAACACTTTTTATGAGGGTAATGCCCCCAGAACTCACTTGTTTCCAGAAAATGAAATATCATTTTGATTCCTAAATTTTTTCTACATTCCTGAAGTTTACAAGTATCCAAAGTGTTGTCTGTGCAATTAAGGAAGTATATGAATCAACTCGTGGGTATATAATGCAGCCAAGTCTTTAAAGAGAAAGGCAAAGTACTACAGTTTTCTGAGCTGAACACTAAGATAATGAATAAACAGTCTGGATGAACAATGCTGAATTTTGTTATTTCAAAGCTTAATAATACTTGTATGAAGCAATCTGGTGATACTTTAGCCAATTTCAAGACTGTTTACTGTCAAAAGCAATATGTTTACTTTGCATATTTCCACATTCTTTTGTAAAACCTGCATACATTCCATCTTTGGCAATTGGAAAGAAATTTATCAATTTATTTTATTTTGCTGCCTATGGTTGATGCAAACCCTACATTCAAACTCCAGGAAAATTTAGATAGGAGTTGTGATCACATGCATGAGTTTTCACTACTAAAGCAAAGCTAGCCAATAATAAGCAATTCAGCAGTAATAGCACTGAAAGAAGAAGGCAAGATCAAAGATGGTGAGACTTATGGCCAGAAGTCCACTAAAGAAGCTATATCAGAGCTGTTATCCTTGAGTAATAATGTGTGAGAAGCAACTGGTTGGAAAGGGAGAACTGCTGGCAGCATAAGCCAACTTATATTTGTCATTTCATCACCAGTGAAGTGTTCATTAGTTCTGGCAATAGACTAGACTGGACTGGACTGGACTGGACTGGACTGGACTGGACTGGACTAGACTAGACTAGACTAGACTAGACTAGACTAGACTAGACTAGACTAGACTAGAACAGAACAGAACAGAACAGAACAGAACAGAACAGAACAGAACAGAATAGAATAGTATAGTATAGTTCTTTATTGGCCAAGTGGAATGGACACACACAGAATTTGTCTCCAGTGCATAAGCTCTCAATCAAACAACAAAGTGATAGGTCATAGACCATCAATCATATCCTGTTTCCCCAAAAATAATACCTCCCCGGATAATAAACCCAATCAGGTTTTTGAGTGCATGTGCTAAAATAAGCCGCTCCCCTGAAAATAAGCCCTCCCTGAAAATAAGCTCTCCCTGAAAATATTTAAAAGCATGCGCAGCCGATCCCTGCCATTTCCTCTGGTTAGGGTTAGGGAGACAGAGCTGGAAATCAGGTAAGACAGCAAGAGAAACCCCGTCTTGCTCCACGTGCCCCAAAATAATAAGACCTCCTCGAAATAAGACCAAGCGCTTCAAAAAAATATAAGACAGGGTCTTATTTTGGGGGAAACACGTTAGTTACGATAATTAATCATAAGATATAAACAACAAGTGATAAACCATAAGATATTAATAAGAGAAGGTAGTAGGAAACAAGAGAAGGTGAGAAAGGATGAGAAATGAGAAGATGAGAAGGATGAGAAGGATAATAGCAATACAGCCTACTGCATGTCGGTAAATATCTTTAGGCCTAAAACAGTGCTGTGAGAATTAGACTGTACTGTGGGAATTAATAATAAATGGACTACCTACCTTATGGTAAGTGGGGGGGAGGAATGAGTACATCAAAGCAATCATGACATGAGTTCTGAAAGTACAGCCAAGCAGAGTCCTTCAAGAAAAGGTGTCTCTGTTTGTGTGTCTGTGTGAATGTCTATGTGTTTTGCCCATTGCTCAGAAATGGATACTGTGGAAGAGTCCTATAAGCTCACTATGGTGCAAGACCATTTTGTATTGGAATAATATGGACTCAATAATGTGGTCTTCCATAATACAGATAGTAGATGTAGATAATACAGATGGAAGGGATGATAGAATTCAGTTGTTTCTTTCTTCAGCAACTGTGGTCTTGACTCTTTTGCCAAAATAATAATGCGATTGCATATCATCCTTACTGAGTTGTTTGCTTTATTCCATTTCTCAAAATAATTCTTCTCTTTCTCCAGAATATCTTTGCCATGGCAGAGACAGTCAATTCTCCCAAAATTCCCCCTGCTGCATTTCTACAGAAAGTCTCCTTCAAGTCACGCTCAACTACAAGTGACTGCATGGACATAACCATGTGGTTTCCTTGACAACAGGACAAAAATGGTTGCCAGTGCCTTCTGTGGGGATTTTTTTTTTAAAGTTCCTACTCTAGCCTCTAGCCTAGTATTTTCTAGTGGTATCCTACTGTATGAAGCCAGGAAAAAGAAACCATCCGGATGACCTTAGCACCTGACGGTTAATATTGTTAATTGTATAGAATGTGTCCTAAATGGCTGTCTTGCTCTGTGCTGCAAATTCCTACCCAAGTCAAGGGATTCCAAGATGACCATCACATTAAAATAAGAAGCAAAGTAGTAGTTTTTACTGATGATTCTCACCCGTGATATCCCAGTCTGCAAAGGAGAAGCCGATACAGTGTGATGGGGAATGTTTGGGCCAGGCACATCCACTAGGGATGCCTTGGAAGATTTCCATGCGCATATAGTTGAGTAGGATTTTATAGATGCAACATGCTTAATATATGACCCAAAAGCCATGCTTCTTGCTTACAGTCACTATACACAAGAAGAAACTCCCCATCTAACACATGCAGTTTCTAGGATGACCATTTATTGCTTAAGACAAATATGTTAATAGTTTACTTGCAATTACCACAAAACCAGCCATTTCCCCTTCCCGATGTTGGGATTTAGGTTTCCTTCCAGTTGAACTTGTCATCCCAAATGTCATAACCCCAGGCATGAGTTGACTTTTGTGTGACTCTATCTTCTGAGAAATCTCTCACACTACGCCAGCCAAATATGATCCGGATTTGTTTGTTTGTTTAGAAATTAGTCAAGGTCATTTATATGGTGACATCTAGCTTGGCCATCCTTTCTGTACCCATCTTGATGCCAAGATTACAAAAAAACATAGAGTCCCTTCGATACATCCTGAAGCCTTTTCTTCTTACATTTTTGTTTGCAAATTTCTCATTATTGTACTGTTAATGTCCTTGAGAACCAGAAACTAATCGTTTGCTCTGCCACTTTCCTACTGATATCTGCTGGTGTCCATTTTATAAGCAGCTTTCCTTGCTCAGTACCATGCTACTGTATTTATCTTCCAAATGTTAATTGCCATTCCATAGTTCAGGCTTCTGTTATGCACAGCAGTAAGCATGTTCTAAAGAGCCCTGCAAGATACAATGTCATTAGCACCTGTTATGCGGTTTGATCTATGTGTGCAGCTCACATGCTCTGCTCAAAGCCCTGCATGCTTTGCCTTAAGCCATATCAGGGTTCCGTGATTTGTCTATTTGCTACATGCTAAAAAAAGTGAGAGGCAGAATTTAAAATTTGTTGAGTCCAGAGACTCTGCGGCCGGCAACATATATGTTTGGAGGCCCCATGCAGGCCATGGATTACCTAACCTTGATTTAAAAGCTGAACAGGGATTTCTAGTTAGTGCAAGCAATTGAGAGGACAAGAGGTTCCTAAACTGATCTTTCAACATGTTTATATCACTTCTTCAAAGTAGACCAGACATGAACACCAAAGTCATGAATCATAAAAGCACTTTTGTTATAGGGTTATGGTCAGTGGTGGGATTCAGCTGGTTTGGGTTGACTTGGGCGAATTGATAGCTAAATTGCTGGCTGGCTCTGCCCTGCCCCGTCCCACCCTTTCCAGGAGTCCCCACAAGCCCCATTTTGGCTCCCAGGTAAATGCAGGGAGGCCTCCTAGGCCCAAAATGGGGGGCAGGAGGGGCACATCCCCCCCACGGCCTGTTTTTGCTCCCGGAGGGATGCTGGAGGCCGAGTGCTGCCTGTCACACCCCCTGGCCACACCCACCATGGCCACACCCATCCAGCCGGTCATTAGGGCAGAGAATCGGTTGTTAAATTATTTTAATCCCACCACTGGTTATGGTAGTGGAATCTTGCAACTCTCGATGTACTTTTATTTTCTCTGACTATATCCTAGAGCACTGTTTCTCAACCTCAGCAACTTTAAAGATGTGTGGACTTCAACTCCCAGAGTTGGGGAAGGGAGGGTCAAACCTGAGATGTTTTCTCAAATTTCACTTTAATTAGATACTTTGCCTAATCGCTGCATGGTCCAACATATATTAATATATTCAACACGTTTCATGTAAGTGGCCCAGCTTGCTTTATATTTTATTAGAAGTATATGGGAGGTTTTAGTTGCTGACCAGGGGAGCAATTAAATATTTCTCGATCAATCCTTTGGTTCCCTGAACTTCCCATGCTACCCAACCACTCTGCAGAACTTTGGAAAAAAAAATGCTCAGTGGAACATAGGTACCAATGGAGGGTTTTCCCTATTCTTTTATTATAATATACTCCTTTATTATAATTTATTATATATATGCATGAGGAAGAAGAGCACTGACTGTGGAAGGAAGGACTAAAAGATGCACCCTTGTGTGGGAATATGCTCACTCTGCTTTCCTGTCCTTGGTAAAAGAGGAATAATGTTATATGGGTAGTCTTTTACTCAGCCTCCTGTGCTCTACAGTCTATCCACTGTATAGCAGAAACTAAACGGTATCACAGTTATTGATTTGGCTTCATAATGCTCAATGGAACTATTTATATTTGTTACCTTGGGGCAGAGTTTGCACATTTGTTGAATTAATCCCATTTCCTGGGTTCCCACAACATACTTAAGCATAAAGTAACCAGATTGGCTAAAAGTACGGTGCATTCATTAAATGTTAAATTAAAAAGGTATCTGAGAAACTTTGGGATACTAATTAAGTCTTCCTTAGCCAAATCTTTACTTTTGTTTTCTGCTCTGTTTGAGTATCACCATACGATAATGCGTGCTCTTCCTCCTCATGCATATATATAATAAATTATAATAAAGGAGTATATTATAATAAAAGAATAGGGAAAACCCTCCATTGGTACCTATGTTCCACTGAGCATTTTCTTTTCCAAATATATGTTTAAGAAATAGCTGATATACTGTAAAGGTGGAATCAAATTATACATCCTCTGAATGCTTGCTTATAAGCCAAACACCATAACCCAAATATTGATGTTGAAACTGTACCTCCTCGGATCAAATTCAAAATGGAGTGGAAGCGCAGAGGATTCCTGAACTGAAAACTTTTCTCTCCTTCCAAAAGGTGAGATCAGATTGGCTAGATAGATGATAGATAGATAGATAGATAGATAGATAGATAGATAGATAGATAGATAGAAAGAATGATACACACATATACAGGCTGCCTTTGCAGAAAAGGCTAAGGACGCTGAACTCTTTTATAAGAATTATACAAGCAAAATATTGCATGTTTTTACTTCATTCCAACAATAAAAGAATAAAGTAAAGATAAAGGTTCCCCTCGCACATACGTGCTAGTCGTTCCCAACTCTAGGGGGCGGTGCTCATCTCCATTTCTAAGCTGAAGATCCAGCATTGTCTGATGACAATTCTGTGGTCATGTAGCCGGCATGATTAAATGCCGAAGGTGCACGGAATGCGGTTACCTTCCCACCAAGGAGGTTCCTATTTTTCTACTTGCATTTTTACATGCTTTCGAACTGCTAGGTTGGCAGAAGCTCGGGCAAGAAACGGGAGCTCACCCCGTCACGCGGTGCTAGGGATTCAAACCGCCGAACTTTCTAATCAACAAGCTCAGCGTCTTAGCCACTAAGCCATCCCCCTAATAGAAGAATAAATCCTTTATAAACATATTTAACACATTTGTTAACACTTTGTATAACAAATGAAGGCAAATATGTGTGTCCCAGGATAGTGTCGCAGGATCCAATTTGGATCGGTCACCAGGACCTGACGTTTAGAGGTTCCAAGCGTCCAGACTCATGCTGGAGCCCATCCTCAGGGAACCTTTTTTCAAAGAAGCAAAAGATGTTCCCTGGGAAGGGGCTCTAGCACAAGTCCGAAAGCTCAGAAGACTCTGGTCCCAGTGATCGACCCAGATTGGATCCTGCAACACTTTGTATAACTCAGGATTTTGTCAGCAAGTTTTTAAGAGAGATCAGATATTTGTCCATTAATTCAATTACTCTACAGCTAGCATTAAAATCCTTTTCCCAGGGAAGAATTCTTAGCCAAGAAAGATCAAGTTTTTCTTCTTCATCATCAAAAAATATTTTACTGAAGCAGACTACCAAATTTAACGTAATTAATTTGTTAAGGATGCAAATACGCTCACAGGCAGGAAAATCAAAAGAAAGTGACTGATTTATCGTATTTTTCAGAGTATAAAACACACCTTTCCCCCCCCTAAAAGAGGGTGGAAATGTTGGTGCGTCTTATTCACTGAATACAGTCATTTTAGGTCTCCTGAAACCCTGCCCCGCTCATTCGATTTTTGCGAAAAACAGGCCCGTTTTCACCCGTTTTTTGCAAAAACAGGGGTGTTTTTGCCCTCCCCCAGTCCCCAGGAGCACTCTGCAGGCCTCCCAAACCTTCTGTGTACATTTTTCACAAAAACAGGTGAAAAATGGGGTGCACAGAGGGTTTGGGAGGCCTGCAGAGTGCTCCTGGGGACTGGGGGAGGGCAAAAATACCCCTGTTTTTGTGAAAAACAGGGCATGCAGAGGGTTTGGGAGGCCTGCAGAGTTCTCCTGAGGGCCAGGGAGGGCAAAAACTTTTTTTTTCTTACTTACCTCTTTGACAACATGATTGGATTGAATTGAATTGACAACATGACCAGACGTCCCGCTTTTGGCGGGACAGTCCCAATTTTTAACAATTTGTCCCACGTCCCGCGGCGTTTTTAAAAAGTCCCGATTTTTGGAAAGAATGCACGACAAGCTAGGGAATGGCGGGAGAACGGGAAGGGAATATACAGTTTTCACTCACCCTCATCCTCTGCCTCTGTTGGATCGCTGGTCCCCGTTCGCTTACCCTGCCCACTCCCAATCTATTGCTGAGTCCCAGCTGATGGCTAGAGGGAAAAAAACTGTTTAAATTCTTGCCGCAGGGCTTCAAAGGGCTGCCCTACAGCTGATCAGTGTTAAAAGAAAACAAATGAGTAGACTGTGCCTGCAAAAATAGAAAAAACAGCCCCTTTCAGCTTCAGCATAAGTTAATTACCATAAGTTGATTTAATCAGCCTCCCGACTCTCAGCTGATTTACTCTCAGCTGTTTTGTGGAGGGCTCTGTTGCTAGCTAGCTGCAAAGAGATAAATTGCTGGAGCAAATGTTTTTTTCCCCAAGCTATGCTGAAAAAGCGAAACTGAAAGTAAAGCAGGGTCTTTGCTGCAACGTGACAAAATGAGGCAGAGAGAGATTTCTTTTTCTTTTTCCTCACCAAAAACGGTAGGTGCAAAACTGCAAACAATGGGAAATTTAGGGCAAAAGAGGAGGTTCAAGATTTTAAAACACAAAAGAAAAAAAGCTCTATTTAACTAGGGAATTGTAATAAGATACTATTTGAGATATTATTAATTGTATATTGTGTTGAAAGCAGAAATGGTTAAGTTGTGGTTTGGAGGAATATGTGGGGGAAATTATTTGGTTTATTATTATTGGTAAATATAATTAATTAATTTGTAAGAAATTGGATTGCATGGAAATAATTGGAATATTCATGTTCATATTGATTAATATACAAAAAAGATAGTTATATAACTAATTGATTTATATTAAAATGTTGAATTTGTATTAAACAACTATTACATAATTATATAATTAACCAGTGTGAGGATGGATATAAAAATAGATGACAATGGGAAGGGGTATAATATAGAATAGAAGGGAAAAATTGAATTTGATTAAGATTACAGATGAGGATGAAGGGTAATATTGGTTTTTTTAAAAAAAATAGATGAGGAATAAATATGGCAAAAAGGAAATATAGAAATTGTAAATTTAATTGAAATGACTAAAAACTGTTTAAATTTGTGAACCAGCCAAATACTCTGTTCAAAGAAAATACATGGTATGTTTGTATGTGTGTTTCTAATTATTGCTATTTATTCATATTTGTTCTCTTTTATTCTTTAAAGTTTAACAATTCATTCTTTATCTTAATATCTTTATATTTGTTTGGGGTTGGTTTTCTTCCCTTTCATCTTTTTTATTATACAGCAATCTTTCTCCTCAAACCTACCACCTCTCTCTTTTCTTTCCTTCTTACATTCTTTCCCCCTTCTTCTCCTCCCTACTTCCTCTTCCTTTCTCCTTCTCCTCCTCTCTTCCTCCCTTTCTCACCCTCACTCCTACTCTAATTTCCCTTCCCTTCCTTCATCCCTCTCTATTGCTGTATCCTTTTATGCATATGGACTAGTCAGAGGGCTGAAAAAGTTATTTTTGACTGGTCCTCGCACTTTTGATCAGTCCTTGAACTTACGACTGTCCTCACATTTTACGTTGTTGCCCTATCTTGTCACCATGGTGAAGAGAAGCAGTTGTGAAATGACTGACACGGTTGTTAAGAATGCTACAATGGGCATAAATGATGACCAGTCATAAATGCGAAGACCGGTCAAAAGTGCGAGGATCTGTCAGAAATCACTTTTTTCAGCCCTCTGGGTAGTCCTTTTGTGCACATGGACTACTCAGAGGGCTGAAAAAGTTATTTTTGACTAGGGCCCCCCCTCCCCCGGTCAATGGTGTCCCACTTTACCAATGTTAAAATCCGGTCACTTTACTCTTTGAAATCTTGGTGCGTCTTATATACCGGTGCGTCTTATAGTCTGAAAAATACGGTAATATCATACCCACATTGGCTCAGAGTTCTACTACAGATTAGGTGTAGCGTAGATAGATATAAAATTGCACTATTGACTTTGTTTTCCTCCAGATCTCCATCTCTTGAAATCTTTCCAATAAAATTTAAGTGGAAAAAAAATCTGCTTGCTTTGATAAAGAATGTTGTATGCAGGCTGCAAATTGCCTACCAATGGTGGAGGGCTGGGTTTAACATTTGAAAGCTGTCTGAGGTCCTAAAATTGTAGGCCATATAAATGGGAGGTTTTGATGTATTTATTACCAAGTTCAGAATTGCAGGTTCAGAATATTTTTAGACAGACTATAAACTAAAATAGGCCGTTTTTTTAAAAAACCAATGAAAGTAAAAATTAGCCCAGAAAGCTAAATTGGCACTTATTTTTATATAATCAATGTGTGTGTGTGTGTGTGTGTGTGTGTGTGTGTATTCAGAGTTTAACTGACGGTTTGTGCTAACAGCACAAACCATCAGTCCCTAGAAAGCTGGGGAAATGTTTCAGGCCTGTATGCTTGTAATTAAGGAGCTGGTTTTTGAACCTACAAAACAAAGCAAAACAAAAACAAAATCAAAACAAAGGGATAAAACTTTTCTGAGATCATTTTCCGATCTCGGAACTGAAGATCCATGACCTAACTTTGGTTCATGGACCAGTAATCATGGTTGGTCCATGACAAAACCTCTCCTCCAGCACGAATATATCACTCACAGACAGAGGAAATCAAAGCCTGAAGCAGCATCATTTAGCCTGGAGCTAAGATTGCTTGTTTATCAGACGGTGCCTAGTTTAGCATGGAGACTTTCCTTGTAAATCTCTGGGACCTTTTTACAGCATCTACTTAAGCAGGCGATTGGCTCCTCTGAGGCTTTTGGAGGGTTTAAATGACTGCCAGCTGCTAAAAAGAGCCAGGCCTTGCCTTAGTTTGAGTGCTTACTTGTATCTTTGGCTCCCTTCTGTAAACTTACAAAGATAAGGTGTCTGCTTTATCTAAAGAAAGAGCGGGCGTTTGTTCCTTAGGAAATCTTTCTCTCCAAAGTGTTAATGTTCTTTGGGTTTGGGGTGTTTTGACCTTTGTCTGCTTCCTTTTCTGATTTATTGTGGGAGTGGCCCCTTTCTGCTACTCTTACTTTACTCTTTGTTTAAAGAGGAGCCGTTAAATGTCTTTAATATGCTGGTACAGCTCTACTGTTTGGTTTGGTTCTTTTTTGTTTTAATCATCACAGGAGCTGACTAACTTTGGAAGACGTCGATACTTTATTTTATTTTTTTCTATGCTGCTTTTTTTTTTTTTTTGACCCTTGTGGGTGATCTGCATCTGCAACACAGTTCAAGCAGGCTGTTAACTAATTTCCTCCCAGTTCTCTGTTCTAATCCCACCATTCCAGGTCTCCGCTTGGCTCAAACGAAACGAAGTATTTTCTGAGGTGTGGGCCAAAAGGTTGCAATAGTTAAAGAACATGTTTACCAGATTTTGAAGGGGAGGAAAAAAAGTTAAATGCCAAGTTTGCCTAAATGATGAATAGCTTATTTACAGGATTTACAGAAGATGCTTCTGGCTGATAAATCCTTCCCAGTGTATGGTGAAGCAAACCCGGTAAACCACTAATAAGGCTAATTATAAAGGCTGCCCATAAATACTTTTATAATTTAAACTAATTTAAACTAACTCACCTCGACATGTAGCAGGTGACAGCGCCTCTTAGAAAGGTATGGAGATGCTTTTTGCTTGGATACGGATTGGAAAAAATGGAGTCCTCTTTTATGACTCATCATCAGTTTTTCTGGTTGAAACCCCAGTGCTGATGCCTTTAGATCTCCAAGATTACAGATAGTCATCAACTGACAGTCACAATTGAGCCCAAAATCTCGGTTGTTAAATGAGACATTTGTTAAATGAGTTTTGCCCCACTTTACAACCTCTCTTGCCACAGTTGTTAAGTGAATCACTGCAGTTGATAAATCAGTATTATTTATTAGTCCAATTTATATGCCGCCCTTCTCCGTAGACTCAGGGCGGCTTACAATGCATTATAGCAATAGCCTGCATACTTTTATGTATATACCTGCTTATTAGGGCTTTCGGGGGCCCCAAGCGGTGTTGTTCTATACAAAGCTGGCTTATTGCCCCCACAATCCGGGTGCTCAATTTACCTACCTCGAAAGGATGGAAGGCTGAGTCAACCTTGAGCCTGGTGAGATTTGAACTCACACTAATTGCAGGCAGATGGCAGCTAAGTGCTAGCACTTAACAGCATTTAGTCCGCTGCACTACCGAGGCTCCTAAATCCGGTTTAGGTAACCCGGTTGTTAAGTGAATCAGGCTTCACTTCATCAACTTTGCTTGTCAGAAGGTCACAAAAGGAGATCACATGACATTGGGACACAGCAACAGTCATAAATATGAACCAGTTGCCAAGCATCTGAATTTTGATCAAGTGATCATGGGGATGCTGCAAAGGTTGTAACTGTGAAAAACTGTCATAAGTCACATTTTTCAATGCCGTTGTAACTTTGAACAGTCACTAAACAAACTGTTGTAAGTCAAAGGCTACCTGTGCAGTGAAGCAACAATCATAGTTCATAGAATTTGAATTACTTTCATTTAAGCAGTGGGCAAATGTAATCAGGCAGGGCTATCTTTAATACTTAGTTGTCCTAAGAAGAATCGGCATATCAGTTAATGTTGTTGGAATTCATTATTGGAATGTATTTCTATGCAACAACTACAGTACTATTCAGCCAATAGATTGCAGTGTTTACAAGTTTGGATCTATGGTATATACTCTATGCTCTTTAGTTCTAAGTAGAGTTTCCTGTTTCCTGTTATAGGTAAATAGTTAAGCAGGAAAGCACATGGTGACTGTACTCTTTGTTTGCTCTATGATGCTATATATAAATAGAATTCCTAACAAGTGTTTTTCAATGAAAATTGCTTTGATGCTATCACCGGCCATCCATAGCAAATTGCACTGATGCCATTGTACAAATGCTGCTGTTATGCACTCATGTTCCAGTATCTGACAGAAATATAGAAGCCCAGCACTAGTGTGATGATGCCACTCCTGTTTTGTCATTTGTCCCTTCTTGCCTTCCTCACAGGCATCCTCACAGGGGATGCCCACAGCCCTGCGAGGTGAGCCATAATGCATATCCTAAGATAAGTATGTCTGTGAAGGCCAACATTGGAAGAAGCAAAGTTAGTAAATTAACTACTAAGATATTAAATATCCCCCACTTCGCATTTTTTGTAAAAAAAAAAAAAAAAAGTATTTTGGCAGTGATGCTCTTGTTATTTTTAGAATTCGCTTATTATGAGGTTGTTAACTATCCTGAGCTTCAATAAATCATTTCAGAAATGTACTGAATAAATTATGTAATTCCTTTTCTTGCACGCATCTCTACAATAGAAAATTAAGTCAGTCAAGCCATCTTAATTGTTACTGTTCCCAAGGAAACTATATTTCTATGAGCAGCCTGATTAATAATTGAATAGCTGCGTTTGGGATAACATATAAAACCCTTGCCTTCTTACTTTCTTCCCATTTCTCCTTTTCATAGGCGTAGAGTATAATAAAGTCTATAGTACCTCAATGAATAGGGATAGGCAATATTTGTGCGCCATTTTGAATGCTAAAGGCAAGTTGTGCATACTCTTATAAAAATGGTTACTAGACAGGAAACTTCACAAAATGGCTGCTACATAAGGTGTGACCAGACAGAAAATGCCTGTCTGCTGGAATATGCTTACTTTTCTGGTCAGGAAGGCATTCATCCAGAAGTAGAACTCCATTTCATTGTTTGAACCATGCCAAAAATAGTGTAAATAAATGGTGTCATTATCTCTTGTTATAAATCCCTTATGGTATCCATGCTACTATGCTTTTGAATCCTCACCATAGAGGACATAGAACGGGACCGTGCATCACACTACCAAACCATACAGGGGTGCATTTAATTTTGATTCAGTGCATTGTCAGAGCCCAACCAGTGTGGTTTGTAAACCATGATCCATGGCTTAGTATAAGCCACGACATCAGCCATTGCAGGTCTGTTCCTACAATGAACAAATAAACCATGGTTTAGTGGTAAAAGCAGCCTTAGAATTTGGCAAACGATGCATGAGATTATGATGCATTTTGGCCCTAAACTACAAATTGATTTCCTTCAACATGTCATCGCAGCAGAATAAAGCATCCATTACCACATGAGATGCAACCCAAAACAGCATAGAGAAAGCAGGAGGCAAGAAGAGTCAAGGAAGGCTTTGCATGTGTCCCAATCCAACATCTAGGTATGAGTATAGGTATGAGTATGCTGGCAGATAGATCCCTGTTGCCTGTCTGTACCCTAGCCACGTCCCCAATTTTAGCTTGGGACAAGAAACAGGAGTGGAGGTGAACAGTCCATTGAGAATGGTGCTTCTTGAGCCTGAAAATGTTTGCTACTTCTTCTGACACTTTCCACCACCCAAAGTAAATGTCTGGTCTTTGGGAACAGAAGGAGGGAGGAGAACCATCAGTGGCAACTCTATGCCCACTGCTTGTTTGAGGGTCTCAGCTGTCCTACATCCTATGGTGTGAATACTTCCCATGCCTCTATCTGGATTCCAGCCCTAATTTAACAGTTTCGTACAAGCTCTCTCTTTCAGTTTTGGTATCCTTTCTAGTAAAATACTGAAAGGCCAATGAAAGAGGAGACAAGCCTTTACTTTCCCATGATCTTTAAAGAAAGAAGAGACTGCAGAACTTAAATTCCTGGAGGGATCAAAATCTCATTCCAATATTCCAAGCAAGGGTTCAAATGGAGAAGCAGACCATAGACTCTCCTTTTTTACTCGTCTGTGTGAAAAAGGATGCTAAAAAGTCAATAAAACCCACAAGATGAAGCCTCCCTCCCATGGCCCTTGAGGGAGGGCCAAAGAGTTTCAATAAATTATTTTTGCACTGTCAGGCAATGTTAATCTCATTAAGCAACATTAGCGCCAACAGCTGCAACCACAAACACAGTCAGCAGTAAGGTGCAGCGGACTCATGTTGTGGGTTGGGTTCTTATTTTGTCGTGGGGTTTTTTGGTAATTGCCTGGAAATATACGCCAGGCCATTTTCGCCATCTGCTGCGCATTTGTCAATTGACAAAAGGAGGGTGGACACCTGGGGATGTCATTGTTTAACTGACATGTAGAAAGGAAATACCAGTTCCAGTGGGGAACACACACACACACAGAGAGAGAGAGAGAGAGAGAGAAAACTACCCTTGTGATGAGGAAGAACTGGCTTATCAGATACTATTTTTAAATCTTCTCTGGTTCTTTGTATTCTCTTAAGTCTTTCTCTGCTTTATAGAATGCTTGATATAAAACACACTGTGGAAAATAAAATAATCAATAGAAGCAGTCCCTTGTGGCCCAAGTAGCTCTTTTTGAAAATCAACACTTTGTGGAAAATATTGTGTCAACAAGCCATCTGCACAGGGCATGGCACAACCTCCAATATGCACTAATAATGTAATATAGTAGGTTACTAAGATTTCTGTTTTGACAGAGTCTCTCTGCTCACAAAGTATGTCAGAAACACAGAAAATTTCAAAGGGAATGATCAGTCTGTCCAAAAAAAGTAGAAATAGATAAGAATTTTCCTTCTGTAGAAAAACTCACTAGTAGAAAATATGGATATATAAAATTGCCTGTTGTGTTCAATTCATCTCCTACACATTGATATATTAACCACCTTCCATTCCTTATTGCATTTAAAGGAGGAGAGAATGAAGGAGTTATACTAAACTATATTCTGAAAATTCATCTATTCCTAATCTTCGAGCCAGCCATTGTTCTTACAAATTATCACATCTTTCAACTGTACATTAATTCTGAACAACCCCTATGCTGACATTGTAAACCAATCAATAGATTAGAATGTTCTAGCTACTTCTCAACAATTTTATTTGAAATCTTTCAGCCTTTATCTGACAACTGAAAAGGCATCTAAACGAGATTCAGATATTTCAGCCTATTAAACAGTATGGTTTGAAAAAACGCATACTGCAGTGCCTCCATTTTTGCTTTACCATATTTTTTTTTTGTATCCAAGACTTTCAAAATTTATTAAAACAATTCTCAAACTTCAGATCAATATTTAAAGGATTTCAAAATTTGACTATCAATACTCACATTTACTATTATTTTGAAATAGGCCCAAGTTTTAAAATAATCTCAATTTATATGCCACTTCTCTCCCCTGGCTTCATATATTGCACTGATGATTAGTGCAATTCAGAATTTGGTTTGGTTGTGGCTGAGCATCAGAGCAGCCAACCACTGCAGTCTATAAAACCATTATTGTCAGAAGAGTGCAATGTGTAAACTTGGGTATTGTGACTTCCACCAAACCATAATAAAAGCAAACCATAGTTTACATGACTACAGCCATTGTTTAGGAGGTGTATGCTCAATTATAATAGCAATAGCACTTACACTTATATACTGCTTCACAGTGCTTTACAGCCCTCTCTAAGTGGTTTACAGAGTCAGCATATTGCCCCCAACAATCTGGGTCCTCATTTTACCCACCTTGGAAGGATGGAAGGCTTGAGCCTGGTGAGATTCAAACTGCCAAACTGCAGGCAGCTGGCAGTCAGCAGAAGTAGCCTGCAATGCTGCATTCTAACCACTGTGCCACCACAGCTCTTAAAATAAACTGATTTAAATGTTATAAATGAGAGCTATTTTGGTTCATGGTTAAGGCACCAGGCAATCAGGAGACTATGAGTTCTAGTCCTGCTTTAGCCATAAAAGCTGGCTGGGTGAGATTGGACCAGTAACTCTCTCAACAAGCTGGGCTGGCTTACACATGAATTTTAATGGTTTGTTTTAGTTTTTAATAATATTGGGGCCAAATTATTTAATATGTTTTTAAACTGTTTTTTAAATTTTATGGATATATGTGTTTTATTGTTGGCTGTGCACCACCCTGAGTCCCTCGGGAGAAGGGCGGTATAAAAATTTAAATAAATAAATAAATAAATAAATAAATAAATAAATAAATAAATAAATAAATCTCAACCCATGATGTCAGACTCAGACAACAAGCCAGTTGGTCAATTCCTGTTGCAACCAATGGATCGATTGATTGATCTGGGGGGGAGAGAAATGGCGAACCTGCATTTGCAGAAATATTCAAGGGAGAAAAAAATGTTATAAATACTTTTTAATAATATTCTTTTATAATCATATATGCACATCATTTTAATTTTTGTAATAAATGATGTGATGTATTTATGAATCACCTGTAAAAGGTTAAATTTTAAGGAGAAATTTTAAATAAATCAGCCTATTTTCAGACACAGCTTCCCACTATTCTCTTGACTTTTGACACAGGAATTATCAATAAATGGATCTACAAATCTAAAATCAAATGTTTGCTCTTGCAGTCAACCTGTTCTTAAGCCCTAGGAAATAAATTATGTTCCAGAGTGTTCATTATTCCTACAGGAAGTTATCCTCAGCAAGTAGCAGCATCGGTAGACCTTGGCTGTCCTTGGAAGTAGGTTTGAGCCTAGTCAGGGTCTGTGTGGATGGAAGACTATCATTTATTTATTTATTTATTTTATTTATATACCGCCCTTCTCCCGAAGGACTCAGGGCGGTGAACAGCCATAATAAAACAATGTACAAAATAGAATTTAAAAGCAGATTAAAATAATTAAATCATAGGCTGAATTTAAAACTCTCATTTTAAAACCAATTTTAAAACCTCATTAAAACCAAATTAAAATCATTTATCCCATCAGAGCAGCTTGCTGGAATAACAGGGTCTTCACTGCACGACAGAAGGCGCGGAGGTTGGGGATCCTTCGTATGTCCGGGGGTAATTCATTCCAGAGGGCAGGGGCCCCCACAGAGAAGGCTCTCCCCCTGGGGGTCGCCAGTCTACATTGTTTGGCTGATGGCACCCTGAGGAGGCCCTCTCTGTGTGAGCGTACCGGTCGGTGGGAGGCAATCGGTGGCAGAATGTGGTCTTGTAGATAACCAGGTCCTAAGCCATGGAGCGCTTTAAAGGTGGTAACCAACACCTTGAAGCGCACCCGGAAGATGGGTGCGCTTATCATGGCTAAGCAGGGAAGTAAATACTCTGAAAGTACATCAACCCCCATCTATTTAACTGCCAAGAAAGTTCCAAGACCATGTCAACTAAGTCACCAAGAGTCAATCAATTTGAATGGGGATTTTACATTCTGGGGAAAATGGAAGAAAAAATTGTAGAAATTTTTTCTACAGATTAGGAAGAAAAGATTAGGATCGTCTGATGGAAATCAATTTATGCAATGAAGCTTTTCTTCCCTTCTTTTTTTTTTTTCTGTTTAATCATATGTGATTCTCTGTGACTGCCTGGACAAGTCCCTGCAATTATTTTGATAAGGTTTTTCAGAAGTGCGTTGACATTGCCTCCTTGCTAGGGTTGAGAGAAAGTGACTGGCATAAGCTCACCACATTGGCTTTATCCCTAAGTTGAGACTAGAACTCAAGGTACCTCATTTTTTAGTCTAATACCTTAGCCACTACACCAAACCGTCTCTCACATCCCAAGCTAACTTGGATTCTCCCTCCTCAAAAGAGTGGGGCTTGGGAACCACAGCTGGAAGCCAGAATTACTAGGGTAGAAAGTAGTCATTGACTTGAGTTGGTAGAACTTATTTATTTATTTAACATATGGCATACAATGTCAGGGAAATCTACTAGATACAATGCAGTCCTGACAGCCTAAATTGCTAGTTCATTCTGTTTGGTGCTTGTGTGCCTATTCTTGGAGCCCTTCAGGGGGCGAACTGCTTACACTTGGTAGAACTGATTTCTACTCATGCAAAACATATTTTTCCTGCTACTTGGATCCCAGTTAGTAGACTTCAGTTCAAATGTAGTAGAATCAAGATACTCCTCCTCCACTCTTACTTTTACTTACAATCAATAAAAATTGGAGTCCTTGTCTATGGAGACATGAACAATGCTTAGGCGATTACTCTAGCATTCCCCAAAAGTTAAACTAGAATAGCATTTCACTAATAAGCAAAAGTAGATATTGCCTGTAGTAAAAGGGGAATATGTTTAATCTCATGCACAAATTGATATGTATTTGCACAACCCTATGTCTAAAGATGAGTCCCACTCTATCCCTTTTTGAACTGTAGGCAATAGAGGGTAAGGAATAAATAATGTGTAGCAAAAAGAAAGGAACTGCAAAAAAAGTAATAATAATAATAGGATGCCACACGGCTTGTTAGATTTATTAGTATCTTAAGTTTTTACACAGTTCAGAATCTACCCTCTTATCTAACTATAGTATGTGTGATCATAACAGCTAATTTACTTCTATTAAGATGGCTGCAATATCATTTTAGTGATTATGGTTACTGTAAACCAGAAGGCATTGATAAGACTCTTAAAACTGTCAACAAGTGATATGGGAAAGAAAGAAATAGAAGAGCAGAATGCCTGAACTAAATTCAAAGTGATAAGCAACTGAATATATTTCAGCATTATTATATTCAATTGTATTCAAAAAGTGAGCTCCCCAAATCAATCATGTATGAAAAATACATATGCAATCTCAGATCAGTTACAAACTTACTTCTTCTTTGGAGATCATAGGTATTTATGCATTCCCATATCTATAATCCTACATTATTTTTCCCTGTTTTTGTGGAGGGTTTTTCTTCTAATTGCTTTAGTTTTCTTTCTAATTCTGCATTTTTATTTGTTTATAACTTTGATTGCAAATTTTAATTTTCGATACCCACAGGGCAGTATCGGGCTGGCTTGAGAGCAGAAAATAATCAGTTTTGAGATGCTTCGTGATGAGATACAAGTTCGTATCACAATCGCAATACTTCTTAACTGATATTTATTTATTTATTTATTTATTTATTTATTTATTTATTTATTAATTATTTATTAGATTTATATACTGCCCTACTCCCAAGGGACTCAGGGCGGTGAACAGAATTACACAGAATTACAAAATTTAAAAACAGTATACAAACCTAATTAAATAAATTTGGCCCAGAACAGATTAAAACACTCCTAAAATTTTAGACAAATTTAAAATTTACAATTAAAAATTAAAAAAGGCGGTTAGGCCAGGCCAGCCTATTGGAATAAAAAGGTCTTGAGGGCGCGGCGGAAGGTGTATAAATCCGGGATCCTCCATATCTCCGGGGGGAGCTCATTCCAGATAGCAGGTGCCCCCACAGAGAAGGCTCTTCCCCTGGGGGCCGCCAGTCGACATTGTTTGGCCAACGGCACCCTGAGGAGCCCCTCTCTATGAGAGCGTACTGGCGGGTGAGAGGCTACTGGTGGCAGTAGGCGGTCCCGTAAGTGCAATGATAAGATCAGATTCCTCATTTAGAGAATGGGAATGTTGCTTGCAGTTGTGACATAATCCATTGTACACTGTGTTACAACTTTCTATGTTTAAACGAGAAATATATTATAAACTTCTGCTCCTATGGTGTTAGTAATGATAATGACTGCTACAAGAATCCAGTTCATAATGTTTTAGTTTCCTGTTAAAACGAGCCATTATTGGTCAAGGTTCATACATACTTAGGACATACCTTATTTCTTTCAGGTTTTGGTGCATTGTGTTTACAAAACTATTGAGTATTCCTGATCAGGTGTATGATCTCATTCAATGGGCTATATACACAATTAAGATATAAGAGAACTAAGATCATAATAATGTCAGCATTTAAAATGAAGTTCCCCAGGGGAAAAGATCTCAAGAAAAAGATGCCTTCCAGCAAGTGTGCCACTTGACTGTGAATCAATGAATGTTATTTGATTTATTTATACCATTTCTCAGTCGCAAATCTTCACTTTTTAATATTTAAAATGTTCTATTATTCATGACCTACAGTGAAGAAACTTTTAAAAAAGAAGTTTAGTTTCCCTTCATTTGCACCTAAATGGCAGTACATTTAGGACCTTTCCTAATTTTTCCCTAAATTTCTCTAATTTTGATACTAGAAGAGCAGGGCTTTGGAGCAAAGACTTGAAGCCTCACTCAGCAAAATGTGTAGATTTCACACACCAACAAGGCTGCTTTACACATTATGAAGTTTAAAAAAAGTAATATATGTAATCATGAAACTGGACTGCGTGTGCATGCGTGGGGGGTGGGGGAGCACGGAGGGTCACGCATGCATGCGTGGGGGCCGGGGCGTGTGAAGGGGGGTCACGCATGCATTGCATTATGGGTGCGGGCATGCACGTGTGCTGTCTCACGCACATGTGCGTACTTTCAGCACGCAACGACAAAAAGGTTAGCCATCACTGTCCTAGGAGTTTGTCTGAGCTAGGTTTGGTTGATTGGGCTGATGCAATGAAGGGGCTTGTTGGGCAATTCCTATTGTGGCTGAGGGCTAATCCTACCTTTGTTCAGACCTTGCTTCAGGGAATTTGCTTATGAATAGAGCTAGCTATCTCTTTATCTCTTAAGAGTGGATTACAGTGTGGATTCTGCCTGTATATCTGTATATCTGATATTAATACAATTGAGCAGGTCCAGAGGTATTTCACGAGAAGAGTACTTCACTCCTCTGCTCACAATAGAATCCCTTACGCCACCAGGCTTGAAATTTTGGGCCTGGACAACCTGGAATTATGCCACCTACAGCATAGTACACAAAATTGTCTGCTACAATGTCCTACCTGTCAACGACTTCTTCAGCTTCAACCTCAATAATACTTGAGCAAACAATAAATACAAACTCAAGATAAACCGCTCCAAACTCGATTGCAGAAAATACGACTTCAGCAACAGAGTGGTCAATGCCTGGAATGCTCTACCTGACTCCGTTGTTACATCCTCAAACCCCCACAGCTTAAACTGTCTACCCTGGATCTCACCCCATTCTTAAGAGGTCCGTAAAGGGGGCGTGCATAAGCACACCA
Organism: Pantherophis guttatus; assembly: GCF_059756535.1. Taxonomy (NCBI): domain Eukaryota; kingdom Metazoa; phylum Chordata; class Lepidosauria; order Squamata; family Colubridae; genus Pantherophis; species Pantherophis guttatus. The sequence continues at coordinate 155,497,338 of NC_142063.1, forward strand.
TCGTGCCTACCATCCCTGTCCTACTGTCCCCATTTATTTGTACTCATTTCCTATGTTCATGTCCATGTTTATACTTATACCTGTTATCTTGTACATGTTTGACTAAATAAATAAATAAATAATAATAAATAATGACATCTGCTGAGGTATACTTATACCTGTTATCTTGTACATGTTTGACTAAATAAATAAATAAATAAATAAATAAATAAATAAATAAATAAATAAATAGGAGCCTGGATAGCTCTGCAGACAAGGCACTGTAATTTAACACCAGCTGTCTGCAATTAAAGTAAGTTCGAATCTTGCCAGGCTCAAGGTTGACTCAGCCTTCCATCCTTTCTAAGGTAGGTAAATTGAGGACCCAGTTTGTGGGGGCAATAAGCTGACTTTGTATAAAATATACAAAAGTATGAAGGCTATTGCTTAACGCATTGTAAGCCACCCTGAGTCTCCGGAGAAGGGCGGCATATAAATCAAATTAAAAAATAAAATAAAATAAATAAATAACATAAATAATGACATCTGCTAAGGTCTATTAAGAAAGGTGGGGGCTGCTTTCCAAGAGCATGTTTCTCCATTTCTCATCCAGGGGAATATAATATTCTACTTTTTTAATATTTTTCAAAATATTTCATTCTTCTAGGAGAGGGGTGTGTGCTAACTTTCTACACATGCAATTCAGAATGTTAGGAGAGTGTTATAGGGGTTTTTACAAAATGACCACTACAAAGTATAGCCAGTCACACAATAGCCATTCACAATAAGGCAAGTTGATGAAAATCTTCCTCATCAAATTCAATTCCACCTTTACTCTCTAACACTTCAGATTATTTTTTGGACAGATAAGATTTCCAATAAAGCTCTGGACTGTGGCCATCTATGACCTTTATTTTCTAAGAATGCCTGTTGGGCATCTGTAAAGCAAAACCTGAAGCTAAGGATTCTCACTTTACTTCACAACAGCAGCACCTTGGATTAACCATTAAACAAAATAAGCACTTGTTGAGGACACTAAGAAAAGTGAAACACTGGAGAGCTTTTCCCCTCCATGCCCTTAATGTCAAACTCGCATCGTCACGGCATCGTCATAACGTCATCACGTGACATATCGTGACTTTTTTCCCCTTTGCTAAACCGGGCATGGGCGTGGCCAGCATGTGACACATCCGTGCCACGGGCTGCGAGTTTGACAGCCCTGCCTTAACTCTTTCACTGCCACACTGGACTTTAGTTTTCAGCACTTACTGAGCCTTAATGTCTTGTCAGTTAAGCAGTAGAAAGACTGAGGGGTCCCATTCACTTCATAGCATGCCCGTTTCTTAATTACCTGGTTGGTATTGCAACAATTTTTTGAAAGGTAGGTAGGGTACTAAGCTGTGTATATCAAGGAGTTGTCTGCAGACACATTAGTATCCTCTCAAGGACCATTGTCAGGGTTCCAAGTAACAAGACATAAGAAGACTCCAGGGCTTGAAGTTCCTCAAAGTTCCATTTTATTAGAGATGTCATATTGGCACATCTGGGAAAACCCAAATCTGAAAGCTTCCAGGTTTTCCCCACCCAAAAGAAAGTCCAAGTCCCTACCCAGCACCCAGATGTCCATCACATGATCCAATCAAAAACTGGAGATGCCTCCCAGCCACACCCCTCCAGGTACAGGGCAAGATGTCCTTGACACTCTGAAAAAGGACTGTTATTATGACTATATATCACCCTTGCTCTATACAATCCCCACTCCCAGTTTCCCACAGCAGTAAATGTGGCAGGCCTGAAGGCCCAATGCATAAGATGGCTTCCAGGCCTGACAACTATGTTACCTCCTTCTGATGTAACTTCTGTAAAGTGGCCCTGAAAACCATATTGATTACTAAAAATGCTACAAACTTTTAATCATTACGTAGGAGTTTTTTCCTCCTCAGAATGGTTTGCATTACTTTCAAGTTTTTAAAAAGTGTGACATATTCTATAGCTTAATTTGAAGTATCCTTGGTAAAAATACAGAGATCTGAGTATAAATAAATAACCCTAGTGTTACTTTATACCCAGTATGATCAGAAGGCAGGTTTTGAAGCTGGCTTAAAGCATATATCTTCCACTGCTCGGTGGCCCTTACTGATGCTGGCTGACCCCCCTTTTTACAGGAGATTGCTGTTTGTGTCTCCCTGAAGCATTGTGGGCCACACACGATATATAAAATAAAAGCCACTCCACTTTAACAACACGGAGGCTGCACTTTTTAATAAAAAGCATATTTTCCATCAGTCTCTAATTTTCAGTCTACTTGAAGGAGGATGCATGCGTAGGTGGGAGAGGGTCTTAAGACTGTAAGCAAGCATACATAAAACCATGATTTGCTGCAAAGCAGCCTTGATTACAGGTGGAATGATCTTTAGCTGCAGGCAAAATTAACAATCCACAGCTTTTGCTTGACCTCTAGATACCTTGAGAGACTTTGGCCAAAACATGCTAAAACTTGGTTGTGCTGCACAGTGAGGGAATGGAAAGCATCGATTGCTTTGTGATTATTAGCTAGAGTGGGATAAGCTTTCTCCTTATTATGCAGATTAGCAGAGCTCCTGGTTCCAACAGATGCAGGAGAGCAGCTGCTCTTACAGATGGCAAGTACACAGTTCCATTAGTATGTATCTATTGTCTGCTGTTGGTTTGCTTAGAGAATAGTAGGTCTGTGCAAAGGAGTGCTATACGGGCAAATCTAAAGCAGAACACCCTACTATTGGGGGGGGCAGGGGGAAATCTATGCCCAGGGGACTATTTACACAGCAGGGCAGACAATAATCGAATTAAAGTCTATCCTAAATAAGGATTTTCATATGTCACAATTAAATTTTGAAGGGTTTTTTGTTTTGTTTTGTTTTGTTTTAAATAGACAGTATAGGAAAAACAATACCAGTACCTTTGCAAAATAAAAACAAGGATGCAAATTAAGTGCTTTTAAGTACCATTGATTTTGACAGGAGAATTAAGCAAATGTTTGGACGCAATGGAACTTAAAGCCCTTAACTTTAGCTTAATGGTAGTTGTATTGATTTCCACTGTATTAATCAGTGGTGAAATCCAATTTTTTTTACTACCGGTTCTGTGGGTGTGGCTTGGTGGGCGTGGCAGGGGAAGGATACTGCAAAATCTCCATTCCCACGCCACTCCAGGGGAAAGATGTTACAAAATCTCCATTCCCACCACACTCTGGGGCCAGCCAGAGGTGGTATTTGCCGGTTCTCTGAACTACTCAAAATTTCCGCTACCAGTTCTCCAGAACCTGTCAGAACCTGCTGGATTTTACCCCTGGTATTAATGTATATCATATAACACATAATGAATTAAAGGAACAGGAGTTGCATTCCTAGAAGTACATTTCTCATTATTTGTGGAGACTGTATTTAACTACATTAAGTATAGTATTAACTCTATAAATATAGTCATAACTCTTCGGAAAATGTATATTTGGTCTTTCAATCTGAGAATTTACTTTCTTTTTCAGTGTGGGAATCAGTGGTGGAATGCTGCTGGTTTAACAACTGGTTAACCGCGCCTAAGGTGCTTGCGTACAGTGCTGGAAATGGAGCATTTAGAAGCTCAGCTGCTTACCTTCCAATCAGCAACATTAAGTAGAACAGCGAGGGGGGGGATCAGCTGTCCCACATGATTGAGATGCGCTACAAAGCAGAAAATAAAGGACAGGATAGAACAGGGGCAGGTGGGCAGGGCCAGCTGATCATCGGAGCTACCGGTTCACCCAAACCGGTCAGAACCGGCTGAATACCACCTCTGGTGGGAATATATAAAAGATAGTCTCCAAGAAGAACTCAGCTCTTGCTAACTTCGTGCATGCAGCCTTCTAAATAAAAATATGGAAGAAATTTACTTCCTGGTAGTCCTTGTTCAAGTCTGATTCTACTTAGCTTTTCAAGAATAGCCAAGGTCAGTAAAATATATATGGATATATAAGTAACCATTCATACATATATTACGGGTAGTCTTTGACTTACAATCACAATTGAACCCAAAATTTATGTTGCTGAGTGAGACTGTTGTTAGGTGAGTTTTGGTCCCATTTTACGACATTTCTTGCCACAGCTGTTAATTGAATCACTGCAGTTGTTCAGTTAGTAAATAGCTATTACGTGAATCTGGCTTCCCCATTGACTTTGCTCAAATCACAGAAAATGATCACATGACCCTGGGACTCCACAACCATCATATGAGTCAGCTGTCAAATATCCAGATTTTGATCACGTGACCATGAGGATGCTGCAATGATTGTAAGTGTGAAAAAACTGTCGTAAGTCACTTTTTAGTGCTTTGAATGGTCACTAAATGAACTGTTGTAAGTTAAGGACTCTCTGTAGTCTTCTCCATCTACCTACCCCAATCTTCATAGTATATAACATGTTGGACAGAGTTAGTATTGACCCAAAGTCATCTAGTGAGCTTCCACGGCTGAGAGTAGTTTTGAGGCACATCTGCCTACACTAATCCAGTGATTATTATGGTATATTTCCCATAATGATGTATGCCCACTCAACTTCTGGTGGCTGAAAATTCTAAGGGCATGCATCTTCCCATACCTGGGGAGTGACAGCTTGGAGAGCGCCACATTGTTGGGGAAACTTTGGGCCCCTCTAGAAGTTGCAGGAATATAATTACGGTCAGCAGACCTAAGCCTGATCATTGCTGGCTGAGTAGATAGAACCATGATGGCGAACCTATGGCACACGTGCCAGAACTGGCACACAAAGCCATCTCTCCCGGCACACCAGCTGTCGCCCATTGCTCTTCCAGATTTCCAGGAGTGTCGGAAACCAGAAGAGCAACTCCCTGGTGTGTATTTGCATGCCAGGAAGCTGAGCTGCTGGTTTCCAGCGTGCACATGTGCACCGGCCAGCTGGTCTTCACGCATATATGTGCACCAGAAACCAGAAGACCAGGTGACCGGCATGCATGCACACACCAGAAACCAGAAGCTCAGGTTCCCTGAGCGCACATGCGTGCCAGGGAGTTGTTCTTCTGATTTCCAGTGCTCCAGTGTGCACGAAGACCAGGTGGCCGGCATGCATGCGCATGCTGGAAACCATAAGGTCAGTTTCCCGGCACGCGCATGCCCACCAGGGAGCTGCTCTTCTGGTTTCCGGCACTCCCAGAAACCCAGAAGAGCAACGGGCGATGGCTGGTGTGCCCGGAGAGATGGCTCTGCATCAGGGGTGGGTTCTAAAATTTTTTACTACCTGTTCTCTGGGCATGGCTTATTTTGTGGGCGTGGCTTGGTGGGGGTAATGTGACTGGGTGGGTGTAGCCAACTGGGTTTTTTTTTTTGTTTTTTTTTTACTTTTCAAAGCATTTTTTCTACAACCTTAAGCATTTTTCTACAGCCTTCCTGCAGGAAAAAATGCTTTTAGAAGCCTCTGATGATCAGGCAACTCAGCTGGGATCGCCAGAGGCTTTTAAAGGCATTTTTTTTCCTACAACCTCTTCAGCGGAAGAGGTTGTAGAAAAAATGCTTTGAAAAGTAAAAAAAAAAGCCTCTGATGAGGTGGGCAGGGTAAGCGAGCAGCGACCGGGCCAGGGACCGGTTCAGGGGCGTGGCCAGCCAATGTTATTACCAGTTCTCCAAACTACCACAAATTTTTACTACCGGTTCTTGCGAATCGGTGCAAACTGGGAGCAACCCACCACTGCTCTGCATGCCACTTCCAGTACACGTACCATAGGTTCAGTGTCAGAACTGCTCTTCCAGTTTCCGGTGCTCCCACACATGCACTCCGGAGAGCTGCTTTTCTGGTTTCTAGTGCTCCTCCCATGCGCACGCTCCCGTTTCAGCACTCAGTGCCGAAAAGGTTCGCCAACATTGAGAGAGAAGATCCTGGAGAATGAGAATTTCTGAATTCTGACAAGAAACAGCAGCTGGGTTTGAACCAAAGTCTGTTTCACATGATTATTCTATGTGCTGGGACTTTTAATATTACTGAGACTTCAGATAAATGTATCTTCTTTTTATTTCAGGCTAAATTAGGTCTTCTCAGCAATACTATGCTATTGATAAAAATTATATGGGGTACCGCGGAGATAGAGAATTTATCCATTGTGTAAATAGATATTTTCTGACTGAATTTCCAGCACTTTACAATTTCCTTTCAATAGCCAATTATGGATACAGATGTATATTCTCTATGCAAGCCATGATTTGCTTGTTATCTAGTAGGTTGCACAATTTGCTCTGGCAACTCAATTCCACTTAAAAGACTACAGGATCTCTTATGTTTTGATTAACTTACTTCCTTCTTACTATCTTAGAAGCATGAATGACTTTTCCATTTTTCTCACTGGCTTTTTTTTAGTCTCTCTCTCTCCAATCCAACACAATGTTGGAAGTATATCATGTAATAGTTTTCAGAACATAAATATATTGGCAGCAGGAAAAATGGAGAGATATTTTAATACCCACAATGGATAAATGGCAGGAAAAACTGATGGCTAAATTAACTGCTCTAATCAAAGAAAATAATACACCCAACTTTGTTTCTATTTGGAAACTGCTTCTGGATTTTGTGCTTCATAGGAAAAAATGGAAACTGGGTTTTGCTGATTAGATAAGTTTATGGCCATAGAAAATGGCTAGTACATGTTAAGTACATAAAACTACAAATTGGAGTTTTTTTCCTATGGTGCTAAAAGGTGTTGGAGGTCAATGGGGTTTTTTTTTTCCTCTTTCCCCTACACTTTTTTCTCTCCTCTTTTCCCATCCCCATTTCTCCATTATTTTCATTTTCATTTTATACTTTGATAATTTGAATTTAAAAAAATTTTTTTTAATTCCCCCAAACATCATTCTGGAAGAGGCAGCCAGACATCAGGTGACCTGCAATATTGGCACTTGCTCCACTCTAAACCCCTCCCACTTCTTTCCCAATCATGTGATCCTAAACAGAGTCTAGGCTCGTGACGGCGAATGATATGTCACACATGCCAGAGGTAGCACGCAGTGCCCTCTCTGTGGGCATGCAAGCTGTCACCTCAGTTCAGCTCCACTGCGCATGCATGCGTGCCTCCCACAGGCCAGCTGGTCTTCGCGTCCCTGCCGCGCATGTGAAGGGGGCGGGGCGCATGTGAAGGGGGTGGGGCGCATGCAGGGAGTGCCTGCATATATGAGGGGGTGGGGTGCATGCTGGGAACCACACACACATGCACATGGGATGGGGTGCACACACGGGGGCGCATGTGCAGTAGGCACCCATGCATTGCATTTTGGGGGTTTGGGCACCCGTGCGCACCTCTTGCCAGACAACTGGTCTTCGGGAGTCTGCCGCACATGCAGGGGGGCAGAACGCATGCAGGGGGCACATACATGCAGGGGGCATGGCACATGTGGGGGACCATGCATGCATGCATGGGGTGGGGCATATGCATGGCATATACCATACCATGAGTTTTTCCTATATTTTGCATGATCCTTTATGTGAATAATTGTTCCCTGTGCCAGTGTGCACATGATGTTCTCCATGAGGATGTGAACATTGAAAGCATGGTCTACGGACACAGAAAATAATTCCATCCTGTGCAAGTCCTTTACACGGACTAGTGTCAACTGCTGGATTAGATATGTTGTGCAGCTTTTTATAAACAATTCATGGATATAACTATCTTTGGGGAGTTGTGTTTCTCAAACAGCTTGCTTCATTTGCTACTGGAGGGGTTAACATGTATTTTTAAAGTAACAATATCCACGTTTTTTATCTCACAACCCTAGAAATCTCCTAGAATCCAATTACTAGGATTTGGAAAGGGCTATACTAATCCCATAACTGTTTTCTCAACAGATTCTATTACTCTGAAACACCCAGACTTACTGTTGGAAATGTAAAATAATGATGCTAACCATGATAATTAGAGAAAATGCTTCTGAAGTTTTGCCAAGCCAGTTCTGATGTGAAGAATTTAACTTTAGGGAGGAAAGAAAGTATGAAGAATGATACTGTTTCTTCAAGTCATACCTTCAGATTTTAGGTTCATTTTTCAATCAGTAGATGTAATTCAACACTTTTGCATAATTTCATATTGGTGAGTCTTAAATAATCAAGATGTATGAGAAAAACAGGTGGATCTTGAAACAAAATGAAAAGTCTATGAATGTATGCTGAGGAAAAAATTATTACCACACGAAAAAAAAAACATGGCTTTATTGGATGCAAAAGTGTTTGCTTGTGTTTCCCAGTCATACCTGAAAAACAGAATTAGCAGATGGACCTTAGCAGATGGTCTTAAGAAGCCTCTTTTCACTGCAGAAATGGACAGGTCGTACCATTCAGATACGGTAAAGTTTCAGTTCCATCAATCCTACTCAGAACAATCTATGATGAGCAGTGATAGGAATTGCAGACCAACATCTGTAGGCCCGCCTTTATTTTACTAGATCAACAGAAAAAGCAGAGGTAACATTAAAAGTTGAGAACTTGCATATACTTCTTTTTTTTTCTCTCCTTCCCCTCCCAGTGTAACTACCATATCCATTCTTTTTTGTTATTATTTTTCACCGCTGAAGGGTGAACATGTCCCTCTTTTTTACTTGCTTCTATCAATTAAAGTAGTCTTGGAAATGCAAAAGAATACCTGATGTATGCAAACTGGGATCCAGCCATTTTATAAATTGTTTCCTTTTTTAAAAAAAATAGGCAATAGTTATTAGTTCAACTATTTGAAGGTGATTTATTTTTTTGCTGCTGGCTCGGTGGTTAAAGACGTTGAGCTTGTCAGCTAAAAAGCTGACAGCTGGGGTTCGAGACTCGAGCTCTGCGCAGCGAGGTGAGCTCCTGTTATTTGCCCCAGCTCCTGCCCAACTAGCAGGCAAATGCGAGTAGATTAATAGGTACCACTTTGGTGGGAAAATAACAGCATATAGCCATGCTGGCCAAATGGCCCTGAAAAATGTCTTTGGACAATGCTGGCTCCCTCGACCAAGAAACAGAGATAAGCACCACACTCTAGAGTTGGACACGACTGGACAAGGATATCTTTACCTTTGCTAATTCTGCTGCTTTTAGTGCTGTGTTGTGACCCAGAAATGGTCAAGGCCATGATGGTACTGTGGCATTTGGCAAGAATGTGCACATAATAAATGTGACATATGCATGTGTTCATTGTGAAGGTGAAAGTCTCCAGAATATGGCAACCTTAGTTGATAAGGTGGGCAACCTGAATATTATGATTTTTCTCGGTAGGTATATTTCAGGTTATCCTAAATTCAGGGCCATACAGCTTGTGTGCAATCATAGCATATATAACTATTATATTGGTGTAAAACCAGATGATACAGTCTTAAATCATCTCTTCCATCCTCCCCCCCACATACGTACTTTCTCTTAGATAGATTGTCTGTGCAAGAGTTATGTAGCTCATTATCTGCCATAATGCTAATTAAGGACATCTTTACACTCTATGTTTAACTTGGTTTTTCTGTTCATTTGTTCCCTCCAAGGAGTCTGAGGAAAGATCTAGGGATCTTTCACACAATTCTCAGCATGCACAGGCCAAAACAGAGTATCCAGGCATCTCTATGGGGGAAAAAAGACAAGGAATGAAAAACAAATCTTCATAAATTATATTATACATGTATAGAATAAGAAACTCTTATGGTTATGACATTTTAAATATGCCATATTGCACCAGAGTAGCTTTGATCTCTTAATCTGTTTGGGAAAGCTATTCTAATTACAAAAAAATACAGATTGCAAAAATAAAAGCTTTCATTGAAATAAAATCAAACCCAAATTATTCCAGACAATAAACTATTTATTCTTGACAACCTTCAATCTTCAAAAGCATTACTAACAGATATTGTTGATATTTTATGCCATGGGAGGACATAATTTTACATCTCCTACGTAACACAATCTTTCTTATTTTTTAGAAAATAAAAGCTGAAATTTTGCCAGTCTTCATGAGAAGCCTCCCAAAGAATAAAAAGGGGAATTCCTGAGGATTTTACTCCACTACTCATTGCCGATTCTAGGGGATGGTGCTCATCTCTGTTTCAAGGCCATTGATCCAGAGCTGTCTGAAGACATTTCCACAGTCAGGTGGCCAGCATGATGTCAAGGAGCACTCTTTCCTCCCCACCAAAGTGGTACCTATTTATCTACTTGCATTTGCATGCTTTTGAACTGCTAGGTTAGCGGGAGCTGGGATGAGACCAGGAGCTCACTCCATCCACATCTCAGCAAAGAGGGACAGTCTTATTTTGGGAGTGCTAAAAAGACTGCCATTCCCTTTTTATAATGAGAGATTATTTGGTATGGGAAAAACAGGCTCCTAAATAGTGGAAAATATTGATATCTACACAAATACAAACACAAAATCAGGTTACAAAACACCCAAATAGCTTTGGGTGTCTCAATAAATGACAATAAGTATTTTACGGAAAGGTGCTAAACAGTATCATGCACTTTTTTTATGAATTAAGAGGTGCTGATTTGTAAAAGATTTCAACACCATCCACTAACTAATGTGGGATTAACTAGCATCATATTTTCAAAGTGTTTGAATTACAACAACCCTGATCCTAGGCTGGTCAATTGTTGCTCTAGGGTTGGAGTTCCGGAGCACAAAGCTAACTGGGTAACTTTGAACTAGTCCATTTCTCTCAGCGCTCCAAAGAAGGCAGGAGCAAACCACTTCCAAAACCTTGCTAAAATCTTTTTCAGGGCCTTGTTCAAGCACTTGCCAGAAGTCAAAAACCAATTCAAAGGCACAAAAAGAGAGAGGGAGGGAGAGAGAGGAGAGATTATACATAGCAATTATCCATATTTTAATAGGAAAGGAAAGGGTAAAAATGTAAACTCTGATTAGGCCCTAATTATGTATTTGGAGATTTATCTATCTGAAGGATTTCAGTCAGTCTTGTTACATATTGGAAAATTACAGAGTGCTTCTGGGGATAGCAGAAAGCAATTATATGCATGTTTTCCAAAACAGCATATAAAGAAATTATCTATAGACATACTTTGTATTGCATAACAATATTTTGTTTGTCCTACCATTCTGTTCACAAGTATTTCTAATGTTCTAATGCTGCCCCCCTAAAATAATTCAGAAGGCCTCAAGTCAGTATGCCAAAGTATAATTTTTTCTGTGGAAGGGGAGAATAATATCAATAGAGTATGCTCAGAGGATCCAAAATACTGTCCAGTTTTGGAGAGCGGGAGAGGGGATTGGAGTACCAGAGAAGGGAAGAAGGAATAGGAAACATAGATGTTAATTGGAGGAAGCACTGCATACTAAAATATTTCTTGGCAGGTATCCATTTGATCTTTCTGAAAACTGAAGTTGTGACACTGATTCAAAATGAATAACTTCTTTTCTAGTTCCAAAAGTAATTAAATATTTAAAATTAGCTTATGAAACATCCCTGATTATTCTGTGATTCCAAGTAGTTATTTTGCCCCAGTGAATTGAATCATTAAATCCCTGGACAGTCCATAATTTATTAAACTAAAAGCAACGACCCCGATCGCTAAGACCGCAATGCTGTTAGGTACCTCAGCCTTATTTTCTGGAACAAATGCTTTCTTTGCCAAATACCTTTTAGACTTCCACTGCTAAGTCTCTGGTGGGTTAGGGAAATAAATTATGCAAAATAAATGAGAAGATGAAAAGGTCAGTCAGGCCATCCGAGCTACATAAAGATTTAAATCTCCAGATATCGTGAATGCTTCGAGGGTTCCTGCAACATTAAAAAACAAACAAGTGGGCTCAAAGCAAAACTCCTTATAGGCTTAGCTGATTTACAAGCCTAGCAACTTATCAGACAACTGTCAAATAACAGAACTTGGGTTTAAGGCTCCAGGATGTTATCTGTCTCTCTAATGCTGCAATCTTATCCTTGAATTATGCCTAGTGGGCAGGATAGCATTACTCCTAAACCTACTTTACAATGATGGAGCACATTGAAAGGGGAGGTAGGGAATCATGCCAGCAAAACAGAAACTTCCCATCAGAGGGAGCCTATGACTGGGCAGAATATTGGAAAACTAGGGATCTAAAGGCAAGAGGGAGAAGCAATGCATTTACTAGGAGTTCTCCCTGAGTGTGAGAATCTGTGACATTATGCCTGGGAAAGACACACCATACCTTGACAGATTCTCAGTGAAATCAGCGGACAGTCCCAGCTGACTGGGATTTAAGTTCATCATTCTAAGCCTTTCACCAAGCTTAGCACTCCAGCAGAAGGTCCAAGGAACTCTGGCTGCATATAAGTTTTATCATTAAAAGACTGGCCAAAAAGAAAAAAAAAAAAAGCTTCATAACTGAAAAGGATATGTGGTTAAAATAGGTCTCATAGGTATTCCTCTACAGATACCAGCTACTGTACAGCTACCATGTCATTATTACAATTAAGGCAACTCCTGGAACAATGTCTTTTGGTTTTCTTCCCAAAAATGTGCAGGGACTAGTCCAGGGACTAACACCGACTCAAAGGCACACACACAAAACTATGGATAGTTGGCAGAGTCCTAGCAGCCCAACTTGCTGTAGGCTGCTTTGACTACTTGCAAATCTTTATGTACATAGATGGGGTAAGTGTGGTTGTATCTAAGATTCGCAAATCTAAACATTGCACTGAACCCTCAGATGATCAGTGCTTTCATTTTTGGGCCAATATCTGAGCATGGAGAACTGTTAGCCATTCAACACTCACTTACCGCCTTTTCAAGCTGGCCAATAATTAAACCCATCATCCCACTCCCTCAAGTTTCACTTGGTCTATTCATAAAGAAATATCTCTTTTTTGCCCCTTTTTGCAAAGAAAAGAAGGAAGTGATTGCTATCATTCTCTTTCCGCCATGTTCTATCTATTTCTGTATTGTACATATTACTTGTGAACACTAATCATATTGTTGTAAACTACCCAGAATTGCTGGAAATAATGTCGCATATAAATTTAATAAATTATGGTTTGTTGTACAGTCAGCCAGATGTTCAGAGTGGATTTGGCATTTTTGTCCACCTATTGAGTTCTTCCCGAGGACCTCAAGTAGGCAGATATGAATGATGGTATTACAGATATGTTGCAGGATTTGTGAGTAAAGCTCCCTTTTGCAGTTGATTGACGGGGATTTTGTCAATGCCAATGATGTTCAAGTGGTGCTTCAGTTGTTTTGGGATTGGATTCTAGCCAGGAGTGAAATCCAGCAGGTTCTGACAGGTTCTGGAGAACCAGTAGCAGAAATTTTGAGTAGTTCGGAGAACCAGCAAATACCTCCTCTGGCTGGTCCCAGAGTGGGGTGGGAATGGGGATTTTGCAGTATACTTCCCCTGCCACGCCCACCAAGCCACGCCCACAGAACCAGTAGTAAAAAAATTTGAATTTCACCACTGACTCTAGCACTCATTACTATTGGCAATACCTTTGCTTTCTTTTGCCACAGTCATTCTATTTTTATTTGCAGGTCCTTGTATTTTGTTATCTTCTCCAGTTCTTTCTCTTCTATTCTGCTGTACTGCCATGTCCACTATCCAGACTTTTTTTGTCTTTCTTATCAACAATTGTTAAGTCTGGAGTATTATGCGGCAGGCGACTGCCTGAAGTCCCAGAGCATTCTAGCATCTTTTCAATTACTTTCTCTATTTTTTCATCCTTGCTTGTAGTTCTTGCTTGTATGCAAGTGGTATTTCTTGCAGATCTTCCAATGCACCATTTTTGCTACTTCATCATAAGCAAAGAATTCTAGGAATCTGAGGAGAAACAATGAGGAGAGATTGTTTTAAAATATACATAAAGGCACCCCAAAGCTTTCCATTCTCCACAACAGAAAATTTCCATTGGATTTTAAACCTCTGCTTCTTATCAATCAATTTCATTTCAAGAGCCACGGTGACGGAGTGGTTAGAATGCAAGACTGCAGGTTACTTCTGCTGACTGCTGGCTGCCTACAATTTGGTAGTTTGAATCTCACCAGGCTCAAGGTTGACTCAGCCTTCCATTCTTCCGAGGTGGGTAAAATGAGGACCCAAATTATTGGGGGCAATAGGCTCACTCTGTAAACCGCTTAGAGAGGGCTGTAAAGCACTGTAAAGCGGTATAAAGTCTGAATGCTATTCCTATTGCTATTACCTTTCCCAACTCTGCCAGAGTGAGAAACCAGGAGCTGGCGAGTGGAGGAACTACCATAGGAATCCTCACTGAAAGGTGCACCATTTTAGTAATATAATGGGATTAGGATAGATTACAAATTCCCAGGAACATTGTGAAAATTGTTGGTTAGGTTCACTTGTTAGGCTTTATACATCTGAGTAATCTTTCTTTTCCCTCTTTACATGCAACAAAATAGCCCTCTTGTGTCTTCAGAAGCAAAGATATTATTACTTTTCCTCATACCCATTATCACTACCTATTGTCAAGGCCTGGAAATCTGGATTTTACCAAGTTTACTAATTTAAACCATTTTTTATAAAAATTAGTTCCAGGCCAAGGGTCCTTTGGCCTTTGAGATCCTGTGATACATTAGTGGTAACAGAACACCCACTTAAACTTGAGATCCTATCACCAATATCACCATTCGGTCTGAGGACAATAATATTTAATGGTTAACAATTTTAAAATTATCCTGACAGGAAACTGATTTTTGCTTCATAAATACTATCCGCATGAAAGGGATGCTTCCTGAGTCCAACAAAAATTAATCCATTTTTTCCCCCAGCTGTGGATACACAAGGACTTGCATGAAGCGAAATTACAGAAGGATGGCCATGAATGGAAAATTTGGAAGAATTAGGGGTTAATGAAATTAAACTTTTCAATGAAGTTGTCCTTTTTTATGTTCCATATTCTCAAATTGGAATCCAAGTATCAAATCATCCATATGAAAAAAACATGCTAGATTTTTCCTCTCAAAAACAGCATCAGTGCTTTTAAAGCGACTGTCTAGGAATTCATCCTAATCACTGGGCTTTTGACTGACTCAGCTCAGTCAATTTTCTTCCCTTGCTTTCTTTCTAGTTCTGGAAAAAAACTAAGTTAAAAAACTATTTTAAGTTTCCTTTCTTAGTGCTGCTTAATTATTTACACCAGGATGCACTATGATGTTCAACCACTGCGTTCCTTCTCTGCCTGCCCACCAGTCCCTTGTTAATAATTGGTTGGTATTTAGCCTGAATAACATCATTAAGTTTCTTGACCCTTTCCATACATTGTTTTCTTTCCATGAATGGTTAATGCAGAAACACTCTAACATGAATTACCTTATGACAGGTAGGCAGTAACAAAATACCAGTGATTCTGTGAAGATGGCTGTTATTGACACTACATCAGTACTTGTATCTCTAGCAACTGGTATATGTTCAATATTGTTTCGGTTGAGCATAAGATTGCAACCATTTGATGTTAGTTTTATTTTTTTTTTTTTATTGAAAAGGTTTTCAAATACAAATTTTTCCCCCTTTTTCCCCCCCTCCCCCCCCTCCCTAACCCCCCCTCCCCACCCTTCCCCCCCTGTGACTTCTTCGTAACAAAAAAAAACCCTAATTCATAACAGATTACTTACTCCCTCCTCAAAATACTGACCTTTACTTACTAAAAGTATTATAAATCCCCCTTTATCCATACATTTCAAAAAAGAAGAAGAGAAAAAAACAAAAAAAAACAAACACATTATACTATAACTATTATAAAATAACTTCTAATTTAGCATAATAGTGTTTTATATCTATACATTATTGCAACAATTCAAAACCACCTTCCACTTTAAAACTATACGATAAGTCCTACTTTAATAACATTTCAAAGCGGGCTCCCCATAAAATCTAATTTAACATTTATTCCACTCTATCCATTTCCTCCACTCCCCTAAATGTATCACTTAAAAATCCCTTTTCTTAAACTAATCAGTCTGTAGCTAGCTTATTCACCCACTGTCTTACAAATTTACCATACACAACAATTCTTGATATCTTTAATTCACTGCCCACACTACTTAAAAATATATATATATATATATTCCATTATATCTAAATAAAAAAAGAAAAGACAATAACTTTAAATTTATAGTCCATATAATATCTTCTTGAAGTCTTTCCACTGGATTGTTAAAACCAACATCCATAATAGGGTAACATAGCTTGCTGATGCAACAGTTTATTCAAGATCTCCAATCATATCTGCCCCCATCAGTAGTAAACATCTTCTTATATATATAAAAGTAAAAACAACCACCCGAGTGACATTATAATTATATTCCATATAATAATAATTGTGGGTTTCATCAGGATTATTAATTTCCATCATCGTATTGGGTAACAACCCGATCTTCTGCATATCCCAATGTGATTCTCTTGCCTTATAATTCAAGATAATTATAATATATTTATCAACACAAAAAGAAGTTTCAAAGTAGATAATTCAAAACCATCAATTTGAGGCTCTTTCCATGTCCCAAAATTACGGCAATGCAGAGATCTGCCACTATCCTCAGGATGATATTGACCAATATGTCGCCTCCTCTATGTTTTCACATAATCATTCATATTTTAAAATCACTGGCTTCACTGTTGCTTGGGTTAGAAATTTCTATTTTTGTACAACCTATTTCTTTTTATGTTTTCTTTCTGTGGGTTTGACTTCCATCCTAATTTTTTGTGTCTCGCGTTTCTTTTTTATCCCTTGTATATCCTCTAATTGGTTTCCATGCTTGTCCTTGCCTTGATAAATCATCACATTAAAATCAGATGGCACTTCTCTCAAATTTGTAGATAATCCAGCTGGGGTATCCGATAAATCCAAAGGCAATTTATCTGGTACAGTCTCTGTCTTTAGTTCCAGCTCCTTCTGCTTATCCTGTATTATATCTGAAGACGTTAAATTCATTTTCAGCCTATTTTGATAAAATTCTTCCGCTCTTTCAACAGTATTTAACTGGTATCTTTCTCCTTGATATCTCAATATAATACCAACTGGGACGTCCCACCGGAATTGAATATTTCTCCTTTTTAACTCAGACACCAGAAAGCCAAATTTCTTCCTTTCCATTAATATCTTAGGTGGGAGTTCCTTGTAAATCCAAATCTTTCTTCCATACAATTGCAAATTAGAATTGAAGGAATTTTGCACAATTTTATTCCTAATTTCTTTATCTGAAAAATAGATTACCACATCTCTAGGCAATTGCCTTTGCTTGGCAGTCCAGGAGTTTATTCGATAAGCTCTGTCAATCCTACAAAACACATCCTCAGGTTGAATCTTTAAAATCCCAGCTAGAAATTCAGAAGATATTTTCCTTAAATCATCTCTGTTATTTTCCTGCAAACCTCTAAGTCTTATTGCATATTCTGTGAAATTATATTGTATCTTTAGAACCTCTTTTTCAATCCTCTGTTGCAGATTTTCTACATTACCAGACCAACAGCATCAGTGCTTTTAAAGCGACTGTCTAGGAATTCATCCTAATCACTGGGCTTTTGACTGACTCAGCTCAGTCAATTTTCTTCCCTTGCTTTCTTTCTAGTTCTGGAAAAAAACTAAGTTAAAAAACTATTTTAAGTTTCCTTTCTTAGTGCTGCTTAATTATTTACACCAGGATGCACTATGATGTTCAACCACTGCGTTCCTTCTCTGCCTGCCCACCAGTCCCTTGTTAATAATTGGTTGGTATTTAGCCTGAATAACATCATTAAGTTTCTTGACCCTTTCCATACATTGTTTTCTTTCCATGAATGGTTAATGCAGAAACACTCTAACATGAATTACCTTATGACAGGTAGGCAGTAACAAAATACCAGTGATTCTGTGAAGATGGCTGTTATTGACACTACATCAGTACTTGTATCTCTAGCAACTGGTATATGTTCAATATTGTTTCGGTTGAGCATAAGATTGCAACCATTTGATGTTAGTTTTATTGAACAATGTGATTTCCCCGTTAAACAGAATCAACTCTTGGATCCATGTCCCTAAATTTATTTCCAATGCTCGGCCAAGATACTTTGTCACCCAAAGCAAGCTGTCTGACAGGATTTGAACACAAAGTCCCAACATCAATAATAAAATATCTTTTTACCTGCATACCATTTTTCTAAAAATATTTCTACACTAAGCAGAACTGTTTCATTTCTGTAATCGAATTACCTCACTTCCCCATCTGTTGACCTCTTTGGTCTTTCCACTAGACCAGGGGTCCCCAACCCCCAGCCTGTAGGCGGCACCAGGCCGTGGCATGCCAGAAATTGGGCTGTGAAAACAAGTGTAGCCCAATCTGTGGGATGCAGGCAGCACATGAAGCCACGCCCCCTCCAGTCTGTGGAAAAAACTCTCTCCATGGAACCCGTCCCTGGTGCCCAAAAGTTTGGGGGGGTGTTGCACTAGACCCTGTAGTGGTACTTTCATTGGTGTATTGCAGTAAGATGCATTCAAAATATGTCCCCCGCAAAACCAGCTGAAATGGTGCTCAGATCACCAGCTTACATGGGGAAATAGACAGATGATTTGGTATTAGACCCCAGGCCCTTTTGAACCCCAAGAGGCAGATTCAAACCCTAACCCCATTTCACAGACCCACCAAGCCAAAAATCTGCTCTGTACTTGTATCAATCTTGCAATTTTTTCCCTCAGCTGGGGAGTTGCTTTCTCATAGGGGACCGTCATTCAATCATCCTGGTGTGACCCTCTTGAAATGAATAAGAAGAATGGATGACTTCAGAACCATCCCTCTCAACGCCAAGATTCAATCTGAATGCCTAACGGAGCAGATGTTTGCTAGGATCCTACCATGTGGACTGCAGTAGTGTGTATGCAGTTATGTTAATTTGGCAAGCTTTCCCCTTCAAGTTGGCTCTGAGCTATTAGAACACACAGCTAGTAGGTCCTTCTGTCTAACTAATAATTGCCTATCATTGATATTAATTAGCATTTTTTGCACCTTTTTTTCAGTTTTGACCCAGTATCTGTTGGTCGTCTAATCACAGTGGCCTATTAAAAAGTTGTTTAAAAAAAACCCAGTGTGTGGAGCAGTCAGAGCCATTTATCAAAACCCAAACAAGGCCAATTAAAGAGGCAGCCAGACAGTTGTCTTGATTTGCCACTGACTGTTTCTTGATCACCATTATAAATTGCTAATCGGGCAGAAAGTGCTCAGCAGCGCTCGGCATGGGGTGGCTATTGCTCATTCCCCGCCTGGTGACAGGTGATGGAGGCTAGTGATGGTCTTATTGATGTGAGCTGCCTATCAGTTGGAAGTTATTGTTAAAGTTCATGATGCTACAGCTGATCCCTTTCTGCTGAGAGTCAATCAAATTAATTAGTGCTAGAAATTCTTCTATATTATATTAAAGCAAGGATATTCAAAGGAGCACTTTGTAATTTATTTCTGAAGGCGAGTAGAGGGGCGGGGGAGAGAAGTCTTCCAGAATATTGGAGTTGGGGAAGGAGGAGGAGGGGGAGAAATCAAATATAGCTCCTTCCATTATTTTATAATAAGGGCTGTGGCTAAAGGTTTTTATAGCCACAGATCAAGAGATCATAATAGAAAACATATTGACAGATTTCTCTCTCTCCTCCCTCCTCCTGCCCACAATACTCTGAGGAACTGGCTTGTAGCAGGAAAAATATATCAAAACCTTATCAGCCAAGCTGAGATCTTCTGTGTAAAATCAATAAAGAGTTATACATGGTTTGAGTTTAAACAGTTCTCTGTAGTCATTTAAACATAGTGCATCTGTGCAGCTTTTTACCTCTGGAGACCCAGGTAGCCTAGCAACCGCAAGGCTTAAAGCGATTAACTACAAATGAAGTACTGTACGCCTATCAAAGCAATTGTTCACGGCTGCCTTCGTTGCAAAGCCGGAGCTAATTGAACATGATACAGTATGAAGATAATTAACACCCATGAGTTTGTTAATTGCCTGTTAGCATTACAACACAATCTCTTGGTTTTCCTTTCCAAACTCCCTCCTTTGCAGGATCCTCCGGACCTCTTTGGCTGGCAAGATATCTTCAGGCAATCTCCCTCTCTCTCTCTCTCTCTCTCTCTCTCTCTCTCTCTCTCTCTCTCTCTCTCTCTCTCTCTCTCTCTCTGTGTGTGTGTGTGTGTGTGTGTGTTAACCCTTGAAACAAAGAAACAATAGGGGGAGGAATCATCTTATCTGATAGTAGGGAACTAGAATTGCAGTGCTCGAGCTTGTCAAAACATCCACCTTCCCTCTTTGTCTTTTTCTGTAAACAGAAGAAGAAGAATTTGGGATGAATTAGTGTTGTTGTTGTTGTTATGAAACAAGACATTAGCTACAATTTCTCTTTTCCTTTATCTTCTGTGGGCTGTTCTTATGACTAAGCTGGGGTACCTTCTAAAGTGAATAATAAATGTCTTTTTAGGTTGGCATATTAATTGCAGTCAGCATATGGTCATCAACTGACTCTGAATACCAGTTGTTGACTACCAGCTAAGTCAAGCAATGTATTTTCTCTCTTTACTAGCTTTGTTATTAGCAGAGTTATCTTATGTGCCAAACTAGAAAACCAAGCCACACTCTTAAGTATAATCACAAGCGATCCTCCCTAGGACCTGTGACATCAGCAGCCAACCAGAATTGCCAGAATATCTTATTCTTGTTCCCTATTTATTGATGGTTAATCTGCCTGGCTAAATAATAACATAGGTTTCTTCTAGTTACCTCAAAATTACAGGAAACTAGTAACCTATTTTTAAAAGAAATCTTTGATTAAAAGTAGACCAAATACAAAATATTATATTTCAAATATCTAGTCCTTTTTTTAAAAAAAAACATGTTTGTTTTTTTTAACATGGTACCCCAAGGCTCTGTTTTAGGCCCAGTACTCTTCAACATCTTCATCAATGACTTGAACGAGGGGATAGATGGGGAACTCATCAAATTTACAGACGATACCAATCTAGCAGGAATAGCCAACACTTCAGAAGATAGGTTTAAGATACAGAAGGATCTTGTCAGACTTGAACATTGGGCGCTATCTAACAAAATGAAATTCAATGGTGAAAAAAATAAGGTTCTACATTTAGGCAAGAAAAACAAAATGCACAGAGACTCCAGAAAGAGTGCAGAGAAGAGCAACAAAGATGATTAGGGGACTGGAGGCTAAAACATATGAAGAACAGCTGAAGGAACTGGGTATGTCTAGTTTAATGAAAAGAAGGACTAGGGGAGACATGATAGCAGTGTTCCAATATCTCAGGGGCTGCCACAAAGAAGAGGGAGTCAAGCTATTCTCCAAAGCACCTAAGACAGGACAAGAAGCAATGGGTGGAAACTAATCAAGGAGAGAAGCAACATAGAACTAAGGAGAAATTTCCTGATAGTGAGGACAATTAATAAGTGGAACAACTTGCCTCCAGAAGTTGTGAATGCTCCAACACTGGAAGTTTTTAAGAAGATATTGGATAACCATTTGTCTGAAGTGGTGTAGTCACTCTCTCTCAGCCTAACTTACCTCACAGGGTTTGTTGTTGTAGGGAAAATAGAAGGAGGAAGGAAGATTAAATGTGTTTGCCACTTTGAGTTATTTGTAAAACTAATAAAGGTGGGAAACAAACAAACAAACAAACAAACAAACAAAGTGATGGTTCGATGCCTAGAATCTTCTTTATCAAGTACAGGCAGTCCTTGGATTAAGAACCAGTTCTGTTCCCTAATTCTGCCTTTCATTCATCCAACCTTTTGGCTTTCCTGGGCTGCATTGAGTAAAGAGGAATTGTCTTAGGGCACATATAAAATATATAATATAGTTAATGTAAATACATCACATAATAATGTTAAAAGTTTATGATCTTGTGGGGCACATTACTAGCTTTCCAGGGCCGCATGCAGCTTGTGGGCCATGGGTTGGACATGCCTGTTTTAACCTGAATTTACATTTAAGTTGGAACTCATACTTACAAATGGGGTGCATATTACTAAAAATGGCAGACAATGTTGTCCTTCCTTGAGCCAATAAAACACTGAAGTCACTCAATGCTTTCAGGAACTGCTGAAAACGGAAGAAAACAGGTTGAATATAACATATATGCAGCTTTAGCAGTTTCTGAAAGCATTGAATGGCTTCAACTTTTGATGGCTCAAGGAAGGACAACAAGGAAGCAGAAGAGTGTCCACCATTTATAGTAATAGGCAACCCACTTGTATCCAGGGGTTGTTCTTAAGTTAGACATTCTTAACTGAGAGACTCTCTGTAAAGCAAATATTTGTCCTTCCCTATGTTCATACCAGCACTCTTGGGCCAAACAAACTGAACTCAACCTTCTCTTTTATTTAACATTCCCAGGATTGAAGCCAAGTATGCAATTTCACACATATATTATTTTACAGATTTAGTTTATAGCTGTTTTTCAGGCATAAAGCACTTATCTGAGATGGCATAAACTATCAAAAAGTAGCATTTCAGCTTCAAAGAAATCGTGAAACGCCAAACGAATTCATTCAATTTACACTACTAAAATATTCAGAAGAAAAGCAATTTGGATGAGATGCCTTTTTAAGATGAACTTGAAATCCAAATGAATAGAAGACAGGGTCATGTGTGGCCCGCTCAAAAAAACACAACATTTTTCACTACTGTCACTACATCTACGAGACCAGTAGACTTTCATAATTTTTAAGTACTTTCAGCCAGAAACTCTTCCATTTTGCAATATGGAATATGCAGTTTTTCATCCAGCTGGTCATGGGAAAACATTATAAGTTTAAGAATAGGTAGGTTTCTTTTGTCTTTATATTCTCCCATTTCTTTCTTTGCGTGTCACATTTTTCCAACTATCAACTAGAGAATGGCTTGTTATTTACTTACTGATATTTGTAAGTCAATTTGGAAATGTTTTTTTAAAACACAAAGTGAGGCTACAAGATTTGTTTAAAATAAATAATCACAGACACCATGAAGAAGATCCTGTTTTTGATGGCAGGAAGATGAATTACTTTATCTAAAAAACCGAATTTCATAACCTTAACATAATGCATGGTGTGTAATATAATAAGTATACTATTCATTCTTTGTGCAAATCCTAAAATAGTTTGAAACAGAACTATTAAACATATACTATAACATTACATTGTACAATTAAAAAAATCAAAACAAAATTGAACAGGAATTTATACCTTAGAAAAATTTGATAAAAAGTTAAGATTGCATTTAAATACTTTGATTCCCAAGGCATTAATGCATTTAAATTGGCCACACTCTATGAATTGGATCCAGAAATGCTTAGTGTCCAAATGGTTTACTTTGATGCAGCTTGTTTCAACTTCATAATCCCATTTTTAGGAAAATTGAATGGTGTGCATTTGGATGGTGGGGATGTTGGAAAGGGATATCTTCCATACACTTAATTACTGTAATCCAGCATAAAGATAACCAAGACTGTCTCCAAGTGTTACAAATAAGTCTACAGTTAGTATATCTGTCTTACTTGTTCAATAAATATATTAATAAAAGTGGTACAACATCTGGGAAAAATTGCTTTGCCAGCCCATATCAAAAGACAGAAAAAGAGTACTAAGGTGAAATTGTGAAATGGGGGAAAGGAAGGGGAGGGAAGGGGAGGGGAGGGGTGGGAGGAAGGAAGGAAGGAAGGAAGGAAGGAAGGAAGGAAGGAAGGAAGGAAGGAAGGAAGGAAAGGGAAGATCAAACTCTGGCATTAGTTCAAGATTAGCTCTGAGCAGTTTGATTGCTAGTGGTGGTAGCTTCCTGGCACTTTTCAGTTTTATTGGCAAGAACAGAGAAATGATCTGCCATTGCTTCCTTCTAGAATTTTCTTTGATTTCCCAATGTGGTCTGCAGCTCTGGCATTTTCTGGCACACTTTTATCCAATTGCTAACCAGTTCAGCTCTTTTTACTGTTTCTAGATCAACCCATGGTTGACTGGTGTTACCACCTGGGGGAATTAAGGCAAGATGATTATTAGAGGGAGGACAAAGCCAGAACCCTATCCCCTTATCCATAAGAAACCAAAAAACAGAATACAAGTGGAGAACAGAGACCATACACCAGAGACTCAGTACAGTAGGAGATTGTATAACTAATTGTACAAATGGTGCTTATTATGTGACAAGATTAAATCCTTCAGGATTTCTATCTGCTTGTTGTTTCAAACAGGAAAAGAAAGTCCAAAGCTGCAAAGATAAAAATATAGTGGGGACAAGAAATGTAAGAGTTATGAACTTGGGAAACGTCAATGCAGTGAAAATTGAAATGATATTGACAAAACCTGCATGCAAAATATGCTGCTTTGGAATGCCAAAGTGGGAAATATTAAGGATGAAAATGTAATTATAGGAGGATTATCAATTTCTGCCAATCCAATGTTTTTGCCATTCCTAACACCATCTTCAAACAACATAATGATGCCTGTATCCATGCATGTCACCAGATGGAATTCACAGAAATCAAATTGACTACATTATTAGTAGAAGGAGGTAGAACAACTCAGTTATAACAGCAAAGGCATAGCCTGGGACTGACTGGAACAAATTACAAAGTGTTCATAAGAAAGTTCTACGTCAAGCTAAGGCAGAAGAACTAATCCAATCATTTTCCATAGTATGATTTTCAGCATATATAAAAGAAGATAAACTGGATGTCAGAACAAACTCTGGAAATTACCAAGAAGAGAAGAGAAGCTAAGGTCAAGAAAGACAAAATTCTGAGCAACGAAATTTAAAGAATTTCAAAGAACTGTTAGACCAGACAAGAAGTAGTATGACAATAACATCTGTGAAGACTAGAACATAGAAACAGACACCAAAAAAAGTTACTCAAAATCTCTCTGAACTCAAAAGAAGATTCAAACTTTGTTTTGGTATCTAAATAAAGTCAGTGGACAGATCGTAGCAGATTCAAAGAAGACGGAAGGAGTGTATTAATATTCTACACAGTAGAAGTGTCAACATCCAAGATACTTTAGAAAATAGTCCTTACATATAAGAATATTTACTACTAGAAGATAGTTAAATGAATTCATTATCAGATCCAAAAGCTATAAGAACTGATAGAATATTTACAAAAATATGGCAAACAAGAGAAGAATCAGTAAGGGTTCCAACAAAACAAATCTGGACAATATAGTGGCCAACAGATTTCAATACCAAAACAAGAAGTTTTAAGAGAATGGGTAAACTATCATACTGTATCCTTAATTTCACAAAATAGCAAAATAATACTTAGAATCATCCAACACAGATTAGAGCCCTACAAAGAGAGAAAGGTGCTAGACATTTAAGTTGACATTAGAAAAAGTAAGGAACTTGAGTCGTTATTGCTGATGCACACTAGAAAATTGAGAAAGCCAAAGAATACCCCCCCCAAAGGTCAACAGGAGCTTCATTGATTATAAAAAGGCCTTAAATTATGTCAATCATGTCAAGCTATGGAATGTGCTTAGAAAAATGGGAATCCCAAAACATTTCATTGTCCTCATGCAAAATCTATATACAAGTAAGGAAGCCACAGTGCAGAACATGGAAAAATAGACTGGCTCCAGGTTGGGAAGAGGGTTAAGACAAGGCTGTATACTCTTTCCTTGTTTATTCAATCTATTGAAGATTTGTAGATTTGTGTATATATGTTGAGAGAAGCTGAACTGGAAAAAAAAAATAACCATGATTTTAACACCAAAGGAAGAAACAACAGTAACCTCATTATGCTGACGATACTACCTGATAGCCGAAAATGCAAATTTTCTGCAAGCTTTAGTAATAAAAGTCAAGGAGCAGAATAATAAATGTACTAACATTAACTTTAAAGATCAAATGCATAACCAAAGGTGCAGCAACCCATCTTAGAATAAACAATGAAAACATGGAAATGGTGGATAGTTTCTGCTTTTAAGGATCAACTATCAATAGTAAAAGAATCAAAAATCAAAAAATATTTCCCAGGGTAGCCTTGGAAAAGATATTCAGATGCTAGGTCAGTGATGGTTAACCTTTTTGGTGCCGAGTGCCCAAAGTGCGCACATGTGTGTTCCAGAACCCTCAAAATGCAATGTGAGCACCCCCCCCTGCATGCGCCCCACGCCACCCCATGCCCTGTGTTGGCTTCCGGGTTGGTGCAGGAGGCTTTCCAGGCCCAAAACAGGACGTGGGGTCCTCCGCACCCCCACACCCCTTTTGGGCCTGGAAAGCCTCCTGCACCAATCTGGAAGCCAAAATGGGGTGTGGGAGCCGCACAAGGCCCCCCCGTGCCCTGTTTTGGGCCTAGAAAGCCTCCTGCACCAATCTGTACCCCCCAAACATGTGCATCCCCCCCCCATGCATCCCCCCCCACGCATGCGTGGTAGAGACCCGAAGACCAGCTGGCTAGTGGGAGGCACGCGCGCATGTGCGGTGGAACTGGCCTGGGCTGACAGCTGGCATGCCTGCAGAGAGGGCTCTGCGTGCCACCTGTGGCACACGTGCCATAGGTTCACCATCACAGTGCTAATTTATATGGACTTTTGGGGAAGAAATGGCAGACAACAGAGGGCTCCATATTTTTCTAAGGAGGCAATGGCTCCTTAGATTGGCTCCTTGGGGCCTCTTGGGTGAAATAGAGGGCTTGAGATTGTGCAAGTTGCATTCTATATGGTTGCTCCTCACAAGGAGACTACAAAGCAAGTCTCCAGAGGATGGGAAAACCAGGGAAGAAAAATTGCCATTCTTGCCCAGGGGCAGCTGGAACCTTTAAAAAACATTATGTGTGCACTTCCTTTGCTGACCACCTTCAGAAATTGCCTATTAACTGTTTTAAAGAACTTAAACACCTTCAAAATGACAAAAGTGGAAACTCACCAAGTGAGTTCCATATCATTCCCAATCTTATCAGGTTGAACTTGTTCCTCATTCATAACATCATTTAGTCTATTTATAGAGGCAGACATTATTAGAAGTAACATTTGGATCCATTGTTCAAAATATCCTTCAGTATATCCAATGTTAAAATATTTTGCTTCATTCTGTAGTTGTGAATCAAATTTAACTGGTCTCCTTTAATTGTAATTTTTAGTTCTCTCTAGTTCCCTCTAGTGTCTGTTTTAAAAGACTTATTTAAAATCTTTTCAGTATTATTTTTTCTTTTTAAAAAGTCGAAACAAAAGCATTTTCCCACAGAAAGGATCCCTTATAATTAATTCCAAAAACTTATTTCAAATTTATTTGGATCGTTAGTCCATTTGTAGCTTTCTAAAAGCAGTTTCAATCACCCTTTTGCTGTTTCTTACCAAAAAAAAATCCTTTCTTAAACTGGTAATTAAAATTCGTTTACTAAGAATTGACAGAAAACTCATCTGATAATGTCAAATTTGTCCATCCAAAGGTTCCTAATAGTTGAAAAGAATTAATTAGCAATTTCTGAAAGCCATTGGAAAAGAAAGTAACTTTGTATCTTTTTAAAAACCTTGACTGTGGTTTGAACAACATGGCCCCCTCTCCCAAAGATCTAAACCCACTAGAAACCACAATTTTCTGGTCTTCTCACAAGAACTAATTGTCTGGAGAACTTGTGGGCAATCTCAAGTTTTCTCCTTGTTCAGAGGGGAATTATTGAACAGCTAGTCTACTCACTGGTTTTTCATACCACCAAGATCACCAGCTGCACTTTTTACAGAGCCCTCTTCAGTCTGTTATTTCTTCCCTATACCCCCATTTTTATTGGGGATTTATTTGTTACTGATATCAGGAGCTGGGTTGAATTTGGCTTAAACTGAGCTTGTATTTACAGTACCTTAACATATTGTGTGAACTTAGCCATTGTGATTTCTAGGCCATTATTCATTATATTGTATATAAATTCAACTAATATGGGTTTATTGAACAGACTGCAAACAAAGCAGGACACACTTAATATTTTATTTATTTATATATCGAATTTTAAAACTTTCCTTTTCACTCACAGAGCGTCTCTGAGTGGTGCTATAACATTTGAACTCAGACAATACATATAATTGTAGTCAAGACAATGTTACCTACCCAATTTTTGCTCAATATTTTTCCCTCTCTTTTTCTCCTCCCTCTAAATCCCTATATAGAATATATTGAACCAAAAATAGCCATCTTATTTCAGCTTAGCTTATTTGGCAGATGATTCAGGGTGTCCACAAACTAAGAAAATTAAGTCAGTAAGCTGTGATTCAGTTACCTATGGTTGTTGCACCCATTTAGTTCACAGTGGCTTAATACCCCTTTTTACATTCACAAAGATTTCTTAGCAGTTATTATGTCATACTTACAGAAATGTGGTTCTCTTGAGTATTGCCCTTGAGTGTGTCCAATTACCAGTTTCATCATCAATCATAAGTGCTATTTATTCAGCAGAATGAATTAGTAATTAGTAACTGATGAGCATTATGTCCTTGAAGACCACAACATAATAATTATGACTCCAATTGGGATTCTGTCCATGAAGTGGTCTCTAGCACCCAATTCTAACTAACTGTTAGGAGGTTTGCAATGTTGGTGAGAACTATAGAGAAAAAAAAAAACTTCTTACCACACCAACCATCTCCTCTGGGCTACATTATATCAGCTGAGCTCTAATCTCCCTTGGGTTTCCTGTACTACCAGGAGGTTCTGATTCTACCAATCAAAAGACATCCAAAATCTTTCCTTTCTTGACATTTTCTCCCTGGTTTGGTTTAAAAAAAAACAAGCAACAAAGCATAGAGAGATCAAAAATGAGAAATGATAACATTTGGGACCTCCCTCTGCATTGAATTCCAGGAGAGAACCAGGACAATTGCATAATTCAAGCCTATCCTGGAATTCCCCTGAATTTTTCCTCCACATTTCTCTAGCTCGGGCTATATATTTTTTTCCTCTCTGTTGGGTAGATGACTACTGAAGTTCTTTTATTAGGGAACCTCCATGCTCCTCCCTATTCGATAGCCTTTGCTGGCCCATAGTGAGCACTGCAACCAACCAATTAATCATTTAATTCCTGATCGTGCCATTTTCATTCTGAGAGGCTCCTTTAACAAATTATTGTATGTGCATGAACATAACATATATAACAAATGCCACCAGCCAATGGTCTTTTGCTTTATCTGCTTGTTTCTTTATCTGCTGATTTCTGTGGACTGATTTTCTGGTTCTGCTTGGGGCTTTCAGGCAAAATTCTCCACATTCACTCTGGCAGATACCCTGCAATCAGAAATGGCACATTCTTTTGCTAAAGATGTCGGCTTCCAAGAGCCAAAAAAGGATTGCCTACTGACCTAGTAAGGCCAAACATGTTTGGGCCCTTTGTGGAAGCAACAACAGTTTTAAACCATCCATTTATTTCCCTGAAAAAGATAAAAAAAATGCAGCACTGAAAATCAGCTGGTTGCCATTGAATTTCACCAACACAATTTGGGGGGAGAGGAGAATTCTAGGGGTCATCAGTTTCCTTCAATCCCTGTGGAAGGTTTGAATTCCTTAATTGGGAAGGGAGGGGTGGAGGAAGAAAAATAAGGAAGAAGCAATAAAACTCAGAAGAGCAACAAATTAATAAATACAGTATGCAAACAATTAAGCCTGTAGTCCCAATAACTTTTTTACAGAGAACATCTGCATAATTCTTCAGCGTCTTCCGTGTCTAGAACAAACTTTAAAATTGCCAGAATGAAGCCACCTTTTTGGCTTTGTCGTTGGGCAAAAATAAGTCATTATCGATACATTATCGATAACGATACAGGTTTCTGGTAGTCGCCAACATACCAGCAGAAGGACTGTGTGTCTCTCCACATTCACATAGCATCAGGGGTGGGTTCTACTTAACTTTACTACCGGTTTGCATCATGTATGTGCAGATCAACTTTGATGACGTCCGGGTCAGTGGGCGGAGCCTCCCACCAGTTTTATTACCGGTTCTTGTGAAGTGGTCTGAACCGAGGGCAACCCACCACTTAATAGCATGTTGTTATCCACTAACAAACTCCACTTGAACATATTGGCTTGACATTTAGGAACTCCAACTCTCAACCTATTCAGGGTCTTCCAAGTAGTATAAGGGATTTTTAATAATGGTCACCTTGTATACCCTCAAGAATGTTTGTTCTTGTCATAAAGCTGTCCCTAGATCTGAGTCGGCATGATATTTTGCATAATAAATTACATAATAATAACCTAGTTTGGCAGTACCGTCACACTGATTCTTCGCTCTGTCTCTACTCCCTGGTGATTCTCCACTACTATCTGCCATCCAAGAGGAAAAAACAAATGGGTTATTCAGCATACGTTCCAAACAAAACTTTTAAACCCAGCTGAATAATTGCTTTAAGAGTAACATGTTCTTGTATGCTTCTTTCACTTCTGTTTTCCAGTAGGTGAGACAGATTCCCGGCCACCTTCCTTATGAAGTAAAACTATGGGAAATGTAGAGAACTAATGGCTCTTTCAATTTTATTTTCCTGATTTTTTTATTTAAAAAAAAAATTCCTATATCCTAGGAAAGCAGAAATGAATATGGGGGCAGACCCAGCAGAAGTCAGGGAGATTAATCAGCCTCAGTGTGGTTTGTGTGAAATGGGATATATTATTATATTATATTATATTATATTATATTATATTATATTATATTATATTATATTATATTATATTATATTATATTATATTATATTATATTATATTATATTATATTCCATTCCATTCCATCCCATCCCATCCCATCCCATCCCATCCCATCCCATCCCATCCCATTCCTATTTATTTATTTATTTATTTATTTATTTATTTATTTATTTATTTATTTATTTGCTGTCATCTAGAGGAAACTGGGCACCACATAAATAGGTTGTCCTACAACAGAAGAAAACATGATGAATGAAGTGTTGGTACATAAGCCCCACCCACTTTTTAAGTATTTGGAGCATCGCAAGGCATCTAGAAAAATTGTGGGGTTTAAGAACTTATTTGACTGGCTCTGAGCTCTCTCTCTCATCCCCATGCCTCTCTCTGGGTTATTGCATATGGGATGCCATTAGATGCTAGATAGAGTTTCTTACATCATTGCTGCTCTCTAATAGTATTCCAGATTTTTGCAGGTCAGATTTTGTACAATCTGTTATAAGAATGTACTAGTGTGCCCTCTCTTTGTATTTCCAAATCTGCTCCAGAGTGATAGAAGATTCTTCTGAGCAGTTCTGAAGGGTAAAGGTGGTTTGTGCAGGTTTGGGAGTGTATGAAATTCATGAAGAAGAGCAAGAGAAAGTTTTTGGGAAAGCCACAGAAACAACATTGGATGCACCCTATTTTCATTTCTTTTACAGCAATTTCCAAAACAGAAAAACTTTTTATCTTATTTTTTAATCTGTGCAAGTTAGGTTGAAACTAAAAGAAACAAACCTACTGAAAACTGCTTAGCAATTATTCTGGCTACTTTGAAACCAAGTCCCCAATACCCCTTGTAACTCCGGTTCATATCAGAAAAATATATAGAATAATCAGAAATACTGCCATCTGCAAGCCTGCAAATCTTCCTTTAAATGTTAGAAAAATAATATTGACATGTTCAGTTTCTTGTTATGGTAGACCTTTTACCTTGTTTGTATGTACTAGCTATAATCTAAAACCTTTACTGTTTTTGGTTGCTCTGGGATCCATTACTCTCAAGGATTCTTCTTGCTGTTGATAATGTGATACTTGCAAAATATAGATTATGACTCTACTATTTAATGGTTCATACACCAATCTGAATGCCTCATTTTCCAAGAAATACCAAAGGTGCTTCCAAGAACAGACAGAGTATTCCTATGAGCCTTCAACAACCTAATAGCTACAATTTGACCCTTATCATTTGTGTTTGTTGCCATGGGACAATGGCTGCGTAATGGTCCTCCACTTGCTCCCAAATTTATAGTTAGTGAATACATTAACCCATGGTTTATTTGTATAGGGGAATTTAACATGTAAAATAAATATATTTGCAAATTCTGATATTGATTTCTATTTTCTAGAATTCTATATAATGTAGAATTTGCAAGTAGATTTCACAGTTCTTGATTCAGAAATCACAAAATTATATATAAATGCTGATACTGTGAGAAAGCATGTTTATCTATGTATAAGGAAGAGGAAACAATATTAAAAATGGGACAAAGAAAGAGAGGGAGGGAGAGAGAGAGAGAGAGAGAGAGAGAGAGATTTTCAGTATATAGCTTTTTAAAGATTGGAGATAACTGTGATGCTGGTTGATTTGTGTGTGCCCATTTTCAGTTTGCTACCCATTAATTGTAATCCCTAAATATAGCAATGGGCAAATCCATGCAAACATAACATGGGTGGGAATAGAATAAAATTCTCTTGGCAAAATGCAAAACTTTTTAAACTTTCTAATCTCAGGTTTAATTCCAGACAGAGTTCGTTAGATCTTAGCTGCAAAATCCATCTAACCCATTTTCAATCCACAAAACCAGGTCATCTGAATTGATGGATGAGAATCGCCTTTTGTGTAGATCCAAAGTGCCATTTTCTTCTCCCCAATCAACCATGACTAGTTACCACACATTTGATTAGAAAAAATGGTTTGCAGATCATCAAGCGTGATTGTAACCTTCTCATATTTTTATGCTAAGATAATCAATGGTGATAGGTTTAGATGAAAGGGGGATGAATGTTGTGCAGTATGACTACTGACATGCCCGGACAATCATGATGAATGTAGGCCAATGAAAGCTGGAGCTGATATATACAAAAATGTAGAGGTAATATGGTGTTTATATATTGATTTCCAAACTCAGACACTGGAAGTTTCACAGTCAGAAAAGTGGCCTGCCATTATACAGTCTAAACAGCAAAATATATGCAAGGAAAAGAAAGAGAGGGGGGGGAGGGAGGGAGGGAGGGAGGGAGGGAGGGAGAGAGAGAGAGAGAGAGAGAGAGAGAGAGAGAGAGAGAGAGAGAGAGAGAGAGAAACTCAACAAAGAAATCACAGTGAGAATAAATGTTGAGAAATCTTTCAGCCATAAGATTAGGTCTTAAGAAGGCATTTGAAGAAGATAATCAGCAGGAAGACAATGACAACGTTCAGGAATAAAATATGAAAACAAGGAATATCAAAATGCAGGACACAAAGAGGTTGTTTACAGAGAATTCCTGCAAAAGAGACTTGGTAATACAGGGGTTTAAGGCACCCTGTTATTAAGCTGGTTATTAAGACCAGCTGCCTGCAATTACTGCAGGGTTCGAATCTCGCCAAGGCTCAAGGTTGACTCAGCCTTCCATCCTTTCTAAGGTAGGTGAAATGAGGACCCAGTTTATGGGGGCAATAAGCTGACTTTGTATAAATATACAAAAGGATGAAGGCTATTGCTGAGCACATTGTAAGCCGCCCTGAGTCTTCGGAGAAGGGCGGCATATAAATCAAATTTAAAAAAAAAAAAAAAAAGAATCACTCCCAGGATCAACAATGTTGCCCCGTTCATGGACCAAAGAGGTATCATCCAGTGGTGGGTTTCAAAATTTTTTACTACCAGTTCTGTGAGTGTTGCTTGGTGGGCGTGGCATGGCTTGGTGGGCATGGCAAGGGAAAGTTACTGCAAAATCCCAATTTCCTTGCCAATCAGCTGGGACTCAGGAGGCAGAGAATAGATGGGGGCGGGACCAGTCAGAGATGGAATTTACTGGTTCTCCGAACTACTCAAAATTTCCGCTACCGGTTCTCCAGAACTGGTCAGAACCTGCTGAAACCACCTCTGGTATCATCACATAAATAAAGAAGGGGTGTTTAAAAATAAAAAGGAAATGAAGGTATTTTAAAAGGGGGAAAATCAATATGAAAAATAAGTGGAAGCCAGTTAAATTAATGCAACGGAGGAAGGAAGTTATCAAAGTGATGAGCAAGGAAATTCATTGTACCATAGTAAGAGAGGAAATAAAATGGAACCTTTTTCAGTTCAAGAGAGGTATTTACTCCAGGTGAGCAATTTAGGAGCTTTAATTTCAGTGGTGATTGGTGAAGAAATAGCCAAAATAACAAAAATGGAAGGACACTTTAATTTAATTTAATTTCCAATTTATATACTGCCCTTCTCCCTGAGGACTCAGGGCGGTGTACAGCCAAGATAAGAAACATAGAATACAAATATTAAAAAAACATTTAAAAATATATATAAACTTCAATTTCTACCATGGATGAATGGTTGCAGAAGTTGATGGAGTTGGCTGAAATGGCAAAAATGACTATTTTGATTAAAGAAAAGAATATAAGTACCTTTGTTTCCACATGGAAACCGCTTCTGAATTTTGTGCTTTAAGTGGAAAAGAGTGAAATTTTGATTTTGGGTTTTACCGATTAGATCAATAGAACTTTATAGAAATGGCTTTTTTATATTATTATGTTTATTATTATGTTTTTATAATAGGACTCATTAGGTCGATGAAATGCCAAATCCACACATGACTATGTGATAAACTATAACCAGCTACAAGAAACACCATTTTCTTGCAAGCAAAGACTGGTGGGACCACAAAATAGATAAAATAATAGAAAATTAAGAAGCTAAAGTGCCCTGGAACTTTAGAATTCAAACAGACAAGCATCCAACATCAACAGGGCAAAGATTATGGAAACTGAGTTCCATAGATGGCCCATGGAAATAACATCAAGTGTCTGGATGTCTCTATAAATACCTGGGCATCCTTCAAGCTGACAACATCAAGCACACTGAAGTCAAAACGAAAGAAAGTTAGAAGTGAATTTGTCATGAGAGTGAAGACAAAATTTAAAGTCCAGATTCAGTGGAGCAAATACTATCAAGGTAATTAACACTTGAGCAATTCCAGTCATTAGATACACAGCAAGAATAGTTGCCTGGACTAAAGCAGAACTAAAAGCCCTAAATCTGAAGACCAGAAAAATAATTCCAATGAAACATGCTCTTAATCCAAAGTTAATTCTTAATTTGTTAAAATTTAGCCTTAGGAAGGAGGCAAGGGCAAAGAACTTTTGAAAAGTGGGTGTCTTTACACAGAAAACTGCAGAGAGTAGTCCAGGCAGTCACAAGGAGATAACACTGACTTAAAGGTGCAAGAGGGGGAGGGAGGGAGAGAGAGAGAGGGAGAGAGAATAATGAGTTGACCAAAAGCTAAAGAAATCTGTGCTCACAGCTGTACTCTAGGGGTGGACTGAGCAATCTGTGATCCCAGAGCTGCATTAGTTCCAATTCATACAAGCCTTGGAGCTCCTATCCACAGTACCTTTAAACTGAAAGCAAAGTCTTCTGCCATTTTGATCTGGGAACAGAATAGCCCTCAAGTTCTCCTCAACAGAATAGCCCTCCTAGCCTGACTAGGTGGCTCAGTGGCTAAGACACTGAGCTTGTCGATCGGAAAGGTCAGCAGTTTGGTGGTTCGAATCCCTAGTATAGGTTTCCTGTGTGAGCAGGGGGTTGGACTAGATAACCTCCAATGTCCCTTCAAACTCTGTTACTGTTACTGAAGCGTCATCTCTGCCCACCAATTCAATCCCAACCATTTCATGTCCTTGAGCTCTCTAAAATGAAAGTGTGAGCCTTGACCAACAAACTATTGCCCCACCTTGTTGTAATCCACCATTACATTAATTTCTTACTTAACAATGCATCAATGACAATGTTAACATAGCATGAATGACAATCGCAAGACAAAAGCCTTACCAGTATATTGGTAAGGTGTTGGATAGGGACCAGAAAGCCCTGGTTCTAATCCCTACATGATCATGGAATATTCTGGGTAACTATAGGAGCGTCTTTGTCTCTTAACCTGTCTCACAGAATATCGGTTGTGAGGATACAATGACGACAACCTGCTCATATGTGCCAGTCTAAGTTCCTAGGGGGAGGAACATAAATTTTACAATACATAATTATGTGGATCTAATAAATACATTCAGGTAAATATTAAATATGTTGGACTGCCTCAGGTGGGAGAACGTGACCAACTTTAAAGGTGAAAAATGGTTACTGCTTATCATTTTATTCCAAGAGCTGATAGATTTAAATTGTTGTTTTTCCTCAGACCTTTTACTACCTTGTGCTCTGTTTCTGATCAGTGGGATTTTAAAGACAAGGATTGTTTTTAAAATGTGACTAAAATGATTTAGATAGGGCTTGTGAGGATTTTAAACAAAAATTATACCAATTAGTTTTTTGGGCAGGATGATAGTGGAGTGGTTGGATAGAATCTCACTTAAGAAATACAAAATCCTGAACTAAATGAAAGTGAGATCCTACAAGGCTATTTGAGAGTGTCAAATAGAAGAAGCAAAGGCACATAAACTAAAGCTAAGAAAGGGTCAGGCCCTCAAGGAATTTAGACAGAATTTCTTTAGATGAAGAGAAAGGTGAACATATAGAAAAGAAGGCAAAGGGCAGCAAGGGAGAAAAATTTATCCTGTTGTGAACAATCATAATGAGATGGGAGACAAGTACAAAATACAAAAGATACTACAATTGCTAATTCTCTGGAAAGGGACAATAGGTCTTTTTTGTTATCTTTCAGGCATTCTTCCTCTCCCATCCCTCCTGTCTTCTTTTTTAGAAAAAGGAATGCATAACAAGTCAAAACCAATAAAAGTTGCCTTTGCCATCCTCCTTCTTCAAGCAAAGAGGTGTGTATTTTCATTTCATACTATTGCAGTCATGTGTATAAAGACAGGATCAGAGCACTTCTGGATTTGGCCCATTTTTCTCCAGTAAATAGTCTCTTGTTCATAGAACAAAAGGAGTAGAGTAGAGTAGAATAGAGTAGAGTAGAGTAGAAAATGGAATGGGATGGGATGGGATGGGATGGGATGGGATGGGATAGAATAGAATAGAATAGAATAGAATAGAATAGAATAGAATAGAATAGAATAGAATAGAATAGAATAGAATAGAATAGAATAGAATAGAATAGAATAGAATAGAATAGAATAGGAATTTGTTTCTGGTGCTTAAGCTCTCAGTGTACATACAAACAGCAAAATGCAACATCATAAAATCTGCATGAAAAATGCATATGTCAATTTCAATACAGAAATGCAGATTTAGAAATATGCACCATAACTGAAGGAGTCGTAAGGCACATTTCCTCATCTTAATGGAGAGGAAAGTAGCCATCTGATTTGTCAATCGCTTACTATCCCACCAGTAAGTGCTGAGGGCAACTTCAAGATGCCTACTTTCCCTTCCTATGCTTCTTAGTTTTTAAATCATGCATGTACTGGATGGACTTTCAAATATATTACAGTGTTTTTTTCTTTCAGCCCTACCATCAAAACTCTGTTTCTGTAGAGTAAGCTATTTAGCTAGCTCATTCTATTTCTTAGGATCTCTTGAAACAGTCCAGCCTTAAGATGTTGTGGTTCAAATGTTTAGATGATGTAACAGAGTGAATAAAGGATTATCTATGATTTATAGCACTCAGCCAACGTAGCCATAAATGGGGGAGGGGCCTGGGAATTATAGTTTAGTAGCACCTAGAAGACTACCATTCCTCCACACAAGGCTTCAATCATGACACTGTACCTACCTTCTT
Source organism: Pantherophis guttatus (assembly GCF_059756535.1). Taxonomy (NCBI): domain Eukaryota; kingdom Metazoa; phylum Chordata; class Lepidosauria; order Squamata; family Colubridae; genus Pantherophis; species Pantherophis guttatus. The sequence continues at coordinate 155,534,812 of NC_142063.1, forward strand.
ACAGATTTTGACACCTTCTTCACCTCCCTCCATGGATAGTCTGTGTAGCTGAAATAGTCACATAGTCCTCCTCTTTGTTCCTTCATCTTTTTTGGGCAGTGTTTCTCAACCTTGGCAGCTTTAAGATGTGTGGACTTCAATCCCAGAATTCTGGAATATGAAATCCACACGGCTTCAAGTCGTTAAGGTGGAGATACTGCTCTTGGATCTATCTGCACAGTGAAAGCCTCTCAAGTGTACAACATGAAAGGCATGCTGTATAACCCTTTCTTTCTCCCCCCCCCCCCCACCGCCACCAGTCAGCCTTTGGATGGGGGTCATTCATATAGGAAGCAGCAGGTGAAGCTAAGCAGAATTGCATCAGATACTTGTACAATTAGCACAGGGGCCCCCCAAGGCTGTGTGCTCTCCCCACTTCTCTTATCTCTGTATACCAATAACTGCATCTCTAACGATCCATCTGTTAAACTACTGAAGTTCACAGATGACACAACAGTGATCGGTCTCATTCGAGACAATGATGAATCCGCATACAGATGGGAGCCTCGTGGTGTGACTGGAACAATCTGAAACTGAACACACTCAAAACCGTAGAAATGGTGGTAGACTTTAGGAGGAACCCTTCCATACTTCCACCTCTCATAATACTAGACAACACAGTATCAACAGTAGAGACCTTCAAATTTCTAGATTCTACCATATCGCAAGATCTAAAATGGACAGCTAACATCAAAAACATCATCAAAAAACCACAACAAAGAATGTTCTTTCTGCGCCAACTCAGAAAGCTCAAACTGCCCAAGGAGCTGCTGATAAAGTTCTACAGAGGAATTATTGAGTCTATCATCTGCACCTCTATAACTGTCTGGTTTGGCTCTGCAACCCAACAAGACAGACACAGACTTCAGAGGATAATTAGAACTGCAGAAAAAACAATTATTACTAACCTGCCTTCCATTGAGGATCTGTATACTGCACGAGTCAAAAAGAGGGCTGTGAAAATATCCACAGACCCCTCGCATCCTGGACATAAACTGTTTCAACTCCTACCCTCAAAACGACGCTATAGAGCACTGCACACCAGAACAACTAGATACAAGAACATTTTTTTCCCAAATGCCATCACTCTGCTAAACAAATAATTCCCTCAACACCCTCAAACTATTTACTAAGCCTGCACTACTATTAATCTTCTCATCGTTCCCACCAGAGGTGGGTTTCAGCAGGTTCTGACCAGTTCTGGAGAACCGGTAGTGGAAATTTTGAGTAGTTCATAGAACTGGTAGTAAAAATTCTGACTGGTCCCGCCCCCATCTATTCTCTGCCTCCCAAGTCCCAGCTGATCAGGAGGAAATGGAGATTTTACAGTATCCTTCCCCTGGAGTGGGGTGAGGATAGAGATTTTACAGTATCCTTCTCCTGCCATGCCCACCAAGCCACGCCCACATAACCGGTAGTAAAAAAAATTGAAACCCACCACTGGTTCCCACCACCCATCTCCTTCCACTTATGGCTTTATGACTGTAATTTTGTTGCTTGTATCCTTATGATTTATATTGATATTGTTTCCTGATTGCTTATTTGTACCCTATGACTATCATTAAGTGTTGTACCTTATGATTCTTGATGAACGTATCTTTCCTTTTCTGTACACTGAGAGCATATGCACCAAGACAAATTCCTTGTCTGTCCAATCACACTTGGCAAATAAAGAATTCTATTCTATTCTATTTTTCAAAAACCAGGTAAATCAGAACAAAGAAAAAACTGAAACCAGGAGAAAAATTAGAATGAATTCTAAACCGGTTTAATTAAAATTA